>NW_020289943.1:1587851-2033576 GCF_003144205.1 Meira miltonrushii | reverse complement strand
ACAGACGGAAGTGGTGCAAGTCTCAACGCAAAATACCACACGGAATTCATCAAGAGACTGCTCCAGATGCCACACAGAATTCATCTCGAGTCAGCAGAGTAGTTTCAACAGAAGAAATAGCACACTTGGCTTTGCAGAATATCAGATATAACTCTCTTTTCCCTTGCAAAGAACTTTATCGATCTATCTCAAAAGCTGAGGAAATCGAGCTGAGCTTTGCCGATGTGCTTTGCTGGGATCTCAAAAAGGTGGATGTTTGGCCGTTCATCAATACCGCAAAGGCTTTTTTGAAGAAATGCCGAGCCCATTATGTGCAGGACACACCGGATTCAGGTACATTTTCGTCTTCCACATTCGAATTTCCGTAATTGGAAGAATTGTTTTTATTGACAATCGATAAAGCAGTCGTTCAATCTGGCGAACCGTAAAATGTTTGGCCTAGGTTAGAGTGTCCAAAGTTAAAGGTTTTTCAAGCTCTTCCCGTGGTTCAACCAGAATTGATTGAGCACCTACTCGGTGAAAGTATCGAGGTATTGTTTTTCAACATTGTTTCTAGGGATGTCTAGGCTCGTAAAAGAATTTTTCAAAAGTTGGAAAAGTGTATAAATGTGAAGAAACTGATCTTTAACGAATACTATACCGCTGCTGAAATCAAAGAAATCTGTATACGCTTACATAGGGCTCCATTAGAGGAAGTGAGGATAGATATACTTAGAAGCGGACCAATGATAGAAGTAATAAAAATAGTGAACGATCGACTTAGCGTTAGACCGTTCATAAAGATTAAAACAGTAACATTTTCAACATATGAAGGTGAGCCGCAAAGAGAAATTTCATAGTTTACAAGCCGTATGTTAGAGAAAGTGTTAGTGTATAGCGGGGTTCGCGGTAGCAGAACTACCGCTTCTTAGTAGATCCCGAATTACGGGATGTTCCTACGTGTATAGAATAATTATACTATACAAGTATGTAATTATATTTGCTAGTAAAGTAAGTTATACGATGTTCGGTGTTAGGTAAAAGTATATATATTTATATTCTATCTAATACTATTATTATTCTTAAGTATATCTAACTTATATTAAATATAAGATATCTAATAGATTTATAGTTATAATAGTATTACTATACTATAATAGACCTTATTAAATTAAATAAGTTAGATAAAGAGGTGATCTTTAAATTAAATAAAGATAATCGAAATTATATTATTTAGAAAAGTAAGATAGTTTAAATATTAAAGATATCGAAGTTAAAAAATATTATATAATTTTATATATATAGTAAAAAAGATAAACCGATAATAATAAAATTTATTATTAATAAAAAGAAAGTAAAATAAGATTTTAAAGATATTAAAAATTATATAAAAGACTTATTAATTATTATATTATTAAATATAATTATTATTTAAATTAATAAAAATATAAAGATATTAGAAATTTAAAAAAGTTTATAAGATATATTTAATAAGAAAATAATATATAATATAATATTAATAAAATATAATTTTAATTAATTAAGATAAAATAAAATTTAAATATTAAAAGATTAAAATATATTTATTATTTAATAAATTAATAAAATTAAGATATAAATTAATATATTCGATAATAAAGATATAATATTTATATTTATTTATAGATTAAATAATAAGAAATATATATTTAATAAAAAAATAATAATATATTATATTTTAATATAAAAGATTAAAATTAATTTAAAATAATAAAGTTTAAATTTTATTAAAAATTTAATAAGATTTTTATTAAATAAAATAATAAATAAAATATAAGATTTAGATTTTAATATAGAAAAAATAAATCTAAAAAAGATATTTATAAAAAATATTAATAATTATAATATTTAAATTAAAGTTTTTATAATAACTATTTAATATTTATAGATAGATAAGAAAAATAATTATAAAAAGAAAAATATTAGATATTATATATATAATAAATTAAGATATAAAAATAATAAATATTATAATTATAATTTAGAAGAAAAGAATAATAAGAATTAAAAAATAATAATAATTATAATTATTATAGAATTATTAATAATCGATAAAGATATTTAATTATTTAATTTAAATATTAATTAATATATAATTTAATAGAAGATAGATTTTATAAAATTTAAAGAAAAAATTATAAAAATAAAAATTATTAATAATATATTTATAAAATATTTAAAAATAAAAAAGATATATTTAAAATTTAAAAATAAATATTTAATTAAATTAAATAATATATTTTAAATTTTAGAATTTTCTTATAAATTATTTTTAAAAAATTTAATTATAAATTATAAAAATATTTATATAATATAAGATTATTAAAATATTATAATTAAATAAAATAGTTTAAATAAATTAATCTATTATAAAGTTTATAAAAATAAATTAAGATATTTATTAATTAAAAAATTTAAAATATTTTTTATTATATTATTTATAAAATAAAAAAATAAATTTTAATATAAATATTTAAAATATATTTTATAAAATATAATTATTATAATTATTAAATTAATTAAAATTAAAGATAAAAAAATATTTTAAAAGACTAATAAAGATTAATATAATATATATATAAAAGAAAAATAAATTAAACTTTTTTTTAATAAAAAAGTTAAAAAGATTAAATATCTTTTAAATTTAATATATATAGATATTATAAAATTAATAAAAGAATTATTAGATAGATATATATATATTATAATATTTATAAATAATTATATAAGTTAGATAAATTTATATTTAATAAAAATAAAGAATAAAGTTTAAAATATATTTTTAAATTAATATTTATTTTAATCTAAATAGTAGATAGATAAAAAATTAAAAATATTATATAATAATAAAAAAAGAAAATATATTATCTTAAAAGATATATTAATAAACTTTAATATTTAATAGTAGATAATATAAATTTATATATTTTAATAAAATAATATTATAAAAAGATTTAATAAAATAATTATAAAAATAATAAGAGTTATATTTATATAAATAAAAGTAAGATTAAATTTATAAAATAAAGTTATAAAATATATTATATAGATTTATAATTAAATAATTAAAAAAGATAATAAGTTATTTTATAAAAAATAATATAATAAAATAATATAAAATTTTAATATATTAAAAATATTTAAATATATAACTTATATAAAAGTAAATAATTATATTATAAAATTTATAATAAAATTAATTAAATTAATATTTATAAAATTTAAAAAAAGATTAAAAAGTTAAAGATTAATTAATTTAAATAATAATTTTAAAATCTATAAATTAAAAGATATATAGTTTAATAAAGATTAAATATATTTTAATTAATTAGTTTTTAATAATTTTAATAAGATTATAAATAAAAAAAAATTAATTAAATATATTATAATTATAAATAATAAAGATTTAATTAAATAAAAGAAATATAAAATTTATAAAATATTAAATCTAAATAATAAAAAAAAATCTATATTATTAAATCTATCTATTATATTTAATAATCTTATTTTCTTATTATTAAAAATAATATTAAAAAATAAAATAAATAATAAAGTTTATATAATAAAATATAAAATTAAAATATTTAAAAGATTAAATAATTATATATTATTTTTATATATAAAGAATATAAAAGATATAATAAAATTTATAAATAATCTTAAATTATTTAATAAAATTTAATAAAGATTAAATTAACTATAATAGAAAAAAATAATAAAAAAAGAATTATATAATTTAAAATAAAATAATATTTAAACCTTAAATAAATTATTAAAAAATAAAAAACTTATAAATATAAAATAAATATTTTATATTAAATAAAAAGAAGATTTAAAGATTAATAAATATAAAATAAGATTTATAATATAAGATTTTATATAAATAATAAAAATCGATTTTAATAAAATATTTTTATTTATTATAAAGATATAAATAATTAAATTAATATTAATTATAATAATATAAAGAAAATAAAAAATATATTAAATAGATATAATCTTTATATTTTTTAATAATAAATTTTAAGAAAAATTATTTATAATCTAATTATTTAAATATAAATATAAAAATTTAATTTATAAATTTAATAAGAATATTTATAATTTAAAATAAATTAATAAATATTAATATAATATAATAGAGAAATATTTATTTAAAATAAATTTTAAAATTTTAAATAAAAATTAAAATATATTTATAAGAAATAATATAATTTTATATCTTTATATAAATAATCTTTTTATTATTATAGATATTAAAGATAAGATTAAAAAGATAAAAAAAAAATTAATAATAAACTTTATAATAAAAGATTTAAATTATATTTTATAAGTTTTAAAATTTTATATATAAAAAAAATTTAATAATAATTAATTAATTATAATAATTAATTAAATAATTTATATTAAAAAACTATTAATAAAATTTAAAATTAATTAAATTTATTTTAAAAAAACTTTTTAATTAAATAATTATAATTATTTAAAAGTATAAATTAATATTTTATTATTAAATAATAATATAAATAAATATTAAAAAAAAGTTAATTTATTATTATAGATTATTAATAATATAAAATTAAATATATATTATTTTATTAATTAATTAGATAGAAATATAATAAATCTAAAGATAATATATATAAAAGTAATAAACTATATATTCTATTATTTAAAATATATTAAAGAAATTAAACTTTCTTATAATAATTATAATAGAAAAATAAAATATTATTTAAATATAGATTTTATAAGAAATAAAGAAAATATTAAATCGATTAATAAATATTTAATAATATTTATTAATAAATTAATTATATAGATATTATAGAAATAATTATTAATAATAAGATTAATAATAAAAATAGAATATATTATTATAAATAAAATATTAAAAAAGATTTAATAATTTATATCTTTATATAAAGATTTAAATTTAATAATAATAAAATTTATAATTTTTTATTATAATAATATAATAATAATTATTTTTAATAAAAATTAGATATTATATAAAAGATTAAAATATATTAATATTAGATTTCTTATAATAAAAGATAAAATTAAAAAAGATAAATTTTAGTTTAAATATATTATTATAGAAAACTAGAAGATAGATATATTAATAAAATATCTAATAGGTAATATATATTATAAGATAATATAATATTTATTTAATAATACTTTAAAATAATTCTAGCCTATTAAAGAAGAGTATTAGAGAAAGTATTAGTATATAGTAGGGTTCACGGTAGTAGAACTACCGCTTCTTAGTAGATCCTGAATTACAGGATGTTCCTATGTGTATAGAATAATTATGCTGTATAAGTGTGTAATTATATTTGCTGGTAAAGTAAGTTATGCGACGTTCGGTGTTAGGTGAAAGTGCATGTATTTACATTCTATCTAATACTATCATCATTCCTAAGTACATCTAGCTTACATTGAACATAGGATATCCAACACCGTATACCGAATTTCAACCTTTATACTTACTCTGATCGTACCGGTTTACGTGACATAAGATTTCAACAAAGAGGATAATACTACTTTAAATTAGTCGAAACTTTATGTTTGCCCGATATGCGCGATTTATCAAGCCAATATTTTAGGGATGCGTTTGCAGAAAGATTTGATAATCTCGACTTTTCTTCCGTGGAAGGCTTCGAATAATACTGCTTAGTTCAGCGGTAAACAAAGAAGCAGAGCTTATTCTACTGGCAAATGCCCTCAAACAGAATAAGCTACCGTCCTTCTTTATTTCCATCATCCTACAAAGTGTCTAATTGAGTTCGTTCATATATTTTGACAAAAGATTATACAATAATACGAAAAAGAAATTTAATGTTTGACGAAAGTACCATAATGATGAAAGTTTGCTTTAGAAGAGAGTACGAGAGGTATGACTGAAATAAGGAGAGAAGCTGGAACATCAAAGGAATGATTACAAACGGTACAACAAACGCTTTTTCTTCCTTCTGGCCGAATTCTGATTTATTTATCCATTTTCAACTGCTTGAGAACCTTTCCAAAAGCTTTGATGAACTCTTCACACGACAAAGGAACCCATTTGGAACCCCGCTTCATTTCAAATTTTTCTTTTTTGTAATTCGCAATGGGGCCGTTGATTACGCCAATTGCAAACCGGCCTTCATTTGATCAGGTCTGAAATACTGCGTACTGTGCGTTGAGCCCGTACCACCGTTTTGCTCAGCACTATCATCACTACTTTGTCATTTACAATCTGCTCTTCACAATCTTGAAATTCTCTTCACATTGCACTGCATACGTCGAACAGTATGTTTGATTTTGTATCCAAGCTGCTTAATGGGCTATCTGCTCGAATCTTCTCTTTCTCCAACCCAAACTCTTTCTCCAACAAATTTGGGTTGGCAAGAATGAAACGAGTGAATATGTCGAACAATAAGTTTGATGTTGTATCCAAGCTGCCTAATGAGCTATCTACTCAAATCCTCTCTTTCTTCGACGTATTTGAGTTGGCAAGAATGGAACGAGTGAGCAAATCGTGGCAAACTTTGATTCGAACAAATTCGACTTTATGGAAAGATGACCGATTTGATGCACAAGTTCTCGATCCTTGCGCTCTTCAACACGAAGCAAAGTATAGAGCCATGCTCAAAAGATGCGATGGTAAGATCGACAAAGTCTTTTTACCACTTGTTCTTCCTTTCAATACCCAAGCCAAGCTGGAATCATTGCTCAAGCCTCTGGTAAAGTCGGAAGTGAAAGACCTTTGGATCGTAATCAGGATAGATGCGACGTGCCCGCTTCTTCACATCGCTTGTGCTCGTCAATACAACGAAAATTTATCAGATGGGCAACTTCAAGATGCAGTCAAAGCTGTTTTGGAGACGGTGGTGCAATGTGGACACTTACGAAATTTGCGTTTAGTTACGACTGAAAGCGTAATCGTGAATATGAGAAACTTTCGTGATCCAGCAAAGTGGCCTTTTGCTGCCAGTCGCCTCAAAAAGCTTGCATTACATAATATCAGGTACGATAGTCTTTTCCCCTGCGAAGAAGTCTATCAAATTATCTCAGAAGCTGAAGAGATCGAGATATGCTTTAATGATATTTATTCTTGGAATTTCACGAAGAAGGATGTTTGGCCTTTTATCAACACTGCAAAAGCTACATTGAAGAAATGCCGTGCTAATTACGGAGTGGACGATCCCGAAACATACCCAGTCTTGCCGCCTATATACAGTTTTCCACAATTGGAAGAATTAAACTTATCTATCGCCACAAACGGAGCATTACGTGAACCACAAATCATCAAGTATAGTTTCGAGTGTCCTAATTTGAAAGTTTTCCATGCTCTTCCTCAGCTTCCATCGCAAATGACAGAGCAGCTACTTTCCAGCGGTATCGAGGTCTTGAGTATTGACAGTTTAATCTATGAAGCGGAGGATCGGAGGAGAGTATTTGAAAAGCTAGAGAAATGCACAAAAGTGAAGAAGTTGATCCTCAATCGAACATGTTCAGATGATGATATCAAAGAACTTTTTGGCCGACTACGCGAAGCTCCCTTAGAGGAATTAATCATGAATCATGTCTCAGACGAAACTATGATCGAAGTGAAAAAAATGATAACAGATCGACTCAGCGTTGGACGATTTACAAAGATTCAAAAAGCAACAATTTCTACAACTGACGGTGAGCCGGCAAAACAGATAGAATGGTTTGCAAATCATGTCCCAGACTTCAAATCTTACACATTCTATGATCGCATCGGTGAGAGGGATTACGAATTCCAGGTACACGGGCAATACTATTTTGAATTGGGGGGACGTTTGCCCGGTTTAGGCTGTTTTCAAGTAGAGAAAGGTGACGATCCTTTTGAAAATTTTGGAAACAATGACCTCCCTTTGCCAGAGGACTTGTATTGACTCTGCCTCGGTCAATGGCTTCCAAAGAAGCAAAATTTCATCATATATAGAACATGTTCCGTTACCAAATATCCTCAAACAGAATCTCCCCCCATCGGTCAAACTACCGTACATGTACATTTCTATTATCCTACAAGGTGACGAATTGAGTTCGTTCACATCTTGAAACAGAAGATTGTACAATCATACGAAAAAAATACAAAGTTTGACAAAAGTACCAAAAGAAAATGAACGTTTGCGTGAGAAGAGAGAGAGGATGGACACGTACAATGAACAACTTCTTCTTTTCAGGGCTACTGCTTAATCTTTATATCCACTGTCGATTGCTTGAGAACCGTTCCAAAAGCCTTAATGAAGTTGCTTAGCCGGATCATTTGGCCCCTCATACGACAAAGGAACAATTTTGGATCCCAGCTTCATTTCAAAGTTCTTTTCCTTCGCGATTTGCAATAGGGCCGTTGAGTACGCCAATTGTAATATCTACTTCATTTGAATAAGACTGGAATATTGCGAATTTTACGTTGAATTATTTCTACTCTTCCTGCTCAGCATTATTACCATCATCATTACATCGTCATTTGCAAAATCGTTATCTTCTCTCTTCCCATTAGACTTCACATAGCAGCCAGTATGCTTGATGGAGTGTCTAAGCTGCCTGTTGAGCTATCTGCTCAAGTCTTCTCGTTCTTCAATGTGTTTGAATTGGCAAAACTTGAGCGGGTAAGCAAATCATGGCAAAACATGATCCGAACAAATCCGACTTTATGGAAAGATGATCAATTTGATGGAGCCAAGGTACTTCACTTATGCGGTCTTCAACATGAAAAAAAATATAAAGCAATGTTTGAAAGAAATAGAGGCAAAGTAAACAAGATCTTTTTACCGCTTTACGTACCCTTCAATACTCAAAAAATGATAGAATCATTACTCAAGCCGCTGGTAAAATCGGAAGTGAAGGACCTTTGGATCGTGATCAGACAAGACGTTACATGCCCAAATCATCACAAACACTATGAGCCGAAGGTGTCACGTAAGCATTTTGAAAATGCATTTGAAGCTGTTTTGAAAACTGTGGCGCAATGCGGTCACTTGAAGAAGTTACGTTTAGTCTCAGTTCCAAACGCAATCGTGAATATAACAGACTTTGGCGAGCCAACAAAATGGCCTTTCGCTGCTGTTCGACTTCAAAAGCTCGCAATGCATAACATTAGATATGGTTCTCTATTCCCGTGCGAAGAGCTCTATCAAACTATCTCAGAAGCTGAGGAGATCGAATTATGCTTTACCCATTCGCATTGCTGGAATCATAAAAAGAAAGATGTTTGGCCTTTTATCAGCACTGCAAACGCAACTTTGAAGAAATGCCGCGCTCATTACTTTACGGACAGTCCGGGCAAGACTCCATCTTTGCCTATTACATACAAGTTTCCACAATTGGAACAGCTATTCTTGTTAGCAGAAGACACATTACCCGTACCATCGAACCACCCGGGGATTACCAAGCAATGCTTCGAATGTCCTAAGTTGAACGTCCTATACGCTAATTTTCGCAATTCAGCACGAATGACAGAGCAGCTACTCTACAACGGTATCGAGGAATTGTGTATTGACAATTTTCCGAAGGACGCTGAGGATCGTAGGAGAATTTTTGAAAAGCTAGAGAAATACACAAAAGTGAAGAAGTTGATCCTCAATCGTATTCTACAAGTTGCTGATATCAAAGAAATGTGTATCCGATTACGCAAGGCTCCTTTAGAGGAGGTACGGATGGATATGCTAGAGGAAGAAGCTATGATCGAAGTGAAGAAATTGGTAAAAGAACGAATTAGTGTTGGACATTACACTAAAATTCAAAAAGCAACAATTTCGACTTCTAAACGTCATTCGGTAAAGGCAGAAGAAATAGAATGGTTTGAAAAACATACTTCAGACTTCAGATCCTGCAATCACTATGATCGCATCGTTCGAGGAGAAACAATATTCCAACAAACAGGGCTGCATTATTTTGAAGTGTCGTCGGAAATACGTATGATTGATTGGCATACGATTTGAACAAAGACTTCGGTGATGCGTTCACGAAAAGAATTGATTTCGACTCCTCTATTAAAACAGTCAGCCTCTTGAAATGAAGTAAGGCTCCATCCTGAACAAATCTTGATCCACTGGCTGAAATTTTCCAACTAAAATTCACATCTGGCTAAAATGTCATTCCTTGTAAATTAAAACTCTCCTACGAAGTGGCAAATTGAGTTTGTTCACAAATTGAAGCGAAAGATTATAATAACAATCGACAAGAATCATGTACATTTCATACAACTACATAAAATAAAACAATGTTTGAGAAAGAGTACAATGATGGCGAGAATTTGCATGAGAAGTGAGAGAGATACGACTGAACAAGTTGAGAAGCTGGAACATCAAAAGAAAGTTTAGACACGGTACAACAAACACCATTTCTTTTTTTGAAAAAGCCGATTTCTGATGTACGTATCCACTGTCAACTGCCCAGCTGCTTGAGAACCCTTTTGAAAAGCTATGATGAACTTGAAATGCCGGATTGTTTGTCCCTTCACACGACAAAGGAACACATTTGGATCCCCGCTTCATTTGAATTTTTTCGTGATTCGCAACGGGGCCGTTGAATACGCCTAATTGCAAGATGGACTTCATTTGATCAAGTCTGGAATATTGCGTACTGTGCGTTGAGCCCGTACCACTGTTCTTGCTCAGCACTATCATCACTACTTTGTCATTCACGATCTGCTCTTCACAATCTTGCAATTCTCTTCACATTGCCCTGCATACGTCGAACAGTATGTTTGATGTTATATCCAAGCTGCCTAATGAGCTATTTGCTCAGATCTTCTCTTTCTTCAACGTGTTTGAATTGGCAAAACTTGAACAAGTAAGCAAATCATGGCATACCATGATTCGAAAGAATCCAACTTTATGGAAAGATGACGGATTCGATGGGCAAAAAGTGTTTGATGTATGTGCCCTTCAACATGAAGGTAAATATAAAGCAATGCTGGAAAAAAGTCATGGTAAATTACACAGGATCTTTTTGCCAGTATACTTATCCTTCAAGACTCAAGAAGAAATAGAACATTTACTCAACCATCTGATCAAATCAGAAGTGCAAGATTTGTGGATTGTGATCAGGGTAAACAGCACTTGCCCTGACCATCACAGGCATACTGAGACTGATTGGACACCAAAAGGCAGATACCAACTTCGGGAGGCAGTCAAAACTGTCATACGGACTGTGGTGCAATGTGATAAATTGAAACACTTGCGTTTGGTGGCAGGTGATAGGGTATACGTCAATATACAAGACTTTGGCGAGCCTTCAAAGTGGCCTTTCGCTATTAATCGACTAAGAAAGCTTGCACTTCACAACATCAATTACGACTCTCTTTTCCCGTGCGAAGAACTCTATCAATGTATTTCAGAAGTTGAGGATATCGAGTTTAGATCAACTGGTAGGCCTGACAACGTAATCGATGACGAAAGGAAGGATATTTGGCGTTTCATTAGCACTGCAAAAGCTAGCTTGAAGAGATGTCGTGTTCGTTATACAATGGACAATCGGAATTCGAACTTAGCTACGTTTACACCTGCCACCTACGCATTTCCACAAATGGAACAATTATACCTATCTATATGTGAGATGCAACGAACAAGTACGATGCAATATTTAAAATGTCCAAGATTGAAGGTTCTCCACGCTTATACAGTGTCTCAACACAAAATGGTAGAGCAACTACTCTGTAACAGTCTAGAGGAATTGCATATCGGCCTCTTACCTGATGAAGAGCAAGACCGTAAGAGTGTGTTGGACAAAATGGAGAGATGCACCAAAGTGAAGAAATGGATCATCAAAAATAGCCTAGGTAATGCTGATATCGAAGAAATGTGCGTTCGATTACAAAGGTCTCCACTAGAAGAGGTAATTTTGAATGACCTATCACCCGATTCAATTCTTAAAGTGAAGAAAATGATAAATGATCGACTTAGTGGTGGATCATTCACCAAGATTCAGAAAGCAACAATTTCGATAAGGAAGGGTGGACCGAAAGAGAATGAATGGCTCAAAAAACATGTTCCAAAAGTTGATGCATATATCCTCCCTGACCGAATTCATCAACGAGACGCATTATTCAGAGAACAGGGATTGCACTATTTCGAACTTGCTGAGCTACTCCGATCTTAAGTACTCAATCAGGCGATGATCTCAATACCCCATTGACAGCAAGACATCAAGCATATTACTCTTTACTCGAACAATTGCATCAAGACTTAAGTTCATGAGGCATTGGTCGCTTGCCTGTAATGACGCAGAGCTTCATATGAATAACATCTGATCGACTGATCATGTATGTACAATACAATCCTCCCATCCTCGTAAATGTATGCTACCTCTACTGAAATATGTCAAATAGAGATGATCAAAGTTTGAAACGAAATTACTGTTAATACACAAAAGGCTGGGGGTATACGAATTTTGCGGGAAGATCGTCAAAAGAATTAATACCTTCCCCTTTTGGAAGGCGGTGGCCCATCAAAACGACCATATCCATCATTGCCTGCAGGTGCTCCATAGCCACCTCCGCCTCCGTAGCCGGCACCTGGTGGTGGACCATATCCACCGCTAGGAGGAGGACCACCCATTCTGCCACCACCTCGGAAACCTCCCCCTCTTCCTCCCCCTCTAAATCCGTCACTCAATTCTGGTATTAGTTCCCCTTGGAACATTTCATCAGTCTTGCTTTCACGCCTACTTCGATTATTGGTCTAGACCGGGAATTGCGCATTCCCAAGTTTGACTTCCGCTCCAATGCAAGACCAAGCCTATTCAACTATCCTGTTACAGCAAAGAAGGAAAGTGAGAAAAAGGTTGAAAAAGTGGAAACGGCTGTGCTAATTACAACGGCTAAATCGCAAGCACGTCAACGTAACAAAGAGCGTGAAAAGGCAAAGGAAGAAAGAGGTGACGGAATGGACGTAGACGATCAAGTACCTCAAAAGAAAGATGATTCGGCTGAAGATATTACCACGACATCGACAAACAAGGACGATGATACAGCGACAGGAGCACCAAAGAAGACAAAGAGAGAACGCAAGGCTGAACCTTCTTTCTCTTTGATTCCCAACTATTCGCGTATCACTCCATTCCAGCTCAACTACGTCAGCTTCCCGCCTGATTGTCGTTATACACCCATTCGACCTCTCCATGCAGGCACAAAGTTGCACGATGTATTCAACACCAGCACAGTAGCACCCAACAAGGGCAAGCTTTCCATCTTTGGTAGCGCATCTCCTGCTCCTGGAGCAAGCGGACGTGCAACACCTGTACATGGTACAAAGGGATCCAATCCACCATCAGCGCCTGCTGTCGCACCACAAAGCAATGCAAATGCACAAGCCCAATCTACGGGACCAACTGCATAGGGAAGCGCGAAGCTTGTCGAACTCAAGCATTGGTGTTCACGGAGGTATTTTGCTTTTGATCGATCGACGTCATACAGAGCCATTTGAGCCTATCAAGACTGAAACTGGTGATGCAGGTGATGCAAATCAACAACCTCCGTCAACCAGTATCGTACCTGCTGCCGATCCACGTGCACCAAGTGGAAGTGATATCAGTCCTGAAGATCAAGCTGCCATTCAACGTGCTCTTGCAATGGACGATGATGATGAACCAGATAATAAACAAGATATTACCGGCATTCATGGAAATACAGACCGTAATAACGGATCTGGAGAAGGTGGAACGGGTGGCGGTCCACCTGCTCCTTCTGCTCGTTGAATTGTCGAGACGAATAAAATAAAGAGGAAGTTGTGCTGATGTAGAGAATTTTCAATCATATCAAATAATACAATTTTGACAAAAGTACAATGGTGTTCAGAATGTGCATGAGAGGAGAGAGGGAGAGATGAGAGAGATTGAACGAGACGAAAGGCCGGAGCATCGATGGCACGGTCCGATAATGGAATGCTCTTTCCACCCTTATGGCTGAAACAAAATGTATGCATCTGCCAAGATTAGTGGCCTGGGAACCTCCAAAAATTTCATGAGGCTTCGGACGGCCGGATTAATTAGCCCTCCCTTCACCGGACAAAGGAGGATTGATTTGACCTCCGCTTCATTTGGAATTTTCTCGCATTAAATCTGCTGAGTACGCCATTTGCGAAAGCGGGTTTCATTTTGATGAATTGCAATTGCTTTAATGCATGGGAAAAATGCGCCCGCATTTCGTCTTCTTCCTTTGAGCGGCCAACAAACCGTCATTCTTGCTCAGCATTACCATCTTCACTTCATCCTTTACGATCTGCTCCTTACAAGCTCGTGATTGTCTTCACATTGCTCCCCATATGACGAACAGTATGCTTGATGGAGTATCTATGCTGCCTAATGAGCTTTCTGCTCAAATTTTTTCATTCTTCAACGTGTTTGAGCTGGCAAGATTGGAACGAGTGAGCAAATCGTGGCAGAATGTGATTCGAACAACTCCGAAGTTATGGAAAGATGATCAATTTGATGGAGCCAAGGTACACGATCTATGCGCTGTTCAACATGAAGGAAAATATAAAGCAATGTTTGAAAGAAATGGAGGTAAAGTAGACAAGATCTTTTTACCGGTTTACGTACCCTTCAATACTCAAAAAATGATAGGATCATTACTCAAGCCGCTGGTAAAATCGGAAGTGAAGGACCTTTGGATCGTGATCAGAAAAGACGATACATGCCCAAGTCATCACAAACACTATGAGCCGAAGGTGTCACGTAAGCATTTTGAAAATGCAATTGAAGCTGTTTTGAAAACTGTGGTGCAATGCGGTCACTTGAAGAAGTTACTTTAGTTTCAGTTCCAGACGCAATCGTGAATACGACAAACTTTGGCGAGCCAACAAAATGGCCTTTCGCTGCTGTTCGACTTCAAAAGCTCGAAATGCATAACATTAGATATGGCTATCTATTCCCGTGCGAAGAGCTCTATCAAACTATCTCAGAAGCTGAGGAGATCGAATTATGCTGTAGTGATTTGATTTACCGGGAGAAGGATGTTTGGCGTTTTATCAGCACTGCAAATGCAACTTTGAAGAAATGCCGCGCTCATTACTTTTTGGACCGTCCGGGCAAGACTCCATCTTTGCCTATTACATACAAATTTCCACAATTGGATCAACTGTTCTTAACCACAGAGAGTACAACATCCATACAATCGAATCAACCGGAGATTATCAGGCAACGTTTCGAATGTCCTAAGTTGAAGGTTCTATACGCTGAGTCTAGCAATTCAACACGAATGATAGAGCAGCTCCTCTGCAACGATATCGAAGAATTGTGTATTGAAGATTTACCGACGGAAGCTGAGGATCGTAGGAGAATATTTGAAAAACTTGAGAAATGCACAAAAGTGAAGAAATTGATGTTTAGTCGATGGGGTAGGATTGCTGATATCAAAGAAATATGTATCCGATTACGCAAGGCTCCTTTGGAGGAAGTATGGATGGAACTACTAGAAGATGAAGCTATGATCGAGGTGAAGAAAATGGTAGAAGATCGACTTAGCGATGGATTTGCCACTAAAATCCGAAAAGCAACAATTGTGAGTCTTACAAATCAGCCGTCAAAAGAGATGGAATGGTTTGCAAAACATATTCCAGACCTCAAATCCTACAATTACAATAAACTTGTCGGTCAAAGAGAAACAATGTTCAAACGAAAAGGGCTGCATTATTTTGAATTGTGAAGATCATAACGCATACTGTAAGACGACTTCGAATGACACTGCCTCAGTCAGCTTCTTTCGATGAAGCAGAGCTCATTCGTTTGCTCACAGATCAAAATAAAAGATCATACAATCAACAAAAATCATGTACATTTCATACAACTCCATTAAGTAATAGAATGTTTGAGAAAGAGTATAACGATGATGAGAACCTGCGTGAGAAGAGATAGATCGATACGACTGGAGAAGACGAGAAGCTGGAACATCAAATGAATGTTTAGACACGGTACAACGAACGCCTTTTCTTCCTTCAGGCCGAATTATGATGTACTTATCCATTTTCAACTGCTTGAGAACCGTTTCAAGAGCTTTGATGAACTGGGCCGGATTATTTAGCCCTTCACACTATAGGAACCTATTTGGATCCCCGCTTCATTTCAGAGTTTTTTTCGTAATTCGCAATGGGGCCATTAAATACGCCCAATTTCAGAATGGACTTCATTTGATCAAGTGTTTGAATATTGTGTTCTGTGCGTTGAGCCCGTACCACTGTTCTTGCTCAGCACTATCGTCACTACTTCGTCATTTACGATCTGCTCCTATCAAGTTTGCACTTTTCTTCTAATTGCACTTTATATGATGAGCAGTATGCTTGATGAGGTATCCAAGCTGCCTGATGAGGTATCTAAGCTGCCTAATGAGCTATCTGCTCAAATCTTCTCGTTTTTCAACGTGTTTGAGTTGGCAAGATTGGAACGAGTAAGCAAATCGTGGCAAAGTATGATTCGAACAAATTCGACTCTATGGAAAGATGACCAATTTGATGCACAAGCTTTCGATCCTTGTGCTCTTCAACACGAAGAGAAGTATAAAGCCATGCTCAAAAGATGCGATGGTAAGATCGACAAAGTCTTTTTACCACTTTTCCTTCCATTCAATACTCAAGCCAAACTCAAATCATTGCTCAAGCCTCTGGTAAAGTCGGAAGTTAAAGACCTTTGGATCGTAATCAGAAACGATGCAACGTGCCCAAATCATCACAAACACTATGAGCCGAAGGTGTCACGTTTAAAACTGAAGAAGCAATTTGAAGATGCATTTGAAGCTGTTTTGAAAACTGTGGTGCAATGCGGTCACTTGAAGAAGTTACGTTTAGTCTCAGTTCCAAGCGCAATCGTGAATATAACAGACTTTGGCGAGCCAACAAAATGGCCTTTCGCTGCTGTTCGACTTCAAAAGCTCGCAATGCATAACATCAGATATCATTCTCTATTCCCGTGCGAAGAGCTCTATCAAACTATCTCAGAAGCTGAGGAGATCGAATTATGTTTTGCTGATTTGACTTTCTGGAATCACCAAAAGAAGGATTGTTGGCCTTTTATCAGCACTGCAAACGCAACTTTGAAGAAATGCCGCGCTCATTACTTTTTGGACAGTCCGTACACCACTCCATCTTTGCCTATTACATACAAATTTCCACAATTGGAACAGCTATTCTTGTTCGCAGAAGAGACATTACCCTTACCACCGAACCACCCGGGGATTACCAAGCAATGCTTCGAATGTCCTAAGTTGAAGGTTCTATACGCTGAACCTAGCAATTCAACACGAATGATAGAGCAGCTACTCTGCAACAGTATCGAAGAATTGTGTATTGAAGATTTACCGACGGAAGCTGAGGATCGTAGGAGAATTTTAGAAAAAGTTGAGAAATGCACAAAAGTGAAGAAATTAATGTTTAGTAGATGGGATAGCATTGCTGATATCAAAGAAATGTGTATCCGATTACGCAAGGCTCCTTTGGAGGAAGTATGGATGGAACTACTAGAAGATGAAGCTATGATCGAGGTGAAAAAAATGGTAGAAGATCGACTTAGCGATGGATTTGTCAATAAAATCCGAAAAGCAACAATTATAAGTCGTACAGATCAGCCGTCAAAAGAGAGAGAATGGTTTGCAAAACATATTTCAGACTTCAAATCCTACAATTGCAATGATCCCGTTGGTCAAAGAGAAATAATGTTCCAACAAACAGGGCTGCATTATTTTGAAGTGTCGTCGGAAACACGTATGATACATTGGAATACGATTTGAACAAAGACTTCGGTGATGCGTTCACGAAAAGAATTGATTTCGACTCCTCTATTAAAACAGTCAGCCTCTTGAAATGAAGTAGGGCTCTATCCTGAACAGACTTGATCCACTGGCTGAAATTTCCAACTGAATTTCATAACTGGCTAAAATGCCATTCCTTGTAAATTAAAATTCTCCTACGAAGTGGCAAATTGAGTTTGTTCACAAATTGAAGCAAAAGATTATAATAACAATTAACAAACATCATGTACATTTCATACAACTACATAAAACAAAACAATGTTTGAGAAAGAGTACAATGATGACGAGAATTTGCATGAGAAGTGAGAGAGATGCGACTGAACAAGATGAGAAGCTGGAACATCAAAAGAAAGCTTAGACACGGTACAACAAACACCTTTTCTTTTCTTTAAAAAGCCGATTTCTGATGTACGTATCCACTGTCTACTGCTTGAGAACCTTTCCAAAAGCTTTGATGAACTTGAATTGCCGGATTGTTTGGCCCTTCACACGATAAAGGAACACATTTAGATCCCCGCTTCATTTGTATTTTTCTTCGTGATTCGCAACGGGGCCGTTGAATACGCCTAATTGCAAAATGGACTTCAATTGATCCAGTATGGAATATTGCGTACTGTGCGTTGAGCCCGTACCACTGTTCTTGCTCAGCACTATCATCACTAGTTCGTCATTTACGATCTGCTCTTCACAGTCTTGCATTATCATCACAATCTTGCAATTCTCTTCACATTGCCCTGCATACGTTGAACAGTATGTTTGATGTTATATCCAAGCTGCCTGCTGAGCTATCTGCTCAGATTTTCTCTTTCTTCAACGTGTTTGAATTGGCAAAACTTGAACAAGTAAGCAAATCTTGGCAAAACGTGATACGAAAGAATCCAACTTTATGGAAAGATGACGGATTCAAAGCGCGAGATGTGTTTGATGTTTGTGCCCTTCAACACGAAGGTAAATATAAAGCTATGCTGGAAAGAAGTCATGGTAAATTACACAGGATCTTTTTGCCAGTATATTTATCCTTCAAGACTCAAGGAGAAATAGAAGATTTACTCAAGCATCTGATCAAATCCGATGTGGAAGACTTGTGGATCGTGATCAGAATGGGCAGCACTTGCCCTGAACATCACCAACATAATGAGATTGATGAGACAACGATAACCAGGAGCCAACTTAATGAGGCAGTCAAAACTGTCATACGGACTGTGGTGCGGTGTGATCAACTGAAAAACTTGCGTCTGGTCGCAAATCGTGGTGTGCAAGTCACTATGCAAGACTTTGGCGAGCCTTCAAAGTGGCCTTTCGCTGCTAATCGACTAAGAAAGCTTGCACTTCACAACATAAATTACGATTGCCTTTTCCCAAACGAAGAACTCTATCAATGTATTTCAAAAATTGAGGATATCAAACTTAGCTTTGCTACTGGTTGTGGCTACGTTTACGAACCGGAGGATGTTTGGCGTTTCATTAGCACTGCAAAAGCTAGCTTGAAGAGATGTTCTGTTAGTTTTTTGCATTACGATCGGAATTCGAATCTAGGTACGTTTACACCTGCCACCTACGAATTTCCACAAATGGAACGATTATACCTATCTATATAGTTGAGATGCAAGGAGCAAGTACCATGCAATATTTAGAATGTCCAAGATTGAAGGTTCTCCACTCTTATTTGGGGAGTCAACACAAAAATGGTTGAGCAACTACTTTGTAACAGTCTTGAGGAATTGTGTATCGGCGCCTTACCTGATGAAGAGAAAGACCGTAACGGTATGTTGGACAAGCTGGAGAGATGCATCAAAGTGAAGAAATGGATCATCTACAAAAACCTAGGCGATGCTGATATCGAAGAAATGTGTGTTCGATTACAAAGGGCTCCATTAGAAGAAGTGATTTTGATGCAATTAGAACGCGATTCAATGCTTTCAGTGAAGAAAATGGTAAATGATCGACTTTGTAGTGGATCATTCACCAAGATTCAGAAAGCAACAATTCGGACGGTGAGAGGAAGATTTGACAAGGAGATTGAATGGTTCAAAGAACATGTTTCAATAGTTGATGTAGATTAACGTCCTCTTTGACCGAATCTATCAACGAGAAACAGTGGTCACTGGCCTGTGATGCCGCAGAGCTTCATATAAATAATATCTGATCGACTGATCATGTATATGCAATAGAATTACAATCCTCTCATCCTTGTAAATGTATGCTACCTCTACAAAAAGATGTCAAATCAGAAATGATCAAAAATTTAAACGAAATTACTGTTAATACACAAAAGGCTGGGGGTATACGAATTTTGCGAGAAGATCGTCATAAGACTTAATACCTTCCCCTTTTTAAAGGCGGTGGCCCGTCAAAACGACCATATCCATCATTTCCTGCAGGTGCTCCATAGCCACCTCCGCCTCCGTAGCCGGCACCTGGTGGTGGACCATATCCTCCGCTAGGAGGAGGACCACCCATTCTGCCACCACCTCGGAAACCGCCGCCTCTTCCTCCTCCCCCTCTAAATCCTCCACGGAATCCACCACCGCCGCCACCTCCTCCAAAGCCACCTCTGCTAACAATACTTGGCGCAAAAGCAGGTTCGGCAACAGGAGCGGGTTCTTTCTTCTTTCGCGTTAATCCTCCCAATCCTCCTCCTAATCGTTTTGGCTTCCAATCCTTTACTGTCCTTCCACGTTCAACATCCACCATTGCTCTTTTTCCTTTGATTTTTATTCCTTCTGCATCTTTGTATGCTGCACGCATATCACGTTCTTGTTCGTATACGATGAATGCATACCCCTTTGACTTTCCTTCTTTATCACGTACGATTCGTATCCGTTGAATGGGACCATACATTTCGAAGTCTTTCTTGAGATCTTCCTCTGTGACTGTGTAGTCTAGTCTAGAGATGAACAGCGTTGTGAATGGATCACCTTGTGCTTCAGGGTCTTCTTTTGGATTATAGTTGGCTATCCCTTTCGATTTTCTCTCTTCGATTAATTTCCTCCTTTGTTCTCGTTTGAGCTCTTTCTTTGTTTGTTCGGTCACTGTGAACGATTTTCCATGTTCATCTTTCCCTTCATCTTCTTCTACACCTTCGGTTGATTGACCTTGATCGGCTGCTTCTTGTTTCAATTGTTCGAGTATTCGCGAAATTCCTTCCAGTGGACGAATTGTCTGTTTTGGTTTCTGGAATGGATCGTGATTTAGCTGTGAAGGTGGTGTGAATGATACTGGCGGTCTTGGTTGAAATAATCTCAATATGTTTGGAGGCAATTGATGTGTCATCCTTGTTTGATGAGCCCCTCTCCGTTGTGACCGTAACCAGGAAGAAAAGATTGTTGCCAAAAGATTAAATTGTCCCATGCATCCTTTTTTCTCGGATCTTCTCAAGGCACTTTGGGCGCGTATGATGTAAATGCGGCGCACTCAACCTGTGACGCGCCAAAAGGATTATTCATAGATCCCGAGTTGGAATACAGACACATACAAATGAGAGCAATATGCATCATTCCATCTGGATTGAATTCGTGAAGGAAAACGCGGCCCTGAAGGAAGGGATCCAATGACTTTTACCCTCTTCCATCATAACGGGATCACCTGTGTTTTTGGCTTTTGACAAAATAGCGCTCTTCGAATACGCCATCCTCAAGACCATTCCACTGAACACTACCATTGACACTCTCTGTCATTCATACATCACTAGAAGATGTCATTGCGCAAATTGAGTGGGGCAGCAGCAGGTGGCTCGCGTGAGTCATATGCAACGACGAGTGTTGCACCCAATACATCCTCATCATCATCAGCAGTAGCAGGAACGGGAGGAGCAAAGAATGCATATTCTACACATTTGGCCATTCAATCAGATGCGGCAAAATATCGTGGAAAGTATAAAGAGCTCAAGAAAAAAGTACGTCAAATCGAAACGGAAAATGATCGATTACACGTAAAGACACTACGAGTAAAGAGAAACATTCAAAGGATGCGTTTGGAACGTGCAATCTTGTACGAACGTTTGGAAGCTGAATTACAGGAGAATGGGGTTGCACAAATGCCGGTCGATGAACCGATGAATGCGGTCGAAGAAACTCATCAACCTACCGTAACCACACACGCTCAAACTTCAACCCGTGACTTTGATACACCTTCGCCACCTGTTGGTGCTGCTGCCGACAGCACTCAAGCCCGTCAAGAAGGTGAGAATTCCAGTGGAGGACGAGCAAGACGCAATTTGGATTATAGTCCAAGTCCGGAAGAACAACAGATTGCACCTGAATCAAACGGAAAGGCAACAGCTAGTAATAGCTCGCCGGTT
The DNA here is from genome assembly GCF_003144205.1 of Meira miltonrushii. Lineage (NCBI taxonomy): Eukaryota > Fungi > Basidiomycota > Exobasidiomycetes > Exobasidiales > Brachybasidiaceae > Meira > Meira miltonrushii. The sequence continues at coordinate 2,011,497 of NW_020289943.1, read as the reverse complement.
GAACAACCAGCCACACCTGCTCCTGCTGCCGTCAAACCTGAATCAGGTCGTTCTAGCATGAAGATCACACTTAAACGGCATAGCAATGCAAATAATGGAGGAAAATAAATGTCTATCTCTCAATCTTCTCATCACAGTCTCTTTCCTTCTCTTGTCAATTTAATGTAATGGTATTCATCTTTCAAGCACTTGTCTATGCATGGTACAATAATTCTTTAGACAATCTTATTGCGTGTGTTACTGCTACAGAATTCTGCGTCTTCAAATCTCATTTTGACTCTTTCCATGGATATTCGAATGGAGCTCCATCTTTACGTCTCCAAAGTTTACGTTTTTTATGTGTAGAAACATTTTCAACGAAAACTTCAACGCATTTCTTTTCCTTGAAAGAACGAATAAATCTTGGACTCCAAAGTTCATGTGCGATTCCTAAGTCTTTACAACAACGCATTAAAGCATTACTCTTTGCAGCTTCGGTCGCCGTTGCAACGCCTGAAGGATCAAAATATTCTTGTTCACCTCTTGCCGTGCTTACGAATCTGCCTAAACAGATCAATGCCCATTCTCTGCTAACCACTTTATCGCTCACGTTTGTTTCACTTCTTGGTGCTAAACCCCATCCTCCAGGACCAAAAGCACGATTCAAGATTCTTCTATATTTGATCTCAGGAAGATATAAGAGTCCGTCAGGTTTGATTTCGATATCGTCTTCATTGACTGGTTCTTCTAGTACTTGAGCCACTTTTTCTGGGAATGGGATTGTGCTCATCCCATTAAAGCTTGTTGCCCAGTCGAAAGAAGAATTTGACTTTTCTGATACATCACCATTGCTTCCGTTTCCATTCGATGATGGTTGTGTATAACGTGGAGCAGCTCGTTCTGCATCGGTTACAGGTCCTGAAGGTCCAGGACCAGAAGGACGACTAGAAATATCCGCCGGCGAAACACTATTTCCCAATTCATCATAACGTTCAGAATCTGAAGAAGAAGAAGGTTTACCTGCATCTTTTACACTTGAAGGAAGTGGATGAAGTTCTTTTGCAGACGTTGTTGCGAATTCGTTTGATTCTTTTTGTTTTTGTGCTGGTGCTGACGCCGTTTTGCTGGCTGCCCATGCTGGCTTTGTGACGTATAGTCGGGTGGAAAGTTGACCGACAGCAGTACTCCTTCTGACACACAGACGAAGACTGTTTGTTGCTGATGAAGTGAATACGATCATCTTGGTCTATAATGAATAGATGATAGGAGTGTCAGAGGATTGGATCTTCCTTCGAATGTCATCTCCTCATTACAACGCGTATGAAAGTGGAGTCGTGTCTTCTTAGCCTTGAAAGTGTATTTGTCACCTGACACAGCTTAGACATTTTTTTGGAATTTAAAGCTAAATTTTACTTAAAAGCTGCATGTATTCTTCTCACTCATCACTACCGCCGCCACATCTAAGCAAAATGGTAAGAGGTGATGAAGGAAAAGGCAAGTCCAAAGCAAGAGAGTATGCCGCTCCAATAGCAGATCCAAGATTTGCAAAATTACACTCTGATCCAAGATTCTTACGTCCGAATCGGGAAGAAGGTAAGGTTGTGCTGGATGATCGATTTAAAGGTATTTTAAAGGATGACAAGAGCGCTTTCAAGGGTCAAAGAAGACCGAAGTTGGACAAATTCGGTAGACCGGTTCGTCAAGATCAAGATCAACAAGCAGATTTGAAGAGAATTTACCGCGCTGAAGAGAATGAACAAGAAGGCTCAGACGAAGAGGATAGCAGCAGCGAAGAAGAAGATGCTAAGCCAGAAAGAGCGGTCGATTACGCACGTGGAGAAGGTCAGCTTGACAGTAGTGGAGATGAAGATGAGAGTGACGAGGAAGAGGAAAGTGATGACGACGATGATGAAGATGAAGTAGTGATTGGCTCTGCAGCTGCACGAAGGAGAGATCTTTACAGACATGGATCCGATGAAAGTGACGTTGAAGATGTCGAAGAAGGGGAAGAAAATGAAGCACAATTAGCAAAGCTAGACGCAGAAGCAGAAAAGACTATCAAGCGAGAAGCCAAAGCTGCAAAAGCAAAACCTGTATTTGCCGGAGATACCGCACGTCTCGCGGTTGTCAATATGGATTGGGATCATATCCGGGCAATTGACTTATTCAAGGTTTTCTCATCCGTCGTTTCTCCAGCTGGTGCTTCTGGTGCTGGACCATCATCTAAACGACATGGCGAACGTCAGATCGTTCCCATCCAAGGACGTTGTTTGAGCGTATACGTATACCCCTCCGAGTTTGGACGGAAACGTATGGCTAAAGAAACTATGGAGGGACCTCCTCGTGAGATCTTTGCATCTGAAGAAGGAGAAGGAAGCAGCTCTAGCAAACGCAAGAACAAGAAGAAAAAGAGCAGATCAAAAGGTGACGATAGCAGCGATGAAGAAATATTCCAGGTAGACGAAGGAGGAGATTTTGATGAAGAAGCTTTGCGGAAATATCAACTTGATCGATTACGATATCATTACGCAATCGCCACTTTCGATCGACCCGAGACGGCGCGTTTCATAATGGACGAAATTGATGGTACGGAAATGGAACATTCGGCCAACATGTTTGACCTAAGTTTCGTTCCTAAAGAAATGACATTCCCCGATTGGGAAGCGCCAAAGGATGATCCTGGAAATGAAGGTTATCGAGATTTTGCGACAGAGACATCGGATGAAGCAGGATATTCTGGAGTGAAGTTCATGACTGATGCTCTTAGACATTCAAAGGTCACTTTGACATGGGATGCGGATGATCCGCAGCGCAGCAAGGTGACACGACAAGCAGCTGAGAAATCTCTCAATGCTAATCAAATCCGCGATGAAGATTTCAAAGCGTACTTGGCCTCTGCAAGTGAAGATAGCGAGCCTGAGAAAGAAGAGGAAGAAGGAGCAGACAAAGGTGGAGAAGAAGAGAGAGAACGAATGCGTGCCCTGTTGGGCTTGAACGGTAATTCATCCGGTGGCAACGCTGGCTTTGGAAAAGCAAAATCGACAGCATTTGCTGATGCTAGAAAGCAAAAATTGCAAGAGGGACAGGGTGATATGCAAATCACATTCATGCCGGGCTTGTCCGAAGCTGCAGAAAGAAAGAAAAAGGGCATCAAAGCTGATGAAGAAGAGACAACACTGGATGCTTACAAACGTAAACAACGCGAGAAGCGTGAACGTCGCAGAAACAAGGACGGGGAAGAAGTCGGAGAAGATGCTGAACAAGAGAAGGGCGAATACGGCTTTGATGATCCATTTTTCGCCGATGATGGCGAGGTGGACTTTGATGCTGCTCTTGCAGAAGAACGAAGCGGCAAACAAGGCAAGAAGCAACAACAGCAAAACAAAAAGACTGTTGGGCTCAAAGACCCAGAAAGCGCTAGCGAAGATGATGCTGATCAATTGCAGCTTATGATCGATTCAGAAGATGAAGGTGAAAGTGGAGCCGGACATTTCTCTTTAAAAGACATCTTGAAAGCCGAACAGGCAGCGGACGGCAAAGCCAAGAAGAATCGATGGGCAAAGAAGAAAGAAAAGAAATTAGCAAAGCAAGGTGGAGAAGTTTTAACAAAAGGTAACAATGAAGTTCAACCTGGATTTGATATTGATGTTCAGGATTCTCGTTTTGCGGGCTTGTATGGCGATCATCGATTCGCTCTTGATCCCAATCACCCAAGCTTCGTCAAGACGAAGAATATGCAGAAATTAGTTGATGAGCGTCGTAAACAGGATAAGAAGCGTCAACGTAAGTCCGAAAAGTCTTCAGAGAATGCCGGCAAAGAGAATGGAGACAGTAAAAGTGCATCAAATGGAGAAAAGAAGGACGATATCTCTCACCTCGTTCAGTCTTTCAAGAAGCGTGCAGCGGAACAACCTGTCAATCATTCAGGAAAGAATAAAAAGAGCAAAAATCGTGTATGATCACATTTGCAATGATGTATGTCTAATGGATATCCAATATGTGTATAATACAAAAAAAATATAGAGTCATGAATACGAATTCTATATCGCATCTCCTGAAAGTAAAAACATATCCTTTCAGTCTCGAAGCATCACATAGCTCCAAAGTTATTGCCTGTGATCTCGGAAGATGTCCACCTTGCTCAATTTGAATCTTCGTTGCTCCGCTGTACTGTCCTCGCCTTGTGTTTTGCCCCAACCTCTCAATGGAATGCACAGCACAGTTGCATTATCGTCACTTCCAAGGGCCTCTGCATATCGAAGGACTGCTTGGGCTGCATCATGAGGATGACGAGCGTCTCTGCAAAGATCAACAACTTCTTGATCGCTTACCACACCTCCAACACCATCACTAAAAGCGATAATAAAAGAAAAATCATCACCTTTCAAAACTTGCGTGATAACTTCAGGTTCAGAAGTTACACCTGCTTTTTTGAATTTGCTATCACCAAAAGCTCTTGTATTTGCCAATGCACCCATCCATCTTGCTTCACCGAACGAATCTGTCACCAAACCTGCGCCTAATTTTCGTAACCTTTCTGCTTCACTACGATCGTCAGGATGATGATAATTCGTCAGCGGGATCGCATGTCCATCAGCAACCGGACATAAGAGCATCCTTGTATCTCCGATATGAACAGAAGTTACGCTGAGTAATTGACTTGAATACCAAGGGGTTGCAGGTTGATCTAAACTGTGCAAAAGAGCAACCGAAGCAGTTGATCCTCCAATATTCAACACTTTTGAAGATTGAATTCTACGATCCATATGTAACCAAGCAAGTGTTGCTCTTTCTGCGATCGTTAAACATTCTTTCGAAACTTCTTCTGGTGGATCGATACGTTCAACTTCAATCACCCCGGTAGGTGAATCACTTTGCATTTCTTCTTGTGCTTGTTTTTGTTGTGTTTTGATCTCTCTTGCTCTTCGTTCCATTTCTTCAGTCGAAAGTGGTGCTCCATCGGCTTCTTTTCCTCCACCTTCTGCTTCTGACTTTGGACGATGATGGGCTTGGCCGGGTCTGCTGGGTCTGATTTGTGGCAAGTAATCTTGTCTGACCCATCTCTCCATCAAGCCACCTGTAAATCTTCGGAAGTATCCGCCCAATTTGCGTGTAGAGCGGGCCGTATCAGTTACCATATTCGGCTCAACCTCTTCGAATGCTTGATGCAATTCCTCCTTAAGAAAAGTGGATATCTGTGGTCCTCCATGCCCATCAAAGCAGCCGAACCAAACCACCTGACCTGCAATTTCATCCTCTTCTGCTTCTCCACCTCCGCCAGTGCCAGCAAAAGCCGGGTCCCATCGTTTCCCAGCTTCTTGAATCACTCTACTTCTGCTCGTTTGCAAACTTTGTCGAAGTTCAAGTGGATCGATCTGTAAACAAGCAACGCTATATGTATCTTCTTGTTTTGCCCGCGAACCACGAGAAGTTGCGACGCCAAATACGCCATTCTTGCCATTCCGAAGTGGGATCCTTGCACTACCTCCACCAGCAGCATGAACACGTAAAAAGTCACGATAACCTCGAGTGAACTGTGGCTGGTAGTATGGGGAGATGTTATTGACAGTCGATGAAGATTGCATGTTGGAGCTAGTTCTTGTATTGGAAGATCGATAGTATGTCCTCTTTTGATCTTTGTGACCTATTCTTCCATCACTATTTCTGCATGTTATCAGCATACGTGATGATGATGGAATGGCGTTTGCACGCCCGTACAGAACAGACATCTTGTGCAAGATTAAAGTCGTTCTGAGCGATCAAGGGATTATCAGTATCTTGCCTTATAAAAGGCAATGATGATGATTGTAAGGATATTCGGATTGGAATGCAAGCAACACCACTTTCTCAAAATTTTCCAAACCTGATCAGGAAACTTCCCTTCTGAATGTATGCATCTGGGCTGTTTGTTAGTTTAAATGATAAAATTTCGAAATCTGGGGGGCGCTCAAAGCGGCCAGGGTCAAGTACAGTGGACGCGTTTTATATGCAGCCAAGGGTTGAAAAATATCGTTTAAGCCGGTTGCTTGTATCCGCCTTTGCTTTAAATGGCCACAGATGCTTCATGGTCTGGTTGAAGAAAGATATCTATAAGGACAATAATCTTCTCTAAAAGGTAAATGAGATTCAAATATACGGACGAGATAAACAGATAAAGGGAGAATATCGTTATACAGCTGCTTGTTCTTTCAAACAACATTATAAAACAATATAAAACAAAAGAATAAGTATTATAAAAATTTGAATTACAAAGTATGGAAATATTAGACATTTCGCAGAGCGAGAAATTTCACAGAAGGAAGATTAGTTAGATAAGTGAGAAAGAAAAAATACCGACGAATTTACGAGCCATCATAATTTTAAAAGAATGGTGGAATTCAATCGAAACTAGATATATCAAAATATTATAAAGAGACTTGTGATAGATTTTTAATATATTTATAGTATCAGAAATCAAAGAGTGGTATGTTTCGGATAATGTTCACTACGTATAGCCCTGAGAGAATCAAGATTGTCAAGACGATCAATGAGATGTCGACTAAAATGTAGGATTCATACGAAGAACAAGTCCATGATCTGCCTTGGTTGTGATGTGAATAGCGCGCTTTGAATTGCACGTGCAAATTCATCCAGAATATTGGAAGAGTGCGTACGAGCGCGTTTGGACGCTTGTTCAAGATATTCCCATCCATCTTCTAAAGGTGATTGATTGCCATCCACTACTCAGCAAAGAAAGGTGTAAGAATTGGTGATCGATACGATTACTGTCGCAACATAAGTATCGACATCCAACCGATCGAAGCGTGATCCTACCTCAACTGGATCATTTATTGACGCGTGCTCTACCTCATCATTATACCCCCACGATCACCTATCGACATATGTCAATCACATCAATCAACCAATAAAGCTTTCAGGTCAAGCTTTAGACGCCTTTGGTCTTTACGACATCTATCAATCGCAGTCACATTAGTCGAAAATGGCGTCATCAAACGATGATGCTGGTCCATCCAGCTCACAAGTCGCTTCAAGTTCGACAAGTGCAAACAAAGCCCAAGTTCCCGACCTTGAGGGAATTGCAAACAGATTAACGAGCGAAAAGAGTGATGCTCAAACAAAAGCAGCAGCTGCACAAGAATTCAAAGATATCTTAGATATGTTTCATGGAGCCAATTTTGCACAATATGCAAGACATATGTTACAAGCATCAATGAAAGCATTGGCATCTATACCTTGTTCTTTTCAGACTGATGCTCCCGAACAGAGGACACGTTTGACAATCTTGGAAACATTGCACAGGCTGCCAACACTCGATCCAGCCAAGCCAATCGCAGCTCATCTGATGAAAATGATGGTCGAGGTCGTCAGACAAGATAACGAAGAGAACGCAGTTGTAGCAATCAAGGTTATCATCGATCTACATAGGCATCTCAAAACAGAGCTAGAAGGTGAAGTACAGCCATTCTTGCAATTGGTCGGAGATCTATACAAGAATTTCAAAGTGACGGTCGCTAAATCTTTCGAAAGCGAAGCTTCACAAATGGCAGCAGGGGCAAAGCAAGAAGCAGGAGCCGGCTCAAAGACAGAGACTGAAGCACCTTCGCCTGCTGCTGATTCACAGGCTGCAAGCGTGACGGGAAGTGAGATGAATACAGGATTGGGAACATCTCAGCCAAAAACGCTACCCAAGAGTTTCTCTAGCTTCAAAGTTCTTACAGAGTGTCCAATAGCAACGGTATTCATTCTGCAAACCTACAAGAACAACGTTCCAGAATGGATACCCAAATTTCTGCCCTTGACGATCGAAGACTGTCTAACACAGCAAGCCAGACCGCAAAAAGAGGCACACGAAGCAGCCGCAGAGAAAGGAACCTTTTTCGTTGGAGTAGCACCAGGCATCAAAAATCGAGCATTGTATACAGAAATGGTTGTCGCACAAGTAAAGACGATGTCTTTTTTGGCATACGTGATCAAAGGTTCCACAGGACATATGAAACCGTATGCAACTCGAGTTCCTGATTTGGCTGTGAGATTGTTGATGGATTGCCCGCCTGAAGCATCAGCAACACGAAAAGAGCTACTTGTTGCTATTCGACACATCTTCACTACCGATCTAAGGGCAAACTTTGTTGGGCAGATCAATACTCTACTGGATCAGCGTGTCTTACTCGGTACCGGCATAACTACAAGAGAAACTTTGCGACCTTTAGCAATTAGCATGCTAGCGGACCTTGTGCATCATGTTCGCAATGAACTGACAAATGAACAGATCTACCTTACAGTCCATCGACATTGTCAAATGCTGCACGATCCAACTCTTGCGCCAGGAATCATGACGATGTGCACCAAGCTTCTTACCAACCTGGTTGAAACCATCGCTAGCAGACATCAGGATGGCGCACAGAATCTTCTTCGAATCATTTTCGATTCCCTTGTCGAGAAGCTGGGCGGCTTACCTCGATTACGCGAAGACTACGAAGCAGCACGAGCTCACAAGCGTTCTTCTGACGGTGAAAAACTTGACGCAGTCACGATTGAAAAAGGCAAAACTGTTCAAGTCAATGTAATGGTTCCTGATTTCGGCAATGAACCGTTCAAGGATGCTCGGTTCTTGTTCCGCAATATTTTGATGAGCATCAAGTCTCTTTTGGTAAAGATGAAGTCCATTGGTGCACCTGAACCGGAAAGCGAAATCATGTCAAGACTGTTCGTTGATGGTGTTCGAAGTTGGTCGCTGTACGAGCAAACGGATCAGCTACCCGACAAGGAAGGTATGGAATCGTTCACAAATATTTTTATCGATATTGAACATCAAACATTCCATGAAGTTTTCTCAACAAATATGCCCTTCCTGTTCGATCGAATGCTGACAAGCGGAATGCTATTAGGAATTCCTCAAAGCCTGTTATCGAATGAAGCAACGTCTAAACGATTTGTTGCAATCTTGCTACGCTTCTTGGTGGATCGTTTGGCTGATCTGGGCAGTGCTGACAAGAAACATGCATCTGTGAGCCTGCGTTTGTTTAAGATGGCTTTCATGGCAGTCACGATCTTCCCTGACGCCAATGAAGTGGTGTTGCAACCGCATTTGAGTCATATCATTATGACTTCGATGAAGTTTGCAAGCAGAGCAACCGAGCCGGCAAATTACTTCCTCCTATTACGTGCCCTTTTCCGCAGTATTGGTGGAGGACGATTCGAGTTACTATACAAGGACGTCTTACCGCTCTTGCCCGTTATGCTGGAGAACCTCAACCATTTCCTCAATGCAGCCGAACCATCGAGAAGAGAACTCTTTGTCGACTTGTGTCTCACTGTGCCCGTTCGACTGAGTGTCCTTCTGCCTTATCTGGGTTACTTGATGCGCCCGCTCGTTTTGGCATTACAGTCATCAACCGATCTTGTCAGTCAAGGATTGCGAACATTAGAATTGTGCATCGATAATCTTACGCAAGAGTTCCTCGATCCTATCATGGCACCATATGCATACGATATCATGTCTGCTTTGTGGAAGCATCTTCAACCTTTGCCGCATAATCATCAACATTCTCACACCACAATGCGTATCTTGGGAAAGATGGGAGGCCGTAACAGAAAATTGCTACAAGCTGCACCACATCTAGAGTACAATCCTTCGCCAAAGGAGCCTTCGATCACCATACACCTGGAGGGACGCCCACAAACACTAGCACTTTTGCCTGTCACAGATTTGGCATTGGAAAATGTTCGTAGAAGTGACGCATTCAATCGAAAGAATTCTTTTGAACTCTTGCGCCATGCTTCTACGATCTTTTTGGATTCTACATTGAACAATGATAATGCACGTGAACGTGATGGTCATTTCGAACGTGTGGTAAAGGGTTTATTTGATGCGACAAGAGTGGAAGATTTGAACGAAGAGGCAACGTCTTTCCTTAAAATGGTTGCTCGTCAAGTGATCACATTGGAAGCAAAGCGAGACAATACCTCACGTCAATTCAGTCAATTGACATTATCATTCTTTGATGGTATAGTGAGCGCTTTAGGTGGATTGGAGAACGAATTGAGCGATTTACAGGCAATCATTGAGATTGAACATGGATTCGTAGGTTCGTTCAGAGATATTTGCAATTCGGCTTCGAAACCGGAATTGTTTAGCGCTTTGATCCATTCGCTTGCAAGTAAACATTGTAATTTATGCTACGACCAATTATGGCAACGCAAGACTGGTGGCTGGATGGGAATTGACATGTTGGTCAGAAGATGCGATCTTGGTCGGATATGGATGCGTGATCATCAATTGGAGATCGTGCGTGCATTGTTATACATGCTCAAGGATATGCCAAACGAACCTCCAAGAAATATTGATCAAGTTGCAGAAACGCTCATGTTTGTTCTCAGAACGGTCAATACAATACCAGATGGCAATGCAGAAGAATCAGAAAGTGCAGAGGATAAAACCATGCAAGATCGACAGTTCTCGTTCTTGGTTGGAGTTCTCTTGTCAGAGTTGTCCAGCAGTAACTCACAAGTACGCGGAGCAGCAAGAAAGAGTTTTGAACTTTTGGCTGAATTGAAAGGGATCAATGTGACTGACATTCTAATGCCAGCCAAAGATCGTCTGCTTTCACCTATCTTCCAAAAGCCATTACGAGCCCTGCCTTTCGGTATGCAAATCGGTCACATTGATGCAATCACCTTCTGTCTGCAACTAAGACCGCCTTTGCCAGACTTCAATGAAGAGCTTTTCCGTGTTTTGACAGAGGCGCTCGCACTTGCTGAAACAGATGATCAAGCATTGATTGGAAGAACATCTACTTCGCAATACAAGAACATGGTCGCCGTTACGCAACTTCGGGTTGTTGCTATCAAGCTCTTAGCCTCTGCAATGGCATGTCCTGAATTCGATGCACTAGGTTCCAAACATGGTCAAATGCGATTGCGGATCATCTCTGTCTACTTCAAGAGCTTATATTCACGCTCAGAGGTCGTAATCGATCAAGCATACGAATGCCTGAAAGAGACACTACATGCAAACCCCAAATTGCCCAAAGACGTTCTGCAGAGCGGATTGCGACCTATTCTGATGACCCTTGCCGATCCTTCACGTTTGACGATGGCTGGTTTGGATGGATTAGCACGTGTGCTGGAATTACTTACTTCGTATTTCAAAGTTGAGATTGGTACAAAACTTCTTTCACATATGCAAGCAATTGCTACTCCAGCTATTGTCGAGCGTGCGGGTCAAGGTGCCCTAGATGGTCCATTGTATGCCGAAACACATCAACTCTTACAGCCTCGACAGTCTCGTGAAAGCGAGCCGATTGAAACATTGGCTGCAATCGTTCGTGTGTTCCATTTGTTGCCTCCGGCTGCAAATGCGTTCATGGACCCATTGGTTGCTCAAGTTGTACAGATTGAACAGATGCTCAAGCGCAGTGGTCCGACACCATTCACCAAACCTCTCGCACAATTTGTCGATAAGAATGCAAAGCAAGGAGCAGAATTGTTCTTTAATCATCTTGAAGATGCCTCGTATGTGAGATGTTTCCGTCATTTGATCGGATCAGATTTTGCGCCTAATTTGCGTCAACATATCACGTCAGAAAAGGCAGAACTTCTCTTGCCCGTTCTCAAGTCCGATGCAGATTCAACGAAATCATTGGCTGGTTTACGAATTGCAGCTGAGATGGAGAAGAAAGAAAAAGGCTGGTACAAAGAGAACAAAGACGTCATTGAAGCAATCTTGACATTGTGGCAAAGCGAAGGAATGGATGAAGACCGAGCAAAAGAAACAGGACCTCGTGAGAGCCGCAGATCTGTGGTCACGTCTGAAATCCTTTGCGAGTATATCCGTCAAGGCGGAGATATTCGTGCAGAATACTTCTTTGCATTGACAAAGGCTTTCACCTACCCTAGCTCTATCGATCAGACCGGTATCTTGCGCACAATTTATCAAGAATTGGCAATCAAAGGATCCATTTCACTCAAGCGTGACGTTATTCGCTCATTCGTAGATGTGTTTGAAGATGAGAATGCAAGTCAAATCTACAAAGCTGAATGTTTAAGGATCCTCGTAAACCCGATTCTGGTCGCCACAGCAAAACCAGGAAAGGAAGATAAAACTGGTGAAGATGGGCTAAAGACTGCAAATAAAGATGACAAGAAGAGCGAAAAGTCAACCAAAGATGGCGATGTGGACATGAAAGATGCAGACCAAAATGGCAAGCCTGCTTCTGAAGCAAAGGCTGAAGCTGAAAAGGTCGAACCTTTGTTCGACTTTGACTTATTGAATCACGTCGTTCGTCGTATTTGGAAGATCTTCTCTGCTCCCAAGCCGCCATTGCACCTTTGTTCGGACGATTTGGTCCGGGTTGAGCTATTGCACATGTCAACGATGGTTTTGGAACACTGTGCTGATCTATTGTCTGGCAATCACGCTTCGGCCAAGGGACCTGATGACAGTCCAAGAAAAGATGCAATCAAGTTCGGATGGACCAATTTGACAGCTGAAGATGTCACAGTAAAGAATTCTGCATACATCTTTATCGCTCGCTTCTTGGAATTGTTTGAAAGCCCAATCAAGATTGTGACGCAAATTTTCCTTGGCCTTTTACGTTCACAGCAACCAGAAGGTCGTGCGATGGTACGCAAGGCTTTGGATATTCTCGTTCCTGCCTTGCCAAAACGTATGCCCACTGAACCAGGCAAGATACCCGATTGGGCAAAAGCTACAAAGCGTCAATTGGTGCAAGAAGGGCATAATTTGGCACAACTATACAATATCCTTCAATTGATCATTCGTCATGCCGATCTATTTTACCCATCTCGCGAGCTCTTTCTGCCTCACATTGCTAGCAGCTTGGCTAAATTGGGTCTTTCGCAAACATCTAACCCTGAAACACGCCATTTGGCAGTAGAGGCTGTCGATGTGGTGTTCCAATGGGAAAAGAAACGAAGTGCATTCTTGAAGGAGAAAGACGAAGTAGAAGATCAAAATCCAAGTCAAACGACTACAGGACGTAAACGTGGTGAAGGTGGCGAAGAAGGCACCACGACACGCAAGAGAGCACGTATCGACAAAAGCGGTACTGCATCAGCAACTGCCTCACCTGCTGTCACTTCAGTCGCCTTCAATCCAAGTGATCATGAATACAGTACACCACTTAATGTTCGTGAAGCTGTCTTGGGCTTCTTGCTACGATTCGTTTCTTTGTCTACAGAATCAGCTTCTCGAGGCGGAACGGTGAATAAAGCATTCATTTTGCTCAAAGACGTTCTCTCTACGTCTGGATGGCAAGAGATTCCGATCAAATTGGCTATCTTCCAAAGACCCTTGACGGCAATGGAGATCAAAGAACAGACATTGGGCATCGTTACCAATTCGCTACAAACACTCAAGCTTGTTATCAAAGACAAGAGCGAAGCTTGGATCTTGGCACATCTACCACAAATCCACAAACTGATGGAAAAATCTATGCAATCTGACGAACCGGCGGTTCTGGAATCCTGCAAAGGTATTCTTGACAAAGTGTTTGAGGTATTGCCTCCTCCACCGGCACCTGTCGAATCTGCTGATAATGAAGAAGATGCTGAAGGAGAAGATGATGATCAAACCATGGCAGATCAAGCTACGGTAACCAAGCCTACGCCTGCTCAACCTGCTGATGAAGCCAGCGCTTTCCGTGCATTCGCAGAGAACATCATCACTGAAGGTTTGAAGAATTCAAGCAACGCATATGCAGCCCTTGTTACGCTAACATCTTGGTCAAAGGCAACACCAGAAGTGATCGATCAGCATTTAGCAGCCATTACAAAGGTATTGACCAAATTGACAAAAGATCACATTACTGCAACTACACCTGTTTCAATCTCTGATCCAAGTCTGAAGATGTTGATTATGGATTTGGATTTGCTCAAATCACGTATTTCTCATCTTGGTGAGCAAAGAAGATGGTTCTTGTCTGCAGTCGTTCAACTTGTGGAGCGTACGAATACGGTAGAACTTTGCAGATATCTATTATCAATGATGTCCAAATGGATCTTGGAACAAAAAGAAGCCTTCCCAACAATCAAGGAGAAAGCTGGTATTCTTATCAAGATGATGAGCTATGAAACTCGCGATGACCAATTGTTGCGCGATTATTTGGACCTTATTCATTCCATCTACATCGAACCTGCTTACTCGCGCACTGAGTTGACAGTTCGATTGGAGAATGCATTCTTACTTGGATTGCGCAATTCAGATCCCACAGTGCGACAAAAGTTCGTTGACATCTTCGATCGAACTCTGGTAAGAGGGTTACCCGGAAGGATGCAATATCTTTTGGGCACGCAAAATTGGGAATTCTTGGCGGAGCATTATTGGATCCAACAAGCATTGGACTTGCTATTGGGCTCAATCGATGGAGATCGCCCTTTGCTGGGACCACATCCTGGCATGGTTATCTCGACAAAGTTGGGAGATTTGGAATTCGCTCACACTGCTCGAGGATTAACAGTCGGTGCTTTCATCAAGGCTTTACGTGCAATGCTCTACGTCGATCCCGAAAAGACGCACTTGATCTGGATCTCATTCTTCCGCTCAGCTTGGCGTGCAATGCCGAGAAAGTTCCAAGAAGATATCGGAAGAGCATTGATCGGTATTCTTACGAGACAAAGCAATTTGCTTCAAGCTGCTCAACGTCCCAATGTCGTTCAAACGCTTTTGCAAGGTGCTTTGGTATGTCAGCCACAAGTTGAGTTGCCACCTCACGTTGTCAAGTATCTCGGTAAAACTTTCAATGCATGGTATACCTCGATGGAATTGCTGCAAAATATGCTTGCTACTCTGCCAAGAGAGGATGACTCAATCCGTGAAGCAACACAAGATGCTTTAGCTGAAACTTATGCAGAATTATCAGAGGAAGATATGTTCTACGGCTTATGGAGACGTCGAGTCGTCTTTGCAGAGAGCAATGCTGCCATTTCGTACGAACAGAATGGAATGTGGATGCAAGCGCAAGTGATGTATGAGACTGCACAAATCAAAGCACGTACGGGAGCAATCACATTTACTGATGCTGAATACAGCCTTTGGGAAGATCATTGGGTATTATGCGCGCAAAAGTTGCAACAATGGGACATCCTGACCGATTTGGCTAAATTGGAAGGCAATAACGATTTGTTGCTCGAATGTGCTTGGCGCTTGTCCGATTGGGCTTCAGAGCGTGAAATTTTGGAACAGGCTTTAGATAGTCTTTCTGCTACCTCTACACCTCGTCGACGAGTGTTTGCTGCTTATATGGCACTGTTGAAATCGCAAATGGGTCAAGACAGACCGACTGAATTTGGTCGCATCTGTGATGAAGCAATCCAACTAACTTTGCGTAAATGGCACTCACTTCCTTCGATCGTCACTCAAGCACACGTTCCATTGTTACACATCTTCCAACAATTTGTTGAATTGCAAGAAGCAAGTACAGTCTTTGGCTCATTGGCAGTCACAAATGCAACCAATTTGGATCAAAGGTCAACAGAGCTCAAGACACTCATGCAAACTTGGCGTGAAAGATTGCCCAACTTATGGGATGACATTAATGCTTGGAGTGATTTGGTTGCCTGGCGTCAACATGTGTTTGGTGCAGTAAACAAAGCCTATCTGCCTTTGGTAGGAATGCAACAACAAGCTGGTGCAAACAATAGCACAAATTCATATGCTTACCGCGGCTATCACGAAACTGCATGGATCATCAATCGATTTGCTCATGTGGCCCGTAAGCATTATTTGAACAATGTCTGCATTGACTCACTCACAAAGATCTATCAATTGCCCAACATTGAAATCCAAGAGGCGTTCCTCAAACTGCGTGAACAGGCCAAATGCCATTATCAAAATCCGAATGAACTGGGCGCGGGTTTGGAAGTGATCAACAATACAAACCTGATGTTCTTTGCTGCACCACAAAAGGCGGAATTCTTCACCTTGAAGGGTATGTTCATGGCAAGATTGGGTTTGAGTGATGAGGCAAACCGTGCCTTCGCTACAGCAATTCAAATGGATCTCAACTTGGCAAAGGCTTGGACCGAATGGGGTCGTTTCAACGATCGCATCTTCCGTGATAAGCCGACCGAAATTGTTTCTGCAAGTAGTGCTGTTAGTTGTTATCTACAAGCTGCTGGCTTGTACAAGAATAGCAAAACAAGAAAAGTTCTTATACGTGTTCTTTGGCTCTTGGGATGTGATGATTCCACTGGAGCGATTTCTCAAGCATTTGACAATTTCCGTGGTGAAAGTCCAACTTGGTATTGGATCACATACATTCCACAATTATTGCAATGTCTATCGCAAAAAGAAGCAAGATTTGCACGTAAATTATTGATCGATATCGCAAAGATTTTCCCTCAATCTCTTTATTTCCATCTACGCACCACACGTGAGGAATTGTTGGGACAAAAGCGTTCAACGATCCTTGCTGCTCAACGTGCTGCTGCTGCTCGACAACAAGCAATGCAAAAACAACAGCAATTGGCGAAAGAG
This sequence comes from Meira miltonrushii, assembly GCF_003144205.1. Taxonomy (NCBI): domain Eukaryota; kingdom Fungi; phylum Basidiomycota; class Exobasidiomycetes; order Exobasidiales; family Brachybasidiaceae; genus Meira; species Meira miltonrushii. Next base: position 1,995,020 of record NW_020289943.1, on the reverse strand, counting down.
CAAGCAGAAAAGAAGGCAGAGGAAGAAGGTGGTGAGAAGGAGAAATCTGCCGATAAGCCAGAGGCGAATGGTGAGGATGGAGCGGAGCAGAATGGAGAAGCAGACGGTGAAAAGAAGGAAAGCGATATAGCGGAGAAGAAGGCCGATGATGCTCAAGGTGACACTGAGATGAAAGAAGCTGGAACTGATGCTACAATCAAAGAGGAGAAGAAGGCTGAAGATGAAAAGGACAAAGATGGATCTTCTGCTGAGAAAGACGTCAATGGAGATGCAGAGGAAGCAAAGGAAGGTGCCGATGATTCCAAAGAAGGTGCATCAGCAGAGCAAACTGAAAATGCAGCTTCTACCACCGCATCTGCGCCCAGCAACACAACTGCGGCGTCTGCTCAAAGTGTCCCAAGTCAACCAGCCGCTTCTGCCCCAGCGAATGCATCTTCTCAATCACAGCCAGCTGTCACATCTGCTCCAGCGCCGTCAACGACTACGCCTACTCCAGCTCCTCAACAAGCTCAAGCTGGTCAGCAGCAGAATGGTGGAACACCTTCTGCAACAGGACAAGGTGCTCGTCAACCATGGGAATATGTCGATGATATTTTGAATATTCTCAAGACGGCTTTCCCCTTGTTGGCTTTGACGATGGAGAACATGGCAGAACAAATTCAACAAAGATTCAAGCCTACCAATGATGAAGACATTTATCGATTGACAAATGCTTTGCTCAATGATGCCTTGCAACAGTACATTCAACGTGCTACTATGTTGAACGATAATGGTCAATTGCCTCAATTGAGTGTAGCAAATGTTGCAAGATTCGCAGACAATTTGCCCACGGGATCACTCAAATCATCCTTTGAAGAAGACTTTGTCAAGAGCAAGCCCACATTGCGCGAATACTTGCACAAATTGCAACGCTGGCGCGATCGATATGAAGGCTTGTTGGACAGACGTCCTGCTCGTCAACATCTTGAGCACTGCTCTCACTACTTGGTCGAATTCCAACACCAAAGATTCGATGAAGTTGAAGTTCCAGGTCAATATCTCAAGCTGGAGGATAACAATGCAGACTTTGTCAAGATTGCTCGCTTCCATCCCACCTTTGATGTGGTTCGATCGGCGGGTATGTGTACCCGTCGTTTGACTATGCTATCGAACAAGGGATCGTCACATTCGTTCTCCGTCCAATTGCCTTCAGGACGCTATTGCAGACGTGAAGAGAGAATCTTCATTCTCTTGCGTCTTTTGAACCGTATCTTGGAGCGTCGGGTGGAGACACGCAAGCGTGGTTTAGCATTCTCATCGCCTGCAACTGTTCCACTTTCGCCGCAATTGCGTTTGATTGAGACGAATGCAAGCATTGTCAGCTTGCAAGATATCTATGAGCGTTATTGTCAAGAAGTTGGACGTGGAAAGGAAGATGCTATTATTTCTTGGGTCGAGAAGATGCGTTCTACATGGGCATCTACTGGCGGTCGTGGTGGTATGGTAGAGTTATCCAATTTGCGAATGGACTTGTTGGACGAGATCAGCACAAAGATGATTCCCGAAACGGTCTTGACCAGCTTCTTGACCAGATCGATGAAGACACCCGCAGATCTTTGGGTATTGCGTAAGCACTTCACTCTTCAAATGGCAGGCAACATGTTTTTGACATATGTTTTGTTCGTAAGCGCAAGATTACCAAACAGAATTCACATTTCTCGTTCGACTGGTGGTGTTACAATGTCAGACGTCGTTCCTACTTTCCATCCTACCTCACCGCAATTCAAATCTCCTGACCCAACTCCATTCCGCCTCACGCCAAACATTCAACACTTTATTGGACCGATTGGTATTGAAGGTATTTTGACTTCAGCATTAGTTGCTATTGGAAGATGTTTATCTGAGCCGGAACGTCAATTGGAAGAATACTTGAGCATCTTTGTTCGAGATGAAATCCAATGGTGGTTACAATCCGTTCATCGTCAACAAGAACAACAAAAGCAACAAGCCCAAGCTCAAGCACAAGCTCAGGCAAAGGCACAAGCTCAAAGCGGATCATCTGCTGCCAACTTGGCTGCTGCTGCCGCAGGAACGGCTGCCGCTACTGCCGCTCAACAACAACAGCCCAATGTGCCATTAGAAGCACCGCGGGAAATTGTTATGCAAAATATACTTGAAGTTGTTAAACGTGCAAGGTTGATGTCATGCAAACATGAGATGGACAAAGCTCAACCATCTACAATGCCAGTCAGTCAAACGGTGATCGATTTGATCAATTCAAGCTCTTCACCATCAAAATTGGCTCTACAAGATGTTTCTTGGATGCCATTCTTATGATCTGCGCAAATTTACACATATGTATACTGTATTTGTATCCGAATTGAAAAAGAAGAAGATGTACTAAATTAAAAATGAATTGAATTAGAACACAAAGATATCTGACTGTCAATCCTTGCTGTTTGAGAACATCGACCAACAACTTCAGAAGGATTTGAATCTTTTCCTCTCTGTCTGGCTTGTAGATATAGCAAACTTTAATCTTATCCACTTTGTGTTTTTCAAAATATGCACATGAACATGGATTTACACATTGTGTTACAAAAGATGGGTAAGAGATTTATGAATAGAATACTTACAATTTGAACACCCCGATAGCTTGTTTGACTCCGTCATAGATTGCTACATTGTCCAAAGGAACGTATTGTCGTGTGACGAGCTTGATTGCTTCTTGTGCTGCAACACCTCCCAACAAAGCTGCCGTGTTGGGCAAATCAGCATGACCGGATCTAGCAACTTCTGCACATGCGTCTTGAACCAATTCCATTTGATCTTCATCTAGCTCTACGCCCCATAAGGACAATCTTGCATTCGCTAGACTGACCAACGCAGAAACGTCTTGCTCCAGTTCAGGCTCGGATTCCAACTCCGACTCAGATCTAGAACCTTCCCCGTCAGACCCGGTTATATTGAGAGATAGTGCTAAGTTGCTACCAGGGTATCGACCACCGTTCTTGCCGGCAAAATCCTCTGATGCGACCAATGCAACATGATACGGTATCGTTACGGGGTTGACCGGATCCATGAATGCCATACTGATCGCATTGGCGTCTGGTTTCTCAAGCCTGTCGTTCAAAGGTCTTCCACGAATCAATTTCAGGTAAGATGTATGCTTGGCAAAACTCTCGATTTCATCCTGAGAGATTGCATTGGACGGTAGACCAACTTGGTTAAGAATCTCTTCTAAATGTTGCTGTAGTTGCTGTACGTCCTCAGATGCTTTGGTCTTGTACAGCTTTTGTAGTTCCACGTACGTTGAAGATTGTGCCTTCATATCCGGTAGCGAACCTGGTAATGGGAGTGTGCCATCTCCCTTTTCGACGAATTCACGCAGAGCTCTGACTAAAAGCCAGAAATTGGTTGATTTACTAGAGATGTTGGTGCATGCCTCGTCTTTCAGTAGTGAATCAATTTCGCTCGGTATCTTCGTTTCCAATCCATTCGCTATGGGTCTCCAAATATGTTGACCCAAAGCAGCTAAAGCTTCATCGATATTTTCCTCATCAGCATCACTGCCTTTGCGTAATTCATTGATCGAATCTGTGAATGCCTTTCTGTCTTTTGATGGCTGTGGAAGCTTTCCGTCATGTGTTTGGCTCCATTCTTCAAGCTTGCGTAGCAAGACAATCACAAAAGGAATATGGCTTCTTGCCATCGTATCAGAAGCGTCCATGTCGTACGAGTCAGCATATGCTTCCAATTCAGCCCACGGTCGTGTAAGCCGTAGATCGATGGTGTTATCAGGATGTGTTTCGATAATTCCAGCTTCCTTGATTTGAACGCTGATTTCTCCTATCAATCCTGCGCCAGCCACAGTCATGAGTGGGATACCTACTCCACCTTTGGCCTGCCAAGCTTTTGCTGCTAGAGGCAAGAGCACTGAAGATGGTTGATTGACAGCGATAACCATTGTGAATGCATCAAGATCAACATCTTGCGCCCATTTTGCAGGTTCTTGCTTGATCGCCTCCCCTTTCACTTCCGGATTGAGTTCGAGTAAATTTTGCAAAACTTCTTCTGCTCTACCTTTTCCTTTGGCAGAAGAAGAGATGAAAAAGTTATTGCCTAAATCTGCTTCATCTATCGAACGAGAATCAACCAGCACGAATTTTCCCATCCCTGGTAGAACTAGATTTTTGATCACACATGCGCTCAAATAACCTGCCCCGAGAATGGCCACATTTGCTGATTCTAACGATGCTTGTCCTGAAGATGCCCAAAGACGTAGTTGACGATCATAACGTTGTGTATGCGCAGAAGGTCTTGATGACGTTGAGGGTTGACCAATTTGATCATCAGTCTTGCTTGTTGACATTTTGGCTACTTTTGCCTTTCTGTCTTCTATCTCTTCCATCAGATCGAAGTCTTGATCGAAAAGATGATGATGAGGGAACACACATATCCATGCATTAACTCCGTACACGCGTTTAAGATCTTCGCGCCTGCACGAACCACTTTTGTTATGTAATCTCTCATCAACAACTTTTATTTCGAAGAAAAGCTCATCTGATTGCAAAGATGAAGTGTGTTTTTTTTGTTGGGCAAACAAGACTATATACAAAGGTAACTCTACTGAAAGACAGTGAAGAATTGTGGTTGGATGAAGTGTTCCCATAAATTAACGATGCAAGCTAGTATAGATAAAAGGGCGACCATCATACAACCATTGATGATTAATGTGTAAGATTTGAGATTTAGGGTAGAATGAGCATTCTATAGTCTTTGCCAACAGGCAAGCCCCCTCTTTGCTTTGATTTGCCCACTTGTCCGATCAAAGTCCCTTATCACGTTTGTTAAGGAAGAATCGGAATCCTTCATACGATAGCCAACAAAGAGCGTTTGCTGGAATATGGGTTGCAATTCTGGCGCTCATTCCACGAGTGAAACCTTTTGCACCTTCTTTTTGTGTAATGATTCGGAAAGCTTCTGCCATTCCTGATGCATTTCGAATTGCTGGATCTGTACTGCTACCGCGTGTTTGCAATAATGTTTTTGCAACATCCAATGGCGTAGTTACCGCTGCTGCCACTGCTCCTGCCAAACCACCTGCTGTCATATGTGTCAAAGGTGAATAACCCTCTTTTGGATTTAGAACCTTTTTGGCATATTCGTATACCGAGAATTGAACGGCTGTGAATGGAACTGTCATTGCCAATGTAGTGGGATAAGAAACGTAAAAAGCACGTAATCCTTCTTGCTTGTACACTTGAGATGCGCATGACATGACACTTTTATAAGCTGATCCATGCATTTGCATTCTTTGTTTGATCACATCGAATGGGTTCATGAATGCATCAGAGGCAATCGTTGCAGATGCTCCTGCAAATGCTGTACTACCAAAATGATGCCCAGATGCATTTCCTCCTGTTGCTTCTTTCACCACTTCATACGTTCCGAAATAGACTGCATGTGCTGGACCTGCTCCAAGGATGACTGAATTGACACCTTTCCATAGCGCTCTTGCTCCTTCCACACTACTGATCCTTGATAGTGCCTGTGTAACGCCTGTATACGTTGCTGCCGGAGAAGCAGACAATATTTGCATTCTCGTCCGAATCACATCAACAGGAAACATGAGAGCATGTTCACTTATTCCTGCCATCGCACCTGCGATCATATTGATATGTAGAGGTACATTATCTCCAAGTCCTTCATAATCGATTTCTTCTTCTATTGCTGAAACAGCAGTTTCGGAAGCCATTCTGCGTGGGTTTTGAGAAAGATGAAAGGCGATCGAACCGCCTTTTGTCTTTTTTTTATCGCAGCGCCACTTCAGCTACGTTGTTGAATGCGGGTATAATGTGGATCAAGCTTAATCAAGCCAAAATGCTTCCTCCTGCCTCCGTAGTATTCAATGTGAGATTTCGAGAATCTTGTTTTATATGACCTGGTGGTGAGAAGATGAGAATGTATGCGTGTTAATACTGTGATCTGATCTTTCATCCATCCTTTTTCCGAGGCGCGCTGGAATTAAGAAGAAAAGACAGTATCTTGATAACACCACCTTTTTCTTGGTCGCGTGATAAGCCTAGAGTCTATCTCGTAGGACCCCTTGAGAGATTAGGTCGAAGTATTTCAAAGTAGGAGCACTTACCTTTAATGACCAGTGAACTTTGTAGATTTGCAGAAGAAAGAGTGAAAGATAGAGTTAACGAGTACGGTTGACTAATCAGATCCGCAAGTTATTGGAAGGAATACGAAAAAAATCAAAGAACGGCGAATGGGTGAAAAAAAGAAAAGGCAGTTCGCCTGAAGTGCCGCCTGCCGTACTAGGCAAGCGTTTCCGGTAAATTGAACGCGAGCTTAAGAGAAGACTAAAGATTATTAATTGCCCACTCACCAAAGCAAACAAAAGCCGCTTTTCTATTTTGTTCGGCCTATAGTCGCCCGCGTGTGTGCGGCCGACCTGCATGGAAGCAGAGTAAGACGCTAACAGAACAGCCGCCCGCACTCTACTACGATCATCTTCAACAACAGAATGGATTCTATATAAGATCTCTATATTTGAATGTTGATTCTACAGAAGAGCCTAAACATTCATTCTTTTTCGTAACTTCTTCCTTTTTCAACCTCTCAACAACTTTGGCCAGATTCGCACAAATGCTCGAATCCATATCTCCCACCAGACCAAATCCAAGACTATCGTGCTGCACGTTCAAATACCTGAAGCCTAAAGTTTGGAGGAAGGTCCTAACTTGATATGGCTTAAGTGATTGATATGGAGGACCTTCTGGACCCTCGATCAGATAATGTCTATCCGCTTGTTCTTCTCTCTTGATTGCTTCACACTCTCTTACCAGAAGATCTTGAATCCAAGCGCCTTCCCGCGGTCCTTCGTATCGGAGCAATAGCCTACGCAACCAAGCAATTCCCTGGGTGTAATCAGTTGCAGGAACGGTGCCCCACACATCAGGACAGAACCATGATCCGACCCTTTCGAAATACACCCATAAAGGGTATAATGCGGGTATAGTTAGCGGTGGCGTAGCATAATCGAAGTTGACTTCTTTTAGAGAATGTTCTGCGCCAATCATGCATTGTTGTACGAGCCAGTAGCAAAAAGTAGGTTGTTCATTATCTTCCTTGTGTTTTACCCGAAAGCCAAATTGAGATCCCGGATCGTCTTCTAGCCAATCGATCGTTCCTTTATAATTACATATATCATGATCAAAGCAACCATTTTCGACCGAAATACTCTCAACCGTCGAATCAATTAGAGGGATAGAAAGTTTTGACAAATTTATGTCACTTTCATAAAACGTTCCACGTCCTGGTCCAGTCCATGAAATACCTTTCACGTTTCTACCGCATGATCGATTTAAGGTCCTGCTTTTTCCAAGTACTCCCCAAGGATGTTTCGACCTGGCCTTATGTTCTAACTCCCAAGTATCGTTAGAGTAATCTTCGGTTGGTTCAACCTTTCGAAATTGTTGTATAAGTACTTGAAAACAGCTACAACATGATCGATCTTTGATCTTTTCTTTTTCTTCATCCGCGCCAAAGATACAGACTCTTTTCCATAACAGAGGCTTAAAAAATGCTTGAAAAGTATGATTCACTTGTGATAGCCTACAGATTTCTTTTGACTCACTATTCCAAGGTCTAAATTTACCTGGAATTTCTGGCAAGGATAGCAAGTAATGTTTGAAAATTCTATGAAGAATCTCTACAGGTAATTCTGGCACTCTTGTTTCTTTGTCATCGGATTCATCTTCGCTCGAATAACGTATCATTTCTAAATGTTGTTGTTCTTCATCCGTTGGCACCAATGTATACGGTCGCATTCTTTGTAGAGTTGTAATAAAGTTCATGGTACTTGATAGTGTTCATATTGTATTTATTTGTAGAAGTGGTAGTAGGATGGGATATGCCGAACTGCTGAGCTTCAGTTCAAATTGATTCTTTTGTTGCATGCAGTTTGGCCCGTTGCCACGTAAGAGGCCTAAGCACTCGCGCTACTACACACATACTTTTCAAACTCAGCGCAGTGTGACAATTTATTTTATAAGTGTTTTTGTGTTTTCGATAGTAGAAAGAAACAGAAGTATTGATTGAAATCTGTGATGTTGAATCCTGACCATGTTCAAAAGTCAAGAAATTCAATCTTTTTTTCCATAGTTTGCTTCTTCAATCTTTTTCCCCTAGTTTGCTTCTTCAATCTTTCCACAACTTTAGCTAAATTTGCTTGTAGATTTGAATCCATATCTCCCACCAGACCAAATCCATCTTCCAAAAACCTGAAGCCCAAAGTTCGAAGAAAGTACTTTAGTCGCCATAAACTGGATCGCCTACCATCTAGCCCGGTGAAGCTAGGAACTGGTTCGCTTGGCTCTCTTCCATCGAATGCTTCATACTCTTTAGTGATAAGTTCTTGGATCCAATTGCCATCCCTCTGTCCTTCGTATTGTAACAATAATCTACGCAGCCAGGCAATACCATCGACGACATTGTTCGCACGATTCTTGCCGGCATCGAGACAGGACAAAACTCTTACTCGTTCAAAGTATATCCATAAAGGGTATAATGCGGGTATATCAAGTGGAGACAAACCACAATCGAAGTTGACTTCCTTTAGAGAATGTTCTGCGCCAATCATACACTGTTGTACGAACCAGTGGCATACAGTAGGCTGTTCCTTGTGTTTTAGTCGAAAGCCAAATTGAGATTGCGGATCATCTTCAAGCCAGTCGATAAGTGTATCACCATCACAAACATCACGAGGTAGCTTTGAGTTCTGGAGCGAGATACTCTCCACGGTTGAATCGATCAAAGGAATAGAAAATTTTGACAAATTCATGTCACTCTCATAAAAAGCTCCACATCCTGGTCCCAACCATGAAAAGCCTTCTTTATGTTCTGCCGACCCAAAAGTAGAGAAGAAGTTCCATAATTGCGGCATGGGCAATGCTTGAAAAGATCCAAAGCATGATCGACTTGTGATCTTTTCTCCGTGTACTTTCGCGCCGAAGATACAAACTCTTTTCCATAATAGTGGTTTGAAAAATGCTTGAAAGGTACGATTCACTCGTGCTAATTTGCATATCTCTCTTGTCTCCGTACATAGTTCTTGTTCACGTCTTTCCGGAACGGTCGACATATAATGCTCGAAGATTATATGAAGTAGTTCTACAGGTAATTGTGGCACTCCTGTTTTCCTGTCATCAAATCCGTACTTGTTCAAATAATGTAACATTCTTGATTGTTGTTCTCAATCACTTGGCACCATTGTAGATGATACAATAACGTATTTATAGGCGGTGAAATGACTTGCTGAGCTGCTGAGCTTCTGTCAAAGAGATTTATCTTGTGGCGTACAGATTAGCCCGTTACCACGTCGATTGCCACGTCAGAGGCCTAAGCGCTCGCGCAACAAGACATGCTTTGCGAGCTCAGCACAATGTGACAATCTTAGGCCAGAAAACATTTGGCTGGAAGGTCTCCAATGTTCCTTGTTCGTTCATCACAAGTGTGCGACTCAATTATTTTTTTTCTGTAGAAAGCAATTTAAATTAAAAAATATGCAAATAACGAACAAATTTTAAAAAAGTGGTATGCGAAATAATAAGAAAACCTTTTTTTTCTCCTCCTTTCCTCCTTTTTTATCTTCCACCATCGGATGCCATCACCATTGTGAGCAAAGCCATACGAACGAATAATCCATACCGCATTTGACGGAAATAAGCAGCTCTTCTGCTATCAAAGTCAACGTCATCTGCCAATTCTTCGTTACGTGGCAAAGGATGCATCAAGCATAAATCATCTCTTGCACGTTTGTTCAGCAAATTCATATCGATACGATAAGCACCACGAACGGCTTCATATGCTTCTTTTGTCTCGAATCTTTCTTGTTGAATACGTGTGCAATAAGCAACATTGAGCAACGGTAAAACTTCATCCAAATTATCCGTTTCATGTTGTTTGATTCCACGTTTACGTAATTCTTCAACAACACTTCTAGGCATTGCTAATGATTTGGGCGAGATGTAGACCAACGTGACACCGTACAAAGCCAAAAGACGAGCCAAAGAATGCGTTGTACGACCATGTTTCAAATCACCAATCAAACCGACTGTTAAGCCACTAACGGTACCCAATTCTTCACGAATGGTAAAGATGTCCAATAAAGCTTGACTTGGATGTTCACCAACACCGTCACCGGCATTCAAGATGGGCACAGGACTGAACTTGCTGGCTTCTTGAGAGCTTCCAACGGCAGGATGACGTAAAACGATTGCATCTCCATAGCATCCCAAAGTGCGGATCGTATCTGCTAAACTTTCTCCCTTGGCAACGCTACTGCTCTTTGCATTGATGCTAACAACTTCACCACCACAACGTTTCATTGCAGCTTCAAAGGAAGCACTTGTTCGTGTGCTTTCTTCGTAGAAAATGTTGCACAACACTTTTCCGCGCAAGATGTCAATCGTTCCGAATCGTTCAACAGCATGACGCATTTCAGATGCCAAAGTGAATAAGGCATGTAAATCATCACGGTTGAATTGACGAACGGAAAGGATGTGTTTGCGGCTAAAGGTAGGATGACGCATCAAAAGTGCAGCTGAAGGCGTTTGAGAAACGGCAGTAGAAGGACCAGAAGATGTGATTGTTGCTGGAGCAGCCAAACTTAATGAACTTGGTTCGGGTGTGCTTGCGACCTCGTTGGAACTTCCACGTAAAGCAGCCATGATACTGTTTGGACGTGCTGAGCTGAAAGTAGAAGAATCAGCACCTGCCAAAATAGGTGAACGAACGGCGGAAGCTTGTTGAGGGGATCCGGGAACTTCGTTCACAGCAGGCGAAGATGCTGCGTTAGCAGAAGCCAAAGCGAAACGGTTTGAGACATCAGTAGAGAAGCTGACACGACGATGAGCAGCTGCTGCTGCGGCGGCGGCAGAAGGAGCAGATGATTGACCAGTCACTCCAACAACAGATTGTCTCTTCATAGAGGCAATACTGCTTGCTGAAATGCCCGAAACGTTTTGTCCCACTGCGCTGCTAGAGAAACGTTCTCCATCAACAACGACAGTCTTGCCCTTGATCAAAACACGATGGATACTGCCGACGATGCTTGTACTTTGCAATGGGCTCCATTGTGCTTTTGCTGCGAATGCACTTGGTCTGTCAACTTCCACATCGACACTTGTCTCTGCTTGTTCAGGGAAGCCAAAGATCTGCTTTGGTTTGGTGTATAGACGTTCTTCGATATCGTCCAAAGTCAATCGACCATCGCTGACTGCGGTCAACAGAAGTGGCAATGTCTCTTCGATACCGCTCATTGCTGATCCGGTATAGCCTAATTCGACGGCCATCTTGTAAGGGGTTGTACCAACACTGAAGATGTCAATGCTTTCCATGTTGTCCCAGAGAGCCTTTTGGTCTTCTTTCGATGGCAATGATTCTGCTTGTGGATACATATCCGTCGAGAAGAATAAGGAATACACGTTTACATCACATGTAACTTGTAGGTCCTTTGCTCTGCTTAACACGATCAATTCGATATCTTGACGTTTTGCAACATTTGTAACGTGAATGCGACGGTTGTGTAAGCTTGCGAACAATAATGCTGAGGCCAAATCGATTCCTTTTGCATCTGTGATGATTGGCTTTGATTCAGGCCAAGAGGCAAAGTGAGCGGAAAGTGCCATACTTGCACCAGCACCCACCTTCTCGAAGCTTAACAGCAAAGAACGTGTACGTGAAGCAAGAGCAGCCACCTCGATCGAATTGGTTGCTGTACCAGCCAAAGACAAGCTTACATCGCAGTGGGCTGAGCCGTTGACCTTTTCTTCTACACTTGCCAAGGTAGCATCATCGGAGATTGTGCTGTTCAAACCGAATGGCAAAATTTGCACACTGGTGAATCCTCCGTTCAAAGATGCTTGTGTAATCTCAGCCACTTCGCGGGCACTTGCTCCCTTATCGGCCAATGTAGGTGCATAGGCTAATACGTTGTACAATCCTGGGAAGGTGTGTGTACGATGACTGGTCTTGAAATCGACTGAAGAAATACCAAAGTCTGATCCCAATTTGCGATGACGAGCCAAAGCTTCGACGAACAATTTGGCATTCTTGACGTTAGTGATCAATGGGATGGAACGGTCAATGGCCAAACGACGAGCACGGTAACCCATAGATGTGAAAGAAGCAGGTCGGCGGTATTTGTTCTTACTTGGTAAAGAAATGAATAAAGAACTCAAACCTTGTGTCAAATGGCTCAAAAGCGAATAAGTTGCCTTTGCATTCTCTTCTCCGCCCTTCCAAACGTCATCATCTTCTGGCAAAGCTTCCAAATGGATGACTGGGATGCCTTGTTCGCTGTAGAAGTCAGCACTTCCAGAACTACCGTACAAAGTGAATCCGAGATGATGAAGGGTGCGTACCGAAGGCAAAAGTTCTTGTTTTTCGCTAAAGCTACCGATAGAAAGCAAAACGTTTTGCTTTGGCAATTTGACACCTGAAGCGATCATTGCCTTGAGGTAAGCTTCATATTTGTCACGACCGAAACAAGCCACTTCACCGGTAGAAGCCATTTCTACACCCAAGATAGGATCTGCACCTGCCAAACGACTGAAACTGAATTGAGGTACCTTTACACCAACATATTCGCGTGGCAAGCTGAGTTTTGGATATGGTTCGATTTCCAATCCCAGCATGACTCTGGTTGCCATTTCGATCGCATCAATTCCGGTGACTTTGCTGACGAAGGGGAACGATCGAGCAGCACGAACGTTGCATTCAATCACCTTGATTTCATTGTTTTTGGCAATGAATTGAATGTTGAAAGGACCAGTGACGTGCAAAGAGGCAGCAATCTTGGCAGTTGCAGCTTCGATTCTTCTGATCGTTTCAGGATCCAAATCTTGAGGTGGCAAGATTAAAGTTGCATCACCAGAGTGAACACCAGCATTTTCGACATGCTCTGAAATGTAATGCATCATCAATTTACCATCTCTTGCAACTGCATCCATTTCGATTTCTTTTGCGCCTTCCAAGTATTTTGTAATGACGACTGGATGCTCCCGATTGACGGCTGTAGCTTGAGAAAGATAACTTTGCAAATCTTCTGGTGAATAGACTACATTCATAGCAGCACCACTGAGCACGTACGAAGGACGGACCAAGACTGGGTATCCGAATCGTGCGCATGCTTCTTGAGCTTCTTCGAAACTTGTCAATTCTTTCCAAAGTGGTTGATCAACACCGATCTTGTCCAACATTCTTGAGAACTTGTAACGATTCTCAGCCATATCAATCATTTCTGGTGATGTACCGAGAATGTTGACGTTTTGACGGTACAATGGCAAGGCAATGTTGTTTGGTGTTTGACCACCCATAGAGATGATCACGCCGGATGAGCGTTCCAAGTCATAGATGTCCAAGACGGTTTCAAGAGAAATGTTTTCGAAGTACAAACGATCTGCTTCATCGTAATCCGTTGAAACTGTTTCGGGATTGTAGTTCACCATGACAGTCTTGTAGCCTTGTTGACGTAAAGTACGAATTGCGCGAACGGCACACCAATCGAATTCGACGGAAGAACCAATACGGTACACACCCGAACCCAAGACCATTACACCCTTGTCTCCAAAAGTGACATCATGCTCAGAAGCATTGTATGTGGTGTAAAGATAGTTTGTGTATGCTGGGAACTCAGCAGCAACGGTATCGATTTGTTTAACGAAAGGCATGATTGCATATTCTTGACGTAAACGACGAACGGCCAATTCTGTACTGCCAATGCAACGGGCCAATTGTCGATCACTGAAACCCATTTGTTTACCTTGACGCAAAAGAGCTGGTGTCAAAGTAGATGCGTTGTATTTGGTGAATTCGATAGAAGCACGGTTGATGCTCATCAATTTGTTCAAGAACCAACGATCAATGTTGGACATCTTGTGAACTTGCTCAACGGTGTAGCCTTTGGCGAATGCATTAGCAATTGCAAACATACGTTTATCGGTTGGGTTGACGAGTTCTTCATCAATTTCCGAATCTTCTGCATAGTCATTCTTGCTGAAACCTTCGAATTGGAAATCGATGGCACGAATGGCTTTTTGAATAGCTTCTTCGAATGTACGACCAATACTCATTACTTCACCGACACTCTTCATCGAACTTCCCAATTTGGAGCTGACGCGAACGAATTTACGCAGATCCCAACGAGGAATCTTGCAAACAACGTAATCCAAACTTGGTTCGAAGCATGCACATGTTTCGCGGGTGACGGAGTTGCGAATCTCATTCAGAGGAATGTTCAATCCCAATTTGGCAGCGATGAAAGCAAGAGGATATCCGGTAGCCTTGGATGCCAAAGCAGATGAACGAGACAAACGAGCGTTGACTTCAATAATGCAATATTCTTTGGAGTAAGGGTTCAAAGCGTATTGAATGTTGCATTCACCCACAACACCCAAATGTCTAATGACGTTTACTGCAGTCGTACGAAGCATGTTGTAGTCTGAATCGTCCAAAGTTTGACTTGGAGCAATGACGATAGAGTCACCAGTGTGGATACCAAGAGGGTCAAAGTTCTCCATGTTACAGACGGTAATACAGTTGTTGCGGCAATCCCGAACGACTTCATATTCAACTTCTTTCCATCCTTTCATACTCTTTTCTACCAAAACTTGAGGACTGTTTGCAAATGCAGCATTGCACAACTTGTACAATTCTTCTTCATCATTTGCAAATCCACTTCCTAAACCACCCAAAGCAAAAGCTGCACGAACAATGACGGGGAATCCGATTGAGCGACTGGCGTCAAGTGCTTCTTGCCATGTCGTTGCACTTGCACTTGGAGCGCATTTTTCACCAATTTCCTCCATTGCACGAGCGAACAAGTCACGATCTTCAGTAGTGATGATCGTTTCAATAGGTGTACCAAGAATTCTAACACCCATCGATTTGAGATCTTCCTTGATTTTGATACCGACATTAAGAGCTGTTTGACCACCGAATGTGCAGTAAATTCCATCTGGTCTTTCGTGTTTGATCACTTTGAGAACAAATTCGGGTGTGACTGGCAAGAAGTACACTTTATCGGCCAAACCGCTAGACGTTTGAATGGTAGCGATATTTGGATTGATCAAAATTGTATAGATACCTTCTTCCTTTAAGGCTTTAATGGCTTGTGAACCACTGTAATCGAATTCACCTGCTTGACCGATACTCAAACCACCAGAACCCAAGACAAGAACTTTACGGCAGTGCACACGAGGATGTTGAGCTGCATTCTCAGCTAACAAACCACCAGGGAATTCGATGGCAGGTAAAGCAGCAGGCTTTTGTGGTCCAGCTTTGAGGTTAGCAATATCCACAACCGACTTAATGAAAACGTCAAACAAATATTCGGTATCACGTGGGCCTGGAGTACTTTCAGGGTGGAATTGAACGGAGAAGAAAGGTCCTTCGGTGGAGTAGATACCTTCATTTGTGTTGTCGTTTGCGTTGATGAACAAAGGTGCCCATCCTGTAGGCAAAGAGCTTGTTTTGACAGCGTAACCGTGATTTTGACTGGTAATGAAACATCTTCCGGAAACTTGATCTGTACAAGGAATGTTGTGACCACGATTACCAAACTTCAACTTTTCAGTTTGAGCACCTGCTGCCAAAGCCAACAATTGATGACCCAAACAGATACCGAAGACGGGAATTGCATTAGGGCCTCGGAGTTGAAGCAATTTACGCAAGTTGGCAATAGTTGGTCCGCAACTTGTTGGATCACCTGGACCGTTGGAAACGAAGACACCATCAAAAGGTTCAGGCTCCACTTTGGGGTTCAAGAAATCATGATCCCATGGTACCACACGGAACTCAACACCACGACTGGTGAAGCAACGGATTTGATTGTACTTCATACCCACATCCAAGGCCAAGATACGAATAGGGCGGCCAGAGGGATGCAAGATTGGTGTTGTGGCTTTTCCGAGAGCACCACCGGCGGATGTGTTGGAAGGTGTGTATGATCTGGGCTCTTTGCATGACACTTTGGCGACCAAGTTGAGAGCGTTTGGATCAGCAAAGGGAATATTTTGAAATTGCAATCTCCAGTCAGCTTCACTTTGAATGCCAGAAGCAGCAAGGGTAGCTTGTGTTTGTTGAGCCAAGAGCTTGCCCAACATACTACCTTTGCTACGAATTTTCTTGGTGAGAGCACGGGTGTCCACTCCATAGATTGCTGGAACACCGTTCTCCTTGAGCCATTGACCAAGACTGGAGGCAGCAAGATAATGGCTAAAGTCATGACTGTAGTATGCAATCACCAAACCGGCAATATGGATACGGCTTGATTCGAATGGAGATTCCAACAATTGCTTAAGAGATTCCATTTCTCGAGAAGGAACACCATAATTACCCACAAGAGGGAAAGTCAAGACGAGAATTTGACCTTCGTAGGATGGATCAGTCAATGATTCAACGTAACCGACCATACCTGTTTGAAAGACGCATTCACCACTGATGCTCTTGTTTGAAGCACCGAAGCTTAAACCTCTGTAGGAAGAACCATCGGCCAATTCCAAAATCATCTCCTCCGCCTTTCCAGCGCCCAAAGGAGGAGAGGTTGCAGCCGGAGCCGGGAGAGCGATGGTAGAAGCTGTACGTTCCATATTAGGACGTGCTGCTCCATTGAGTAATTGTGCGGCAGGTGTTGTAGAAGCTGCCATTTTGTCTATCTTCTTTGTCTGTTTTTTTTTTCTAGATTGATCTACCTTTCTCTACTTGATTTGCGGTTTTTGTTTTTGGTTACTAATTTACAGCTCTTCGTGAACCTTTGGGAGGATGAAAGACTTGGCGCTACAAAAGGGAATTTGTTGTGCCTGTCAGCCCAAGGAGGACGAGAGGTTTTTGAAGAAAAAGGTAAGCTTAATCCTTTGAAGGAGCTTGGACAGGCTTCTATTGGAAAAAGTTGTCGAAAAAGAAAAAGAAGAAGAAGAGGAGAAGAAGGAAGAATGATTTGCAGGATTGGTTGGACCTACGGTACCGACTGCCAAAAAAAATTTACCTGCAACAGGTGGCTTCCATCTCTGGCTCGCTCTATAAAAATTTATTTCTTCTCGGCTTCGCTCAAACTGTTTAAATTTATTTTACACTGACTTTCTGCCTTGTCGATGAGATGCATCGCACTGACGTATTAATTGCAAGAAGAAGAGTAAAGCCAGAAGGGAGAATTCTCATCTGCATTTCGTCAGTGAACGCGTTCTGGCTAACGGGATTGTCAGAACTTTAATCCTAACGCGTAGAGAGTCTAGTCAAGAAGAATCTTTGGACTGTATCACGTGGTTTACACTTACCCGAGCATTTGTATCGCGGTTAAAACCGTTTGCTAGCATAGCGCCGTGCACTAAGAAGGTCTGACCACGCAAAAATTGGGAAGAAACAAAAGTTGGCTGCTGTATTGCCCCCCAAAGTTTTGTTAAATTCTATCGGCTAAAGGAAGCAGGGTTAGATTACCGTGCAGAAAGGTGAAAGGTTGTGTGATCCACATTCAACAATATTCTTCATAACCATATCCTACTCTTTTGTGTGATTTAATTTAATCATGTTTGCCGCACGATCTGCTTTACGCTCAGCCGCACCTTTACGTCAAGGTTTCGCTTCAAGTCGTTTGTTCTCTTCTTCCTCAATCGTCAACAAGAATGTGGCCGTTTTGGGTGCTTCAGGTGGTATTGGTCAACCTCTCTCTTTGCTTTTGAAGAACGATCCTTTGGTCACCGAATTGCGTTTGTTCGATGTTCGTTTGGCTCCAGGTGTCGCTGCTGATGTCTCTCACGTCAACACTCCCGCAATCACAACCGGTTTCTCTCCTGAAAATGATGGTTTGAAGAAAGCTTTGACTGGTGCAGACATTATCGTCATCCCTGCCGGTGTCCCACGTAAACCTGGAATGACCCGTGATGACCTTTTCAACACAAATGCTTCCATCGTTCGTGATCTTGCCAAGACTGCTGCCGAAGTTGCACCAAAAGCTCACATGCTCATCATTTCCAACCCAGTCAACTCTACCGTCCCAATCGTCGCTGAAGTTTACAAGAAGGCAGGTGTTTACGATGCAAAGAGATTGTACGGTGTTACCACTCTTGACGTTACCCGTGCAAGCACTTTCTTGTCCGGTATCGCAGGTCTCAAGCCAAGTGAAGTCATCGTTCCAGTCGTTGGTGGTCACTCTGGTGTTACAATCGTTCCTCTTTTGTCTCAAGCAGGATCTGCTTCTTCTTCCGTCTCTGCAGGTGAACAATACGAAAAGCTCGTTCACCGTATCCAATTCGGTGGTGATGAAGTTGTTAAGGCAAAGGATGGTGCAGGTTCAGCAACTTTGAGTATGGCTTATGCTGCCGCCGTTTTCACAAACTCTCTCTTGCGTGCCGTTAACGGAGAGAGCGGTGTTAAGGAATGCGCTTACGTTGAATCACCTTTGTACAAAGATCAAGGAGCAACCTTTTTTGCAAGCCCAGTAAGCTTGGGCAAGAACGGTGTCGAAGACATTCACCCAATCGGTAACATCACCGGTGAAGAACAAAAGTTGCTCGAAGCCGCTTTGCCTGAACTCAAGAAGAACATCGAAAAAGGTGTTTCATGGGTTGCTGAGAACCCTTAAAAAAACCCAAATGCTTAATTTATTGATAGATTTAAACATACCTCGTCTATCTGAAATCTATTTATTCTCATTGCTAGACTTTCACAATTGTTGTAGTCAATCCTAATATCTAATGAAATCGAGCTTACTCTTCTGTCTCAAAATAAAAGATATTGTGATTGTTTGGTATGCATAAGGTACAACGAGTCTTGCACAAAAGTAAGAAAAGAGCATGAGTTGATGAAATATATGTATGATAATCAAAATTTGGCAGAGGGTTGAACGAGACTACCCATTAAGATCATATTGGAATCTAACGATCGATCATGCATAAAGCTAGGAGCTCGATTGTTTTGAAGAACATCTTCTGGCGTATCAGATGCCTTGCTGATGATAAGTCCAGGTCGACTCATCGTTTCATCTCTACTGCTCTCTTCATTTTGATCGTCATGAATAACGCTTACTTGCGATGATAATGCTCCGATCGGAACAGAAACATTGCTCGTCACATTTGGCATCGATCCTCTCCTTTGATGGTTTTCGTCAGAAGAACGTAAACGATTACCAAATTTGTCGCTACGTATTCTGGATGTTGCCACGACTGCTTTTGTCAATGAGACACTATTGTCTGAATCAATAGACGAGATAGGTGACATTGAAGTAACACTTTGCGATGTATTGACCAAAGATGCTCCCATCGAGTGACGTTTAAAGGAAGAAGGTATAGAACTTGTTCTGGCATTTCGATAATTCGGTCTTGTACTGGAATAGCTCAATTTGGGCTCCACACGATCCTGACCGCCATAAGAGAAGCTGAGCTTGGATTGTCGGACATAATGATCCGGATCGAGTAATCCTCCATCAGTTTCTTGACTTGTATTACTTTCATTATCATCGCCTCCGTCTTCTTCCTCTTCTTCGTCTTGCATCTCTTCGTCTTCCTCCAAAGCAGTTGACAATCCTTCCAAGCCTTCCGATTCTTCAATGTTTGACCTTTCCCGAGTCGCTTTCCAGCTGGTAACTCCAATAAATTTGTACAGATTTCGTGTCTTTGACCGTAAGGTCGTATTGCGCAGTGCACGCATACGTTCTTTGCTCTCCTTTGTTCTTTTGAACTCATCTCGCATTCTGGCCTCATCATCGGTTAGAGTAGAATCAATCGCTTCTTGATTTTCGGCATTTGCGTTGGAAACTTCTGCAGATGCATCAAGAGCAGATGGCTGCAATGCTACTGAGCTGACCATAGGCAAAGCCGTCACACCAACTCGCTGACAACGCAGCTCGACATCGGAAAATCGAATGAGCCAAATATCCTTTTTGGATCCCATATTGGGCGCTTTTGTATATGTGACATTGCCGTCCTCTCCAGTTGTGGAGTGATTTGCATTGCTTAGGGTAAGCAGATCAGATAAACGTCGATAAGACCGCTTGTTACGAATCGAAGCTCGTAAATTCCCACTTCCTGTTCCCGTGGGAGTGGACATGGCTGTATTTGATACCATACTATCCGCACTCAAGTCATTACTGGAATGACCTGTTTTACTGCCCGCTCCTTTGTCGTTCGAATCAGAAATTGCTCGTCTTGGATTTTCTTGATACATTGGCTTTTCTTCAATCAGGATACGATCAGATTTTGGTCTTAAAAGAGCTCGATCTTTTATTCCTTCAATTCTGGCGAATGCATCGATCGTCTTGTCTCTTTCTTCTTTGTTCACTTTTTCATCTTCAATCGTACGTACGATCTTTTCTACATCTACCACCATTTGCACCGTACTCTCGAATTCGTACGTGGATGCATCCGTATGGAAAAGTAGATTTTGAAACAAAAGCGGATACTTTAATAATCGTTGAAATGGCATAGCAAGAAAGATTGCCAATCCACATTCTCCGCGTTCAGCTGCTGATGCTTCAAGTGAGGCCACTGCTCTTCCTAGTCCCACCATGACGGACAATCGATCCTTTCGTAATCTTTTACCGCGCATTGCCCTTTCCATCAGCGCAGCTTCCTCCAAACAATCCAAAGCCCTTTCAAGGTGTACAACATAGTCACGATAATGCTTCAACACATAGGAAAATCGTGTGAAAACATCTGCCAAGCTTCGCACGAGAGGCCATTGCTCCTCATAGCGTATTCTGAGAGCTTCTGATAGCAGGGCATGACCTTCCAAGATGCCATTATCGATAACCTCAAGTACGGCACGCAAAGGCGGTGGCAGTGTGATGCCTAAACCTTGACCATTCGTGAGGTCGTAGCCTATCTGACTGGACGAGAAGGAATTGCCAGACAAACCCTTACTTCGCCTTTGTGACCATCTCTTGGCTGTCGATTCCTCCTTTGAACCAGACTTTTCCTTAACATGACCTTTCTTTGCTGGTTGAGATGTGAGATTGGTGTTGCTGCTTCCCGCAACAGGAGTGTTTGGCGTATTGTTACTTCCTCCGCTGCTTCTAGGTCGAGTCGCAGGCGTTGGACTGGTAGCCAAACCTGTTGAGTAAGGACTTCGAGAACCAACATTCTTCTGTGCAGCAGCATGTGAGATCGCAGCAGCATCTATACTGCCATATGGTCCATCACCTGATTCGCGCAACCCCGAGGCTGCACTCAAGAATCTGGAGGCAATCGGTAATTCATTCGAGACGGCCGTTTGAGAGGGTGATGTAAGCGGTCGAGCAGAGGATGGGGGTGTCTCTTTCCGTCCCTTTTTCGTGCCACGTCCTTCCAATGTGGCAAGCGTGGCAGCATGAACGCCCCCTGGTGAGCCTGGCGGACTAAAACGATGAGGATGTAAGAGGAGATCCAAGAAAAATTCTTTTGTTTTCTCCAATTCCTGTACATATCTCTCTTCGCTTGCTACGATCTCCCACAAAACTTCTTGTCGGGTCCTTTCTCTGGCGCCAAGGTTGTTCACCAAATCTTCTTGTGTCATTTCACTCCAACTGGGTGCTCCAATACTGCGAATAGAGGATGTAAACCCTTGAGAGCCTCCAGGTAATTGTCCTTGCAGACTCGATCTTCTATGATTGCCAAAGAAATCGGGGACAGGTCTGCCATGGGCAGAAGCGGAAGATCCTGTGCCCACGCTCTGCGGACTGGCAGATCGTAGCAAGCCCAAAGCTGATGTCTGATTGGCGAAAGGGATGCTGTTGGGCAGATGACCTGCGCCTTCACGAGTATTTTGCATAAGACTGACTGTGCTAGAAGCAGGAATGTGTGCGCCTGCACTACCACTTGATAAGGTACCATTTCTTCTTTGTGAAGCAGAAGCTGAATTGCTGCGAACCATTTTTGTTGTGCCAGTTGCTTGACCACCACTAGACGGACGAGAAGGTCCTCCGCCAGACGTTGGAAACTTCTCCGTGCCATGTCGAGCTACTGGGCTGATCAAGGCTGGAGATGTGGTGGTTAGATTTGGTCCAGTATCTCTTTGTGACTGCTTGCTAGTAGCCGCTGCTGCTCCCGCTCTAGCACGAGCTGTGCTTGCCATTGTTGGCTTTGCAAAATTACCGACGGATTGTGCACTACTCAAAGATCCATGTTGATATCGACTCACTTCCTCCAATGCTCTATCTGGCAAAGCTGGTACATTGCTATATTCTGTCGGCAGCGGCGATGATGTTCGATAAGGCTTCTTTGGTGAAGGTGCAAATGCGACAGTTTTGGGCTGATTTGGGACAGGAGTGGTGGATAAATGTCGATTTTGGGCTGATGTGCTAGTGTGTGATTGGGTCTGTTTGAGATCGTTCTGCATGAGGTCCATATTCTCACCATTCTCGCCCATGGATCCAGCATGCAAGACAGCGGGTAGCATTCCATCTCCCTCAGATGAAAGTTGGGATTCGGGCAATAATACGCCTTGTGATGGTGTCGATTGTGGTTGATGTGCTATAGGAGGAAGCGGCTTGTGAAATCCGAGAATATGAGATCGCTCTCGACGAGGTTGCGGCGAGCCCGACAAGTCTGGAGAAGTGGAATCCTTTTGACTGTTTCTAGTGTCTTCTGATGTATTTGTTGCAGATCTTGTAGCTGATAGCCAATTGCTCGAGGTATTCCTATTCTTGTCAATGGGACTATGCTGCACACTTTCTCTCTGGGTGGACAATGTTTCATACCGGGCAGCCAATGCCTTCACTCGTTCTCCCGAGCCATTTCGCTCTCGTGTTGGCGACTCTCCTCCAAGGCCGTCAATCAAACCGACCTTTTCTCCGTATCCTTCTCTCTTTTCGTTAATTTTTGACTTTCCTCCATTGAATTGGGCATCATAATTGAGCTCACCACGTGTACCAACACCTTCAGCATGAGCTGTGTTGCCGGTAGCCAATCGATTGAAGAATTTCCGCATTGTGCAAAAACGCAGAATCAGTGGAAAATAGGTGAAATTCTATTTATAGATTAATTTTCATAGAGGATCGATGATTGAAGACGATGATTATTTGAGATGTGACGTTTTTTCTATTTCGATCTGAAATCAATTTGTTATCGTAAAAGTTTCGTATTTTGAATCGTTTTCGTTACCCTTCGTAAAAAATCTTTTGCTTTGTGTTTGCAGTCGTGATGGGTCGTAATGCTGTGAAGTAATATGCTAAAAGGGGCTTTTAGTCTTTGGGCTGAAGTTGTGTCAAAAAAGGCATTCTTCTTGACAGGGTGACGATGTGGAAGAAGGCTATGATGAAGAAACCTTCTTGGTAGGAACTCGTGATTAGGTGAAGTGGGAAGAGGGTATTGGATAAAGTATAAAAGCAAGCAAGCAAAGGCTGAATGATCAGGTACAACTTCACACCAACAACGCACACGCCAATCAACAATAATACATTTCCTTCTTTTATGGGTAGTGGGGTGAAAGTGCACCTGAGCAGAGACAAACACAAGAGCTCTTTTACCACAAATCACAAAGTACAGCTTTAGCGTGAAATGTCGTGCGCACATACAAACATTCGTGCCTAAGATTAGACTATTGACATGATTAGAATCATTCCTTCCTCACTGAGATTGGGAGAGAAGGATTTCATTTCTTCCTTTTGTGCAAAATAGAGAACATTCTGGTCTTTACATAGCATTCATATTCATCACGTCAGGCTGTGCTAAATGTTGACGTTGAAATATAGAATACATAGCTTGACTACCTTCATTATCCATTCGGGCGTTCGGTTCCTTCGATGAAAGGGGAAAATGAGCGAAGGAAGAAGTACAGCAACGCCTTCATTTCATCCCTTCCTCGGGTATCGGATGGACTAGATAGATTACAGTAAGAGGTAATACCTACACAATCTTATACCATTATGACTGATACGCTTTCAGCTTTCCATCAGCTTGAAGGAGTAGATGATAAATATCCTTTCTCCATTGGATCTCCTTGCATGCGTCCTCACACAAAGTCCAAAGTCGTTTCCTCTCATGTTGTTCAGGCCACTGATCTAATTCGCATTGTGGATCTCCCTTTTGAACATTGACCAAAAAAGCAGTATATCGCGCTCTTGGTACGAACGAAGCAGAGCCATGTTCTGTACTAGGCGAACGTTTATGAGGTTTATGATCATCAATGCTTCCCGTCATGAAAGAATCTTTTGCTTCGACTTGTACCCACTCCTTGCTAGGTTTCAAGCCGGCTAAAGCAGGTCATTCAACATAAATCAGTCGTCAAAACCCATATCGATAGCCTTCGTCCTCTTTCCAAGAACTCACCTTCTTCCCACATTTCACGTACTGCAGATTGCCATCCATCTTCTCCTTTCTCAACACCTCCTTTCGGTAGGACATACTGTCCATCATGTTTACGTGAAGAGACTAAACAAATATGTACTTCATTCCCAATCTTACAAAATGGAATGGCAACGGCTACTTTACGTGGACGTACTATTGTAGCGAGGTTTTACAACAGAGGTTTTAGCAGTGAATCATGCTTTGGGAATTGCTCTTTTTACTCACCTTCGCCATCTTTTTTACCGCCCATGTTCAACGTTCGAAATGATGGTGATAATCAAAAATGCATCATTTTGATTTAGCGTGCATGTATGCATTACAAGGTTGTGGAGGCTTTCGCTCTTGTGGTCAAAATTTCATCAAAATCCCAATAAATTCTATGCTTCCATGGCAGGAAAGGAGACTTGGGTGTTTTCTGCAAATGCTCTATTGTTCACACGACAAAATCAAAATTTAGCAAATTATTACAAGGGTAAAAAGGAGTTGATATTACAAAGATGACCATAAATAGAGCGCACGACTGAGCAATTGTTGTGGTACGTCTCTTGTTCTTGTTCCAGAATTCGTGGATATATATATGCATATAAAGGAACAAAAGAAACAGTAATGATGATGAGAGATTGTCCAGATTCTCAGGGAAAAACTTTTGTACACGATAAAAAATAATTTATCTCATCCTTTTCCTTTTTTTTAATAATAATTCGGATGAGAACTCTGACCAGGTAATTGTGTACCATGGCCAGGATGATGACCGTAATTGGCCGTATTGGAAGGATTGAAATTTCCAGAATTGTTGTGAGGAGGTCCTAAATGTTGAGGTGGCATGTGATATTGTTGTTGTTGCTGTTGCTGTTGTTGTGATTGTGGTGGTGGTGCACCAGGTTGCATTCCATTATTTCGCATCATATGAGATTGACCGGATGATGGATAGCCCATATCCATACCAGTATCAGGTCCGCCACCAGAAGATGCTTGTACGTTGGAAGCCATCATGGGAATATCATTGTGCTGATTAGGGTTGCCAGCAGAAAAGCCAAAGATAGGTCCGCTATTGTTGCTTGTAGCACTATCCGCACTCCAAGGAGGACGTGAGTTTGCATTGGTTGATGAATGCTTTGCACCCTTTCCCATATTCAAAGCAGCCGATTGTTGACTGCTACCTTGTGGAGCACTATACTCCAACGCCAAACGTTCCAACTCATCCGCTTGTTCATAACATTCTTCAAACGCTTGACCGTATTGACGTAAACCATCGATGACCATATACACTTCCGGTCGTTTGAACCGGGTAAGACAATAGCCTGCTTCACAGAGTGTGAATTTCATAATTCCCGCCTCGTTTTGTAAATAATCAAAATCGTGTAACATCTTTGCTAAATTTGCACTTCGAAGAGCAGCCTTTAATGCTTCTTCATAAATCGCATTTCGCATTCCATTCACTTTGGATTGATCCAGCTCCATCTCGGCCATCGTGACCGGTAACCCAGAAGAAGTTCCATGTCGAGTACAAGCGGCATTATATTGAGCAAGATTGTTCGCTTTCAATTCCGCAATTCCATATTCATCAATCGCTTGCCACATCAAAAGCCAAACAACATGATAATTCAAATCTGAACTGCATGCAGTTACAGCATCAGCAAACTTCCATTGACTTGGCCAATCTTGATCAGGCGCTCCAACGAGAGCTAAGTGGCTACTTCTCCACCTATACGCAGCAGAGACCAATTTCTCCAACTTACGGGCTGAAATTCCTTCTTCGTATGCACAAGGTGTCCAAAGTGTGAAGTAGACCGATCTCATCATCTCACATTGATCCAAAGCTGAATTTAACCAAATTCGATATCCTTCTTCCGCCGCTACGGGTGAAGGACCGGTGACAGGTCCCGTACGTGGTGGAGCAGGTGGTTTTGTCGAATAGTCCTCAGCCGCAAGGATAGGTTTACGTCTATAGAATGCCGACATATGCGCATCAAACATGCATGCCAACCACCAAGCCATCGCCACTTGTCCTCTTTGACCTTCTTCGGCGATATTGTCAATCGTACCTTGAAGATGAACGCGCATTTCAAACATGTGTGAAATGGAAGAATTGATCCATGATCCATTACAGATATACACTCCCCTCCGCTTTGCAGGTCGTAATTGTGATGGTGAGATAGCATCGGTAGAATCCGTTTGGGATGCTTGTTGCCAGAACAATGCTTGAACGATAATAGCAGCCTTGGCATTATCCATATTTGCAATCCGATGTGCTTTATTTCTATCAAGAACTTCTTGTGCTTTTACGATCAAATCTTCCGCAATCCGACTTCTTCCCATCACTTTGCTTGCATCACGCAATTCGGGTGCCGTCAATTCTCCCTTTCCGCTTGATCCCGTTCCAGATCGAGAAGAAGAAGAATCGCCATGTGAAGATGCTAATGCTCGATTGGCCAAAGGATTATTCACAGATCTACGTAATCGTTGCGTGGGTGTTAGTTCGTCGTGCGCTGTTTCACGTCGATCGGCAACGATGATAGGATGAGTGCTAAATTTGGCTCCCCAAGCCAACAATACTGCCGTCAAGACATCAGGAGGCGCTCCTCCCAATTCTGGCGTTTGATAATGAAATCTCTGTAGGAATTCTTGTGGATCCAAGACGGGGTATCGGATATGCACTGTACTGAAATACGTTTCCAATAAACTAGAAACGAATTCTTGACGTGCGGTTGCATTGATCAATCTCGTTTCTGCTGCAGTTGTTGGCGGGATCCGCTTTCCGGGTATTTCAGCATAAGATAATCCATATACAACATCTGCATATTCATTATCCCGCAATAACAGATATCGTACAACCAAAGGAACATCTTCTCCCATCGTTGGCGTTGCATCACCTTCGGGTACAATCTCTCCTCTCTGTCGCTTGACCGGTCTCTTGACTCCTTGCGTTGCCAATTGAACATAAATCGTAGTACATTCGATCCCTTTTGCCTTGCAATGATTACACTTTTCCTCTCCTGGTGTTCGATGACAGCGTACTTTACGATTTCTGCATGCATCACAAGCCGAATTTTGTTTTCTAGCAGCCGCAGCGGCTTCTCGATTTTCTCCGCCGGCATTTGAAGCATTGTTTGTGGTGGAAGTTGATGTACTCGCTTCTGTACTACCTTCATTGGTAGCAGTGGACGATTTTGCTGTACTTCTGCTCGTATTCGCACCAGTTGTATTGTCTAATGTATTCCGTCTGTTTCTATTACCCGAAGATGATGGCGTTTCGTTTGACATGGTTGTCTCTTGCATGGGCGAACCTCTACTTCCTGATCCTTCACTTTCGTTCATCATCATTTCATCGTGGGACATCTGTTTTGAACTTTGTGAATATCTGCTTGGCGGAGAACGTTGTTGTTGAAAGCTGCCTTGAGATTGATTGGTGTATGATCGGCCCCTGCTTCGATGAGAAGGAGGATAATCCCGCACATCACCCATCAGATGTCCTCCGGAAGATGAAGGTCTGGTTGATGTGTATGTGTCATGCTGTATCTGTTGATGATAAGAATGCCTGTAACCTGATGACGAAGAAGGGGTTGGATAATTGTTATACTTTCCTTGATGGCCCATGCGTTGATGAGAATCTTGCTCCATATTTGCCAAATGTTGTTGGAGTGGTGGTGAAGAAGATCTAGGTCGAGAGATCGTCGGAAGACCGGAAGCTGCTAATCCTCTATCGTTTGAGTCTGATTGAAGAGACGGAAGGGTATGATAAGGCATAGGTGTATTCTGGTAAAACCGATGTTGATCTTGTGTTGCTACACCTTTGTTTGATCGAGTCCCTTTTTCGATTCGAGTATTATATTCATTCCTTTCCCATCCTGGACTTGGAGTCATTGTTTGAATGCTGAATGAGATGTATTCATTGATGATGGCTTTGAAGTAGAGGTTGTTCCTTACACCTAAAGGCTGTCCATCAATCGCTTGGTCATTTGTGCCTCCTTATTTGATCAAGATGGAAAACATGCATATACTCTACCGCATGATCGTTTTTGAGAGATCCATCATGTATCTAATCGCACACTCTCTTTTTAGCGGACAAAGACTTCTTTACGCCCGCTTTCCGGATCAGAATTCTACTAATTTTTATCAATCGGGCCCGCGTATAGCTGCCAAAGTGCCAATGCTGGGTTCATACAAAAAGCGTACTGTGCGCGTATGCATTTGAGAGACTATTGGAAATACAGTAGTATAAAATGAAACCCTAACCTTTAGTCTTCTTCTTACAATGTGCACGGCGTAATTGCATTTCCATGGAGAAGCAGGAGGAGAAAGGTGATGTAAATATGTTTCATAGATATGTCTTGAATATGTGTGTGTGTATGTGTTGTATAGGCGAATAATATGCACTTTGTATCAATTCATGCACTCACTCGACCGTTTCCAAAATTGGGGGACAGAGTAACGCCGAGAATGCAAGGTAAAAAATCGGCGCCGAAAGAGTTGAGTTGTCTTTTTCCCATTTCCAACTCAGAAATACGCTAATGCAGCTTTTTTATTGCTTTGCATTTGTAGGTGCAGCTTTGCGCCCTATATCTTATTCGGTCAATGTTGTTGTGCTCTCCGCTTTTGAGTGTGTGTTCTCTCTCTTTTTTGAATTGCAAGCCACGAAAAATAAAATAAAAAAGCTGCTGCGACACGGTTCCTGTTACTGTCTATGTGTGCTGTGCTGTGTGCATATTCAAGCACGGCGGCATATGGTACGTACGTAATCCTTTGTCTTAAGGTTCCGCAAGATGACTTCATCTTGTACCTCTTTTTGTTCAGTGCGCAAGCGCAGCGCGGTTCCGTTTAAGAGATGAAACGGTCGGGATTCACTGTACGTATTAGCGTATACTAACGGAAACGAAAAAAAAGAGGTCCAAGAATTAATTTATCGGATTTCTCCCATTAATGAAAATCCCTTTTGTTTTATTTTTATAAAATATTTATCATTTATGGAAAAAAAACGGCACCTCACCGAGGAATGACCAATTTAAATGTCCGACACATGAATCGGTGCTTCGGTGCGAAAAAGAACAGAAATAATTGAAATGCCGAAGGAAGGCGTGCATTTGGAATACATACACACACATACTTTACCACGCGTTTGGTTTGAATGTAGAAAAAGTGTACCTGCTTTATAGCACTCAACGTACCACATCAACGGGTTTGCGGATATGGAAATCATTTTTATTTGATAAAAGTCGGGAAACTTACCTTTAAAATGCAATATATTAAAACCAAAATGCACAAATATAAAATCATCTCACGCTAATGGATTCTCGGATATTAATTCGCCGTTTTCGCCTCAACCGAACGAACGGAGTGGCTGATAAATACCTATATCATTCGCTTAGATGAACAATGTAATCATCGACTTGAGAATATGCCAACTTAATCTCTCAAGGAAAAAGTGTGGAGAAAAACATACGTTCCTTACCGTATACGTCAATTTATTATACCCTTCTGATCATAGATAAATGTGAAAAACAATAGACCAGCGCCATTTCATTCACACTACCGTCATTCTCCGTCCGCTAAAGAAAACTCCCATGACTTTTAGTTTAGTTCTTTGTTAGAGGAGATTGAAATTGTGGTGCCACTTATGCAAAGAACCCTTATCCCCCTACCAAAAAGGACAGACACATGGTACACAAGACTTTCACTTTGACGCTAATGTAAGCCATTCAAAACTAGCGGACATTTTCATTTTCAAGTCAGTCTAAGGAATCGCTTAAAAGGCATCTTTGGTGTGATGTACATGCACATGCACTGCACTACATTCTTAAAAATTGACGTATTCGTAATGAAAAATTTGTCACAAACAATAACTTAAGTGAGAAAAGTGCTCAGCCCGTACCTGCTGATCCTTTGTTATATTCGATTATAAGATAACAGCTTTGGTTTGCGGATAAGAGCCGATCGTGGTAAAATTCATTCAATGATCTTGTTGTACTAAACTTTTTAATTTACGCCAAGGAATGCATTTCATTCTTTTTTATACGCTACAAAATACATGTGCAACTATCTTCGGCAAGATCATACATACAACATATACACTTTATGTACCACTATCTTGTTTTAAAGTCTTATCAGCCGAACATGTCCCAAATGATGCATGTTGTCGTAGCCGATAAGCGATTTTTATCATTTTTTCTGCAACTAGTGATGGAAACAAGTGTGGTTCTATACATACATCATGTCCGTCTCACATGGCAGCTTTTTGGGATTGATGATCTAGCATTTTGCTAGGCCATCTGCCTCTTGCTAAACTTCTTCTAGCGGTCATCTTGCCTGTATTGAAATTCACTTGGATCGGAGGCGGTTCATCGAATCCCAAAGAAGCCCGTAATTGATCCATATCCGTTTCCCAATGTTCTTCCCATCGAACTCCAATCAATGGTTTACTCTTTTTTCCCATCTTCCATGCCCATGCCGCTAAACCATCGGTTCCCATCAACGAGGATCTTTCTTCGTTTGATAATCTCAATGGTCCAGCGATTGAGGAGAGGAAAGCAACAGGTAATCCCATATGAGCAGCTTCAAATATCTTTACAACTGTTTCACCTAAGTGATTGACCGGCATTGAACACATTAAATGATAAAAATCGTGACATTCACGATATCTTTGCATAACGTATGCCAATTCGGAATCTTGAATGAATCGTACTTTTGCACGTGTATCCGGTCCTACATTACACCATTTAAGCCAATTCCAATATTGTTTTCCGAATGTGTTCTCTGGCAGTTGCTCCAGGTATTTCATTTCGACTGATTGCGTATTTATGGCTGGCCTTTGCATCATCAACGATCTTCCCTCTGGCGAACTGAGCATCATCTCGCGTAATTTTGGTAAAAGTGGTTCTCCGCTCAATTCACTCAGTAGGGCGATCATGTCACCTCTTGCAGGGTTAATGAGCGATGCAAACAGAGAGCCTAACGTCAAGGCAAACTTATGTGGTCGAGAAAGTGGAACGTATTCATGTTTATGAACATGCTTTGGTTCATTGTGGAGGATGGCACTCGTATGTATCCTTGCTGTTCGATTACACTGTACACTTGCTCGATGTGCTACTGCCATCCATGATGACTCTGCTTTGGATGATCTAGCACCTTGCCTTATCACGTTGCCGATGTGTGCCATCTTTGCTTGAGATACGAGATTGATTCTTGACGAGGTAGTTGGAAGAATAGCTTACGAATCTCAAAAATTACCTTATTGACACATTTCTGGCCGACTTCCGAATCTAGGGCTTAAAAAATAAAACGCCATATGATCGATGAACCAGTTCTAGAACAAGCATTTTTTATGCAATTCTATTCATTATTATTTCTTCAAAAGGATGAACATCGTACGAAATACATACAAACATACAAAAAAAGGTTGCACAAAATCAATATATAGATATATAATATAAATAAAAAAGACGCTTTTTTTTACAATTCAAAAGTCACACCTCGCTCAGTTCCAGCAGGACTGTCTGTATTCTGCGGTTGCTGTTGTTGTCTCTTTGGTGTTTCAGTGCCACCACTGTTGCTATTGTGTCCAGAATAGGTGCTTGCATTGCCATCTGCCAAAATACCACCACCTCCATCTCCTCCAGGATATTCTCCCACGCCCACAATGATTGCAGGACTGGTAGGTGCAAGTGCATTTCCTTCTTTTGAACCGGTTGAGCTTGTAGCCATCATTGGCGCTGTAGATGGTCTGCTGCTAGAAGGCTCACTATGTTGAGGTGATTGTTGACGTCCACGATCTAAAGCAGCAGCAGAAGATGAACCTCCACTGGCAATTGATGACAGTATATTACCAAATCTGCTCCTCTTCTTTTGTGTTTGTTTGGAATTGGATTGATCATCATCTCCGGCGTCTCTGTTATTAGTATCGTCTGGCGTATCTGTACCTAATCTATGCCCTTGACCGGAAGATGGTCTGCTGATTCCTCCACCGATTCGGGCAAGATCAATCTTACCCATTCTATTCGGAGAAGGTCCTCGTGGGATAGACGGATGATCCAACCCACTCAAAACACTACGACGGGACGATCGGTGATCATGTCTGTCATCATTGATATCAAGCCATTGAACGCTACTGCTCGATCGGCTATGATCATGACTTCGAATACCAGGACCAATTTGCGCCGATGATCGATTATTGGAACTGCTGTCTTGAGAAGAACCGGTAAAAGTGCGTGGGATTGACAAAAGTGCATTACTGCTACTATTCGAACCGAACATCGTTCTTCTTCCGGAACTTTGACTTGACGAACTTTGTCCAAGACCACCTGCGCTAGCCGTTCTCGGAAAACCTAAGCCTGAAAAAGAGGCAGGAGATTCAATAATTTCCTCATTTCCTTCATCCTCTTCTGCTTCATGAGGACAAAGAGAAATTTTACCCGCCATCAATTTCTTCTTCATATTCCTTCGTCGCGCTTCTGATGAACATTTGTGCTCTTTCGGACCTAGGCGTTGTCCAAATGCATCACCAAATCCGGTCGGAGAAGCACTTCCAGGTGGAGACATTGAGCCTTTTGGAGATGTTGTTCTTCCACCACGTTTTCGAGATGCTTTCAATTGCTTTTGTCTTGCAATATCTTCGCTTCTTGGCGCTAACCAGCCGGTAACAGGAGGACTTGGCGTTCTTTCACGATGCTGCTTCACAGGCTTCTTGCCAGAGCTGCTTTTCGGCTTTTCCTGGACGCCGACACGACCGTCGTGATCATCATATGAACGTTTATAATCATTTTCATCTTCATCATGTCTACGTTCAGATGCATAGGCCATACCTCCATAAAGAGCATTGAATCGTTCATCTTGTTGTTCTTTGGTCTCAGCATCAGAATTTCTCCTCTTTTTGCGTCTAGAAATAATATCAGAGTATTTCTTGGGAATCTTGTTGAGAACCAAATGATTAACAGCTTCACTCGGACTCCAATTATTTGCATCTTCCAAGCCGGCATAATATTGAAGTCCATCGGCATGTTGAATGGCCCAAGCATGTGCAGGATCATCTTTGCCAACAATGTCATCCTTTTCATGCTCCATAATCGGAATCTTGTGACACTCTACTTCGCTCAATCTGCTCTTTTGATATTCAATGATCAACACATTTCCTTCAGTCCACGATCGACTTTTGGGGTAGTGCTCTTCACATTCTTCGCGAATCTTTGCGTGTTCGCGTTCTTGCTTTGTGGACGAAGAAGATGACGCAGAAGATTGAAGATGACTTGGCTGTAGGTGTTCAAGGTACCCTTTCTCTTTATACTTTTGCACTGAATCTTTTAGTTCTTCCTCATCTTCCTCCTCTGCTTCATGTCCCTTTTCCGAGCTTGATTTGGGAATATCTCTGTCCATCGCTCCACGTTCTTCGTCCATCATATCTGCTCCGCCTAGATCGCCTTTTTCGCTATCGTGTTGTTTCTCATCTTGAGATTTTCGTGTATCTTCATCATGTTCTTGTTGACGTTGACGTAATTTTGCATATTCTATTTCTTTCTTTGCTTTCTGTTTTTCTTGATACCGTTTCATCTCGATCGTATCATCTCCTCCCCATTCATCGCCCATGACATCATCATGGCCTTCTTCATCAATATAATCCGCATCGAATTGCACTCTAGTCCGAGGAGTGACAGCATCTGCACCGCTGCTTGAGCTACTGGTAGGCAACATTCCAGATCCTGAACCAGAACCCGATCCTCCATTCGTTTCCATTCGCGCAAATTCTTTTTCATCTTCACCGCCAATTGCGCCTTTGCCAATTTGGCGTAATTGAGCGTTCAATACACGTTCAATTTCGCTCATTCCTCCTTCTTCCTCTTTTAGATTCTCGCCTGTACGTTTACGCATTCGACTAACCCATCCTGGTTCAGTATCAAAACGACCAAAGCTTGGATTACGACTCCATGTTCGTGTCATACGAGTTGCGTTCTTGCTGAAGGCAAAGAAGGGAATCGTCAAACCGTGGATGGTGATCGAGCAAATAACGAAGAAGTAAATGATTGGTTGAACAACCAAGGCCAGCACATCATTGGATGTTTGAGGAGGACTTGGGATCTCTTCCGGTAATTCTGTCCTTGCCAATGTTGCAATAAAGATTGCACCAACACCAATAGGACCAAAGTGACCTGCGAAAACAGCTTCACGGAACGTCTTGATATCTGGAATCCATTTCCACAAAGCAATCACAATAGGGATACGCTTTGTCAAAAGGACACAAATTGCCAAAACAAACAGACGCCATAAATTCAACGTATTTGGTTCAGCTTCCGTTCCTCCCGCCCAATCACGGAAAGGCATCATAGCTCCGATATAAATAAAGACGGCAACGTTGAACAACAAATCGACAATCGAACTAAAGTTTGAATCTTCAGTTTGTTTGGTAAACCAACCATCCCAAGCGAAAGCTGTTCCGCATGCAAAAGCAGCAAGTAAATCATCACTGCCCAATAAAACATTCACTCCCATACTTGCGATTGCTAAAGAAACGTATTGAGCAACAAAAGATTCACGATCAACCAATTTATGACGTTCGGAAAATCTCATCAACTTCCTTGCTGCCCATCCGATCAAAGCACCTAAAAGCGTTCCAAAGATGATTTGATATGCCAATGCATCGTAAAACCATTCTGCGATTGCTTTTCCACGATTATCACGATGAAGCGTTAGGAAAAGTGCGAGGTACAAGAATGGGAAAGCAGCACCATCGTTACATCCACTTTCACACATCAGGATATGTCGAAGATGTGCAGGTACGTGCTTCTCTGCCCATGGACCACCAACGACAGCTTGTGCTAAAATCGGATCGGTAGGTGTAACGCATGAGGCAACGACCAAACTGTTGAGGAAATCCAAACCCGGAACGAGAGCATACATGAACAGGGCAGTGATCAACCAACCCCAAATCATGACTGGTCCCAAAAGAAAAGCAATCGAACGCCAATGTCGTAAAAGATACTTCTTCGGCAATTCCACTCCAACAGCGAAAACGGATAAAGCAATCGTAACTCGTAAAACTTCCAAAGAGATTTCATCGGTAATTTGACCACCAGGAGCACCACTTTGATTATTTGCCCATTTTGAAGGATTAAAAAGATTCAAAGCTGCCGGTCCTACGATAATTCCAAATACTGCGGCTAATGGAGCTTCACCAAGATATAATCTTTCTTTGATGAATAAGGAAAACATTCCAAATAAGACGATAAAGAATCCCAATCCTACGTACACCAAGTGTACGGCAGTCACCTCGAAAGGACTGAAGCTCGAAGGATCCACTGATGTTTCGGTCATTTTGACAATCGATAACAAAAGAGATAGAGATCGATGATAGCTAGTCGAAGGGATTTTCACAAGCTTCAGTCTTCTTATATGACTTCAACTAGTTGTCGGACTTGTTCTCAATTATCGTCAGCCAATTTAATTGTTTCAACGCCGACGAAAAGGCCTCCAATGAGCGAAAGACAACGTGTGAAAATATGAGTTGCCAACAATGACGTTCTCCAATATGTTTTGTTGTATTGAAGAAGTGGTATTGTTAATTTGCTTTTTTTGAACCAAGATAATGGGATGCATTCGTACGAATCGTAATAATTTGAGCTTTAGGGCGGCGTTCTTTGTGGGGATTTGGCACGATCTTCAATGCATAAATGCGTTGTCTCTATCTAGAGACAGATGCATAAAACGTTTTCCAGAGATTTGAATTATGTATACGCCACTTGCAAAATGGCGTTCGATGCGCCAATTGGGCGAAAAAGAAGGGTGCCTGATAGGATTCTTTTTACCTGTATCTTTGTTGTCATAAAAAAAGACGGCAGTGCGATTATTGATGGATCATTCGTCGCTAAGATGCCGATTTTTTGGTCCCTTACGATCGAAATTGCCGGAATCTGAAGGGCGTTCAAGATGCGCCTTTGATCGGAGAATTAAATGGCCGTTCTTATGCTGATGAAGTTAACGACATGCAATGATATGCAATGATCGGATTCTATCTGAGCGTATGCGGAGACGAATTTGTAATGCCGCCGGGATGGTGGAGAGGTTGTGTGAGTGATATAACCGTTCCAAAGTGAATCAGCAGAATGACGACTGTTTGAAAGTGCAGCAAATAAAAGCAGAGCAAGCGAGCGATTGCTAAGACCAAGGCTTAAGCAAGTATACAGTTGATCAATCTGTTGAGATGACGAATTGGTTGGAGGGTTGGTAAGAGTGAAAGAGTTTCTTCATCGGCGGTAATGAGAGAGAGATATGAAGTAGGATCTCAAGATCAAAAAGTGAGAGTACTATACCAGTGTTTCTTTCCAACAGATTAAAAATCAGGGATGTGCATATGTGAGAGTGAATAAATTTCTCAAACGCGTCATTTGCCGCCTGTATGGCTTATTGACATACATACACACGTTCTTGGCGTTTAGGGTTTATTATTATAGTCAGCTAACTCCTGCCTTATCATGGAATAGGAAGCTATAGGGAATATTAGAATATCTTGGCTTGCTAAGATCATCTATCACTACTTGATACAATGATGTTCATTATCGCTCCTAATATTCTCGACCTTGGTAGAAAGAAGAAACAATAAAATATACTCCCGAGAGCTAACCAAATACTCTCGGCGTATTCTTTCTTAACACGCTTAGCCATAATAAAATACGCGAATGAGGTCCATGCGTCATTTCACGTGTAAGCAAACGGGAAACAAAGCAGACACCTCTCTCATAATTAAGGTTTAAGACCAACACCATCCTTTCATCCAGCATGGTAACATCCATATAGACACAATCAACAATGAGTGCCTATAACACACCTGTGAAGAAGGGTATGAGGCGTAATTCTTCATTCGCAACTTCATCTCCGGCAAAAACGCAATTTCGTTCAAAATTCTCAGTGTCCTATGAGGCATTATTGTCAGGTGAACATCCTTGGCTTGGCACATCTGGTTCACAGTCATCCTCGTTGAATGCTACACCAGGATCAAGCTATTCCAATCAAGGTGGAAGCTACTTTTCACCTTCTGGCAAGAAACCTTCAGCGCCGCGAACACGATTCTTTGCTGATTTGTTGTGTCTAAAAGTCGAGCCTTCCACGCTTGAAAGTCTTTTTAGCACAATCACATCCAGACAACTAACTGACGATGACGAAACAGGAAAAGGTGCAAGGATACGCGATAACGTTGGAAGCTTGTGGAGAGAATGTTTGAGGATATGGCAAGACGTTCCTCATCATAGCGATTTCTCTACAAGCTCTGCAAACTCTAGTGAGGAAGTAAGAAGATCGAATGCTGTCGATACACTGATCGAATTATCTAGATGTATCCTCTCAAAGAATTTCGTGCATTCATCTTCTTCGCTGGATCTGATTTGGATTTTTGCAGGAGGCATTGATGAGGCCGACGATGTCTTTGAAGATTTAGTCAGTGCGATTGACGAAGGATTACGAGGAGAATTGGATAATTTGAATCATCAGCCGAGACGCCCAGGTAGAATCCCATCATCGAATGATCTGGACAACGACGCCACACCTCAGAGAAATGCTGCAGCTTTCAACAAGCCAAAGGAGTTGCCCACGCTTGCCGAATTACTTTTCCATCGAAGGAAAGCTGTACATCTAGCGATCATTTGGATCAGCTATACGTTCATGACAAACCTTTCGGCATACTTTATTCGGAGAGACTTGTTTGTCAGCGCTTCAAGCCTTTTGAACACTATACAAACCATCGTTCGAACCACTCAGCAATCTCGCACGGATGGTGCTGGATTAGCAGACGAAGACGCTGAATTGCTGCGAAGCACTGTGCGGGATACAAACTTTCTCATTGGTTTGCTGGCTGGCCTAGGGCAGTCCAGCTCTTCTGGAACGGGATTGGCAGGAGGATTCAGGGCAATGGAAGCATCTTCAAGTCCATACTTTAGGAGAATGTGCGATTGGGTTGATGCTGGATCGATGAATTTGATACGAGAAGCGAGTGCATACGATCTGGAGCAAGCTTGGCGTGCGTTCTTGGTAGAAGTAGAAAGCAGTCAAGATTCATCTAGTCCTACGAAAAATGGAGCTGGTGCAGCAAGCGGAATAAGTGCATCTATCGGTATGGTCACAGAAAGTTTCAGAAAGATTGGCTTTTCGGGTGAATCATCAACAGTTGATCCGAATCTGCCGCCTGCTTGCACGAGCTGTTTGTTGCCGATCTATCTACTGTGCCGGGCTAATACAGTGTTCGTCGAGATTGTTATGAGAGAGCATGTGAAAGGACAAGATAGTCTGCAAGGCAAAGATGATTTACAGAAGCCATCCTTTGCTTCTGCATTGATCTCTTTGATGAGCTATCTTTCAACGCATGGGGCACTCAGTGAACGATCAAAATCTTACTCAAGACTGGCTCTCTTGATCCCGCTTACTCTGTTGGCCAGCCCGGCAGGAGTCGCAGCACTCATCACAGCTGAGAGGCCTGACGATATTGCAGCTATCAAACTATGCACGCAACGATCAGGTCCTCTTCCCGTTCGTGCTATGGCTTCGACCGATCAAGGAAGCTCACTTGGTTCTTTCTTTTCGCAATTTACAGCCCAACAAAAGGATGGGCAAAGAGGAGCAGGTAATCGAAAGCAATTGTTACCTTTTGTGCTGGATACGTGTGTCCAGTACATTCGTCATAATTTACGTAAGAGGTTGGACATGCCTGGCTATTTGATCTGTTTGCATCTCGTTCAAACGAGTATACAAACATGCGCTGATCGGAAGGTGCAGCTGGAGTACGGCGAATGGCCTGACGTTTGGGCAACGATCAATAGCACGATCGCTTTTCTGGTTGGTCGACATGCAGAGTTACAGGGCGTAGAAGTGAGTAAGCTAGGACAAGCACTCTTGTCTACCCTTGGCTTAGCATTGCTTGAATCGGATAGATTTCTGCAATCACGTCATGATGTCAACATTCTGGTATATGAGATGGTACGATCGGCCGAAAGTTTGAGGAAATTGGCAAATATCAGCGCACGAAGTGGCAATACGAACGGAAGTTCTCATGTTGATCAACGAACATTGTCGTCTGCTATACCTATGTGGCCTTTGATCGAGTCTACACTGGCAAGATTTGATGAAAAGTTGATCGAGTGGGCTGAAAAGAAAGGTGGCAGTGGTGGCTTTGGCCTCTCATTTTCCGTCTCTTCTTATCTACCTACTCGTTTCGCTGGCTCTGGCTCTAGTACTCCAAATGAAAAGACAGCAGACGAAACCAGCAACGAGCGAGGATCACGACCATCCTCATCAGCCGGTCAAGCGAGCAAAAGTGCGCCAAAAAGGCTACCCGATATTCAAACCGTATTAAGTTTGATCTCATCGCTGGATATGGAACAAATCATTCATGTGTATAATATTGAATTAGAAGGAGGAGGAGGAGGAGGATCAAGTGTAAGAACAAATAGTAGACCTGGCCAATCACGTTTTACGCAACCACCACAACAACAACGTAAAGGTGAAGCAATCATTGATGAAGAATGGCTAGAGAGAGCAGAATCACAAAGTTTATCAGAAGCTTTTCGATTTGCATCGGAAGATATGCGAGCATTTACGAATTGAAAATCTGATTGAATCTGTTGTATACCCCAACATTGTAATACTCTATATACAAAAATATAAGTTGTGTTTTAATAACCATTTTTAGTGATTTGTTTGTTTAGCCATTCATAGCTGATATCTTGAACTCGACGATCTTCGGCTATAGGTGATGCTGGGGCGATTCGAGCCCAAGGTGCAAGGTATTGTCCGCCCAGCATATGTGCTTCAGGAGCGGTACAAGCGTACAATTGACTGATGGCGCCGAACTTGGGGTGGAACAAAATCAGAGGTGTGACGACATAATTGAAAAACAAATTAGTGATCGGATCACGGTTTCGTAATAGTTCCGAAACGTTGTTTCCCGGATCGGAAGATGTAAAGACGATACCTTTATCACCATACATTCTGTGAAACTTTTTTGCTTGACAAACATTCAAGAATTTCGATTGTCCATATTTCAAAACTTCTCTAATCGGACCTTTTGGATTGACTGTGAGTTGCTTGCCAAACAGGCCCATCTCAACTCGATCTGTCCATTCGGGATCATTTACATCAAAGCCGCTCGGTTGATGAAAGTTGTGTGCCCAACTGCTTGTCAAATGAACACGAACACCATGGTCTGAATTGGATGATTGGAGTGTATTAGCCGTCTTTTGCAGAATTGGCAGAAGATCACGAATGAACTGTTGATGACCCAAAACGTTGGTTCCAAGTGTTAAATCGTATCCTTGACTTGTTTTACTGCCTAATTGTGGATTTGCAGCACCTGCATTACAAATCAAAATGTGTAATTGACTTTCTTGACGAGCGAATTCTTCGGTGGAAGAATGAATACTTTCCATATCTGCTAAATCACAAGATAAAAATTTAACTTCTCCTGGCCAATCTTCACCTTCTCTTCTCAACAGCTCAATTGCTTTTGCGGCTCGTTCATGTGATCTACATGCCATATACACCCTTGCACCTTTTCGCATCAATCCACGTACAGTTTCAAATCCGATTCCAGAATTTCCTCCAGTCACAATGGCGACTTTTCCGCTCTGGTCTGGCATATCACGTTCAGGTAACCATTTCGATTGTTTTGAAGGGAAAATGTCCGCCAAAATTGCTCGTACTGATTGTCGATGGGTAGTGGAAAAGTAAGTCTTTTTACCATGTGCCCTTTGATTGATTAGAACTGGTGAAAGGAGGATAACATAGATAATTTCCCAAATGAACCATAATTTTGTGATAAAGGTTATTCGATCTTGTGATGTATTTTCTGGCATTTTGTTTGATTAGATGATGACAGTATTGTAACAAAAGGGGGCAATTTCTTACACGGACCTCTCCTTCGCATTTTGTATTCGCTTTAATTTTAACTCCGTTGTCAACCTTAAAATTCCCACTGTGGAGAGCATACTGCAAGAATGAGTGTGAAAAGTGCATATGGCCGGCTTGATTATGTAATACAAACTTTACCCTTTATTTTTTTGGGAAGCGGCGTTAAGAATTTAGCCACAGAAAGGGACAGAGCCGTTCTTTTGTTCATGTCAACCATTCAAGATCAACATACAACAGAACATTACTCTGTCTAAATTGGAAGATTGACGGCTTGGAAGTGGGCACATCATCGGCAGACCACCAATCGTGATCGATCATGTCGTCGTCAAATTCCATAAACTCTTCTCCGCGGGAAGATGGCGAAAAGGAAGAAGTGGTTCCCGGCCCATCTTCTTCCCAGTCCGATCCAGTCATTCCGCATTACTTTCCAACGCCCGCTCTGGATCATGCATTCTCCGGTATAATGGCAGGTGCGGTTGCCACAATCTGTATGAACCCATTAGATCTAATAAAAGTACAATTTCAAGTTGATACTTCTTCCGGAAAAGCAAGGCGGAAAGCAAGAGAAGCCGCTTCTTCGAATACAATTCAAAGTTCTTCGTTTAGAAGGATAACGAGGA
The DNA here is from genome assembly GCF_003144205.1 of Meira miltonrushii. NCBI lineage: Eukaryota > Fungi > Basidiomycota > Exobasidiomycetes > Exobasidiales > Brachybasidiaceae > Meira > Meira miltonrushii. The sequence goes on along the minus strand of NW_020289943.1, from coordinate 1,953,220 downwards.
GGTATCTGGGTGGAGATGTAGCAATTGATATGTATAATGCTCTTCGCACTATCGTTACGAGGGATGGATGGTCAGGATTATACAGAGGATTAATGCCAAACGTTGTAGGAAATTCGGCAAGTTGGGGTTTATACTTTTTATTCTATACGATGATCAAGGATTATATGTCCTCTCATCAAAAGTTCGACAAGAACGGCAAATCGGCAAAATTAAGCCCAGGACAGCATTTACTAGCGGCAAGTGAAAGTGGTGCAATCACAGCATTGATCACTAATCCGATTTGGGTGGTTAAGACTAGAATGTTTACTACGTCTAAATCTGGACAACCGATCTACATGCCTCCGCAGATCAGTCAGGCTGCAAATGGATCTTCCACGACGGCGACCGGCTCAGCCGTATCTCAAGCAAGATCAGTCTCAACTGCAGCAGCATCAAATTTCCACAATAACTCCGCCCTAACGGAAGGAGTGAATAATTTGAACAATACTACCAATGCAAAAGCCATACGACCACCGCCTGAACCTATACGAGGCCTTTTCCATGGAATTCGACAGATATGGAAGCATGAAGGAATACGAGGATTATACAAAGGTGGAGGGCTAGCATTATTTGGAGTGAGTAATGGAGCAATTCAATTTATGACGTATGAAGAATTGAAGAGATGGCGAATGGATGTCGCCAGAAGGAAATTGAATGATGGACGTAGTGAAGGAGAAGCGATCAAATTGGACAATTTCGAATATATTTGCATGTCAGGCGCTTCAAAAGTGGCGGCAATCGGTATCACTTATCCTTATCAAGTCATTCGTTCGCGCATTCAAAATCATGCAACTGCTCATATCTATCCAAACATTCCTACTTGCATTCGACTCACTTTTAAACATGAAGGTTTACGTGGATTTTATAAGGGCATGTCTGCCAATGCAGTTCGAATCATTCCGGGCACATGTGTGACGTTTGTCGTATACGAGAATTGCTCTTGGGCCTTGCGTGGATTGGCAGAGAGGAGAGATGCTAGGAAGAATGGGCTAAGCACTGATAAACCCGTTGACACTATCACATAATCGAAGGAGATCATCTGGATACCATACTCATAGAATTAAACAAGCATAATTTGTAACTATTTTGCAATTGTACCATGTCATCAACATCCATAGAGAATATAGATCGTCTTTCTCGCTCTATCTTACTCATCGTTTCACATTGGCATAAATATGGATTGTGAGACTGATGCTCTAGAACACAAACACAAACAAGACTTGAGAAAAAAAAGTATCGAAAGAAAAAGAGAAGAAAAATGGGTTATCGTGGTTATGAGATAATGTTTTTGTTTTTGACAGCAGGCACTTTGTAGCGGGTCACAGAAAAGGCGATAATCTTGCTTCTTTTTTGACACGTTTTCTAAAGGATATCGCAACGACCCTTTTTCTTTTTTACTGGTCCGGCAACGCCTTCTCTTTGTTCTCGGATCATTCGTACCTGAAGAAGAAGAAAAGGTCAGATAGATGCATACTTTTTGCTTATCATTAGCAATTCTACTCACGACTGTGTAATATGCCTTTTCCACATTGACGCACGTCTTTGCACTACTTTCGACGAATCGACATCCTAGTCTTTGAGCAAGGGCTTGACCTTCATCTCTGGATACTTCTCGTGCGTTGACTTTATCACATTTATTTCCGACCAACATAATCGGAACGGATTGTGGTTCGGTATCCTTTACTCTTGAGATTTGTTCTCTGAATCGTTCAACACGTTCAAATGTCGCCCTATCTGCTATACTGTAAACGAGCAAAAATCCTTCTCCTTCTCGTATCCATTGATCCCGTAAAGCAGTGTATTCTTCTTGTCCTGCTGTATCCAATACTTCTAGCATGCATGGTTGATCATCAATAACAGTTTGTTTTCTGTAGCTATCTTCGATTGTTGGATCGTATGTTTCAACAAAGTGATTGAGACAGAGTTGGATTGTTAGTGCTGTTTTTCCTACACCACCATCTCCCAGAACCTGTTTGGAAGAAAAGAAAGGATTGGGTATGTGTCAGTGATGTTTCATCTGGAGATATGCTTCCAATCATACACGTACCACCAGCTTATATATGTTCATTTTCCCACTCATGATGTCGAGGTTCACTTGCTATACCAAAATGCTATGACTGACGTGATTGCCTGGTTGTTACGTACTTGCAAGAAATACAATGAAAGTTCCTTCACCTGAACTTTGCCTATCAAATGCTTCTCTTGCAAGGATGCTTTTGCGTTGATCTGTTGATAGGGGGGTATATTCACAGCCTGTGTCTAGCAATGAGTTGGAGAAGTCAAAAATTGCGATGATCGTGATGAGATGTGTCCGGGTTTGAGATGATTGTTTGAAAGTCTCTCTCCCTCTTTTTCCTCTGTGATGATGGTCAGGCAAAAGATCATCCGTGTTTAATAATGGCCATGCAGTTATGCATACAAAATTCAACAAGCAACACCAACCCCTCCTCCTACAGTCCACACACGCCCTAAAATGATTTCAAAGTGTGCACGCCCTACATACAGTAAGTAGTAGTAGATTTAAATCGCACAATTTCACGCATGGGCTTCAAAGTGGCATCCTTTTATGGCTAGCGCGTAAACGTGTGTGCGTCTGTGTGTGTGTGTGCGGGTGCAAGTTCACGTGTGTTTGAAGCATATGAATGAATACATGCACTGAAGTGGACTTCTCCATCCATCCTCTATCATCAATTAACACTTTCACTCCACACAAACAATGTCTGCCGATCCAGCTGAAGCAAGTTTCAGATCTCAGCTTTCCGGCTTTAGATGGGCACAAGGGAGAACGGATGATTCGCGAGGAGCAAACGGTACATCCTCCACAGGACCGGCAAGTTATCTATCCACTTTGGGAAGCAGTATAAGCGGATATGTACCTTTACGAAGTAACGAACGTACAAATGAAGAAGAAGCATATCTAAGTTTAAGCAGATGGGAAAGATTTTTGGGATTCTTGGCTTGTTTGGGTGGATCGGCAATATGCTTCTTCTTTTCGTTCCTCTTCCTTGCTCCGCCAATCGTTCGACCTAGAAAGTTCGCCCTGGCTTTCTCATTAGGAAGCCTGCTATTTATGGTCGGATTCAGTATTCTATCCGGTCCTATCGCACATCTCAAACATATCTTATCGAAAGAACGACTACCGTTTTCAGCGGCATATTTTGGATCTCTCGGCCTGACGCTGTATTTCGCCTTAGGACCAAAGTGGACCTTACCAGCTCTAATTGCAGCAATCGTTCAAATTTGTGCAATTTTGGCTTATGTCGCAGCTTATTTCCCGGGTGGTATAACAACACTACGCTATGGTGGAAGCATGATCTTGCGTGGAGGAGCGTCATTACTACCAATCTGAGAGCGATACGGGTTACATTATCCCTTGTACATTATTGTTGATTTTACACATCGCAATTCATCCATGCTAGGAGTATCTGCGTGAAGAAATCGCTTTTTGCTCCTGTTGTCATTGGCTCGGAAACCTAAGAGAATCTATCGAGTCACTCTCAAGCGCCATTACGGCCATCTGTGGCAAGTATATAATTGCATATGTGATAAGATATGTGCAGAACTCTAAGGGTAATAAATGCTAAAATGTGGATATATACAATGTTGATCACCGAGTATTCATGAAATCAATTTTAATTTTGTGTGTTTTTCAAGGTTGATTATGTTGGATTTGTTGACCGTGAAGAATTCTTTTTGGTCCACGAGCAAAAGCAGCAACAAAAGCAAATACCATCACTATGCTAAAAGTTGCCCAAGCCATTGCCCATGTCATCGTTTCGTTACTAAAATTTTGCATACGTTGTTTTACCATTTCAGGTTTATAACGTTCACGTAATGTGATTGGATAATAATCCGTTCCACGTCTTCCTGGTCTTCTCTTTGACGGATCCAAATCGACAAATTCGAACGATTCTTCTCCTTCCGTGCGGATCTCACCTGATGAATTCTTCTCACCTTCGCCTTGCACTCCCCTTCGCTCTCGACTTAGCTGGCGGATATCGTGGATTGAAGAACGTGAAGAACCGCTTCGAGGAATTCTAGACAACTGGTCTTGCTCACCAGAATAGATGCCATTTGACATCTGTCTACGTCTGACTGTACGATAAGCAAGTGCACGTTGAGTAACTTCTGCCTCAAAAGATAAATTTGCCAATACACTTTGATTTTCATCATCCAATGAATCAAAAGCTCCTTTGGCTCGGGCTTCTTCTTCGCTCATCTGACCAGCTAAAATACGATCATGCAATGCAGCAATTCTTTTAGCACGTAGAAGTCTTTCCAAAGCTCGCCTACGTTCTACATCTTCAGCGGTTTCGATCTGTCTTTTTGATGAGATTTTACTAGTCGTTTCAGTCTCATCTTCTGCTTTTCTTGTTTTTGTGCGAAGTGGTTTGATCCACGAAAGCATCCCGCGTGCCGTTCGAGATCCAGAGCCAATACGATTCCGGTCTCTCTTATCTTCCAAAAGACCCAAATTGATCGCTTCTCGTTCTGTGATTGGTTTGCCAAAATCTTCGTCATCAGCCCAATGAACGGGAACGCTCTTTGTAAGTTTCTCTAACAGAGAATAGTTGTCATGACTTGTTTCTACATCGTTCCTCAGAGCGCCTCGAGGCAGCAAGCTTTGTGCAACGTTCGAATACCATTCACCATCCGGTCTAGCGGCAATTCTGGAAAGGGATTGATGGGTTGGAATGATAGCTAATTCTTGACTTGGGGCCGCAGCGATTGCCTTGTATGGCTTATCGTCAATCTCTGGCAAATCGTATTCGGTTCGAAGGGTCCATGTACTTCCATTAGACCACTTCAGATCTGCAATATCCGATCCTGCCTCACTCATGCTTCTCAAACTTGCTTGACTTGCAGCTTTACGTGGTGCTTTGCCTTTACGACGATCAGAAGAGTATAGACTACGACGTGAAGGACTACTTTCCTCTCCGTCTTGCTGAGGTGCATCGTCATCGTCGTATTCTACATCACGGTCACCGTAGACACTTCCGAGTTCACTACCCAGACTGCGGTGAAGATTGTGATTGGAACGAGAGGATATGCTGCCTAGATTACTATCACTAGCACGATGTATCAATCCTTTGCGTGTCTTCTCTTCTACTTGATCTTCGTACAATGTCGGATCTGAGCTCGATTTCGTCATTTGTCCATAATGACTGCTTCCTTCCTGATCGACATCCTCCCATCCAAAAGCACGATCGTTTTCTGACCGAGCATGCAAGTCTTCACAGCTAGGTGTGATCAAAATTCGTGGTCGTAACATCTTGCGTGAAGGTCTTGCTTTGACAGGCGAAGAATCAACGCTGCTATTATTCAGACTATCATCGAAAAAGTCATCAAGTTGTACGACCGGGCTACGATTCTCATGATCATTTTGCATTGCCGCACGTACAGTACGACGATTTTCGATCAAATGTCTGTTGCCAGGCGCACGTCTTCTCCTGGCAATCGGACTTGCAGCAGCAGATGACATTGGAGTAGAGTCTTGACCCATAACGGTCAAGTCTTGTATAGATGGCTCGGCGGATAAATTAGAAACTGCTTCACTCTCCACTGCATCATACAAATCACGAATTCTTTCGCTATCCTCCAAAAATCTTCCAATTCGTCCATCACGTTCATGTGCATCTTTGATTAGAGAGATATTGATCTCTTCCAATTCACGTACCTTTGCCATTAATTGAGACACGATTGCACGTTCTCCATCTGTTTGCAAGCGTGACTTACCAGAAATTGACATGGATGATTCTGATTGTCCCGTAAGAGAAAGTGCATCTGCATCCTTTCCATCTTCACCGAGCATACTTGAACTTTCCGCACGAACATCCTTCTCATTCGTTTCCGTCTGATCACGTCCGTCATTCTGAGAATTTTTCCTTTTGCTACCCGGACTTTGCCATGGCATCTTGCCACGTCTTCGCCAAGGTTGTTTCTTCACTTGTTCTTGACCAGCCTCGAGTGCTTTTTTCTGCATTTCCGCATTTCGTTCCAGCTCCATCGTACGGGCTTCAGCAGCTTCCAATTCGGCCCTAAGACCATCAATCTCACGAATCAATCGCTTTTGACGTTTTCCACCTTCTCGTTTTGCATCTTCCGATTCTACATGAAGTTGACTGATTTGTTCCAATAAATCATCATTTTGTTGACTGATAAGCTCAAGCCTTCGATGTGTTTCACTGGCAGAAATACTGGAAAGAGAAGTGTCGCCGAATGTAGCCGCATGCGGAGAAGCTGGTCTGGATGGTACAAAATAATTCCCCGAAGAGTTCCACAGTTGTCTTTCATCCAATTCCTCTATTATGCTTTCGCTTCTTTGAACGTTTGCCATTCGCTTCGCAGATGGACTTGCGGTCATGCCCTGAAAGTATCCGCTACCCGATTGTGGCATCTCTCCTGGTCTGGGCGTTCTCTGATCGATCTCATTTCGATTGTTTGCTGAATCGCTATGAGGAGGAGAATAGCGCGGAAGAGGTGTATTGACATCATTGCTTTGATCGGCAATGATACGTTCCATGCTGTTCATACTTGAAAATCTCGAAACAATTCCTTCATGGCGGCTTCGCAGGCTGATGTTTTTGTCTAAAAGTGCCTTGCCGATTGCAGCTGCGATGCCAAGATCTCTTTCCCGCTCTTTGATTATTTGACGAGATTCAAATAAAAGCGTTTCCAGTTCTTCTCGTGATAAATCACCAATCCAGTTTTCATCAATACTTGCATCTGATCCGATGTTCTGTGAATCGATTGAGATGGTACTTCTATGTTGCAATTCTGCTTTTCCTTCGAATGAATGCGCTAGTCTATCCGCACTCGATTCGATATCTGCTTGGTTTTCGGCATACTGATTGGAAGATTCTTTCATTTGAGCAGCAGCACCTTCTTGGAGATGGTCAAACGGGTTAACGTTCTCTTTGTTCGATGAAGTATTGCTCCTCTTCGGTCGTCTTTGCATGCTCTTCTCCAACGCTTCCGTTAAATCGGAAGGCAAATCCAAATCCAAATCACGTTCAAATCCCATCGCATGTTTCGCATCAGAGCTTATACTGAATGTATCTGAATTCGTCAATGATGGAGAAGGCAATAGTGTCGCACTGGCAGCATCCTGTTGATCGGCGGAGAATTTTCTCGCTTGAAGGGCTGATGGACTATCTTGTTTGGTGCTAGATCTTCTTGATCCTGGCGGCTTTGGCCTAACAATCAAATTAGGAGTCGTTCCGCTCAGCATTTCCGGTGCGGGATTGTTGGGTTGGTTCGGGTTTTGGTGAAAAGTAAGCTTATTGTTGCATCGGAGAAGCGTGTGAAGGGATTTGATAAGATGTGGAAGTCGATAATGATGATATGGTTGATCAAAGATGGATGTTGGATGTTGTCAAGGTGGTAATAGGCATCGGACCGCTTCTCTCAAAAAAAGGCTGAATATTGCGTGTGTATGTGGTAGGTCGACTTGATAATTGTTGTGGGATGATTGGTTTACTCCACGAATGAGCTCAATCGATGGGCCCGTACTCTTGATGTTTTACGTGGTAAGGTCAAAGCGCTACGTAAAGGAATCGTGCTTGCTTGCTAGGTAGAGGTGTGAGCGTAGGGTTTGCAAATCTATTGTACGATATCACTGATCGAACGGTAGGATGTGTTATGTTTTGAATTGTGTCTTGAGCCCAAGAGACCAATTTCAATTGATGATAACGATGATTGATATGTATCTTGAAAGGCAAGATGCCGAGAATTGATTGAGCACAGAACCAGCGGAGTTTCTCGGTCACTTTTTCTTTTTCTCTTCTTGCGATGTGAAATGCAAGATGATTGTCTGGCTTTCAATTTGTCCTTTTGTCAAGTATACGGAGAGGGGTTTGTGTAATTCAATTTCCTTTACACGGCCTTCTTGCCTGCATGCGTGGTGGCTTTTACTTTTCTCTCCTTTGTATTGCGGTGACAGTTGATGACTTGACCCTGATTAAATGGAATTGAAATCTTTATGATTTAGGGTTATAGAAGCCAATTGACTTGAAAAAGAATGCAGGGGAAAGGGATGATGTACCTCAACAGATTGATCAATACGAAGAGATCCTCAGGCACAAGATGACAACCAATAGGATAATAACCTTTTGATTGTATGCTAGCGTATAATTGTGTGAACGTTTTTGATTGCAAAGACTGTTCTCAAGGCGCGCAGGTAAACATCAACACCTCCCTCCCTTTTTGTGTTGGTCTTGAGAAATGCAGCAGCTGAACAACAGAACATACCAACATGTCTATAGCTTGAGAATACATTATTATTAGTACGCGTGTGAAAAGTCTAAAAAATGGAAGCCACATAACAATCTGGGTCAAAGGTTTTATTCACTCGTGCTTATCCCGAGTCATCCGTACTTGCTTTTTGTTATCAATCAAAAAGGCTCAGAATTAAGATTCAAATAAGAGAATGACTTTTGCTGTGCTCTAAAGGCAAGTAAGGGGTGCTGTTTACGGGCAAGCGCGTTCTTGTGGTTTAGGCTGGTACACATTTCACGTGAGTAGGTTGCCTTGAGGAGAACCCAAACGCGAGCGACACAGTAAGTCGCGTCTACGCGTTGATTCCTAATGAGCGCGTAAATTGATCCAACGCGTCTTGATGAAAAAGCGAAAAGTAGAGAGTGTTCTTGTTCCTCTCTAATAAGATTGTGTTGCTTGAACAGTCAGTCTTCTTTTCGTGTTCATTGAATGAATGAATGCACTTCCAGAAAGCGGAACGATTGCTTTTATCTTTCCCCGTCACCTTCTCTCCCTAATCTCCCCACCTTCATCTCATACATCCCTAACAACATAAACACAAGATGGAGGACTTGGACGCAACACTTCGATTGGACGAAGATGTTCATCGTGATCACGTTCGTGTGGCAGGTGAATTCTTAGGATCGGATGTGAACAAACACGCGATCGAAAAGATGTTACGATCGAATGAACGTAGGTTGATCGTAAACATTGATGAAGTTCGTTCATTCAATCGTGATTTTGCAACTGGTATCTTGGATGAACCAAATGAATACATACCCGCTTTCGAAGAAGCTTTACGTGAACGAATCTTAACACTTGCCGATCCTATCAAACATGCACAAATTCATGATAAACCATTTTATATTGGATTACGTGGTAGTTTCGGTGATCATCACGTCAATCCAAGAACGATGAGAAGTGTTCATTTGGGCAAAATGATGAGTTTAGAAGGTATCGTTACCAGATGCTCTCTCGTTCGTCCAAAGGTTTTACGTTCCGTTCATTATTGTGAGGACACACAAAACTTTCACGCAAGAGAATATCGCGATGCAACAATGTATGGCACACACCCACCCACTTCAAACGCATACCCAACAGATGATGGAGACAATCACCCACTCATGACCGAGTACGGCTTGAGCACGTTCAGAGATCATCAAATGATCTGCATTCAAGAAATGCCAGAACGTGCTCCCCCAGGTCAATTGCCCAGATCGGTTGAAGTTGTGATGGATGACGATTTGGTAGACAGATGCAAGCCAGGAGATCGTATTCAATTGGTAGGAATGTATAAAAGCATGGGCAATCGTGTCGGACAAAGTACTTCATCCACTTTCCGTACCTTGATGGTAGGAAACAATTTGAATTTACTCTCTTCCAAGGCTGGTGGTGGTATTGCTGCTTCTCAAATTACAGATACAGACATCAGACATATCAACAAGGTAGCAAAACGCAAGAATGTTTTTGATCTTTTATGGCAATCCTTAGCTCCATCTATCTATGGTCATGATTACATCAAAAAGGCAATCCTTCTCTTACTGCTCGGTGGACAAGAAAAGAACTTACCAAATGGAACCCATATTCGTGGAGACATTAACGTACTCATGGTCGGTGATCCAAGTACGGCCAAATCGCAAATGTTACGTTTCGTGTTGAACACTGCACCTTTGGCAATCGCAACCACCGGTCGTGGATCGAGTGGTGTTGGTTTGACGGCAGCTGTGACGAGTGATAAAGAAACCGGTGAACGTAGATTAGAAGCTGGAGCAATGGTTTTGGCAGATCGTGGTGTGGTTTGCATTGATGAATTTGATAAAATGTCAGATGTTGACAGAGTTGCAATTCATGAAGTAATGGAACAACAAACAGTCACAATTGCAAAAGCAGGTATTCATACCAGTTTAAACGCTCGTTGCAGTGTCGTCGCTGCTGCTAATCCGATTTATGGACAATATGACGTTCACAAAGATCCTCATCGGAATATCGCTTTACCGGATTCATTGTTGTCTCGTTTCGATTTATTGTTCGTCGTGACGGATGATGTTGATGAACAACGTGATCGAACAGTTTCAGAGCACGTTTTGCGTATGCACAGATATCTGCAACCTGGATTGGAGGAAGGTCAACCTGCCCGTGATACATTGGATCAAGTGTTGGATGTCGGAGATGGAAATGCAGAACAATCTGATGCTCTCCTCGGTGAAGTGAGTCCGTTTGAAAAGTTCAATCCTCTTTTACACGCCGGTATCGCAGCAACACAAGCAGCAAGTGGAAGAAAGAAACAAATGGAACAAGTTTTGAGTATCGCATTCGTAAAGAAATACATTCAATATGCCAAACAACGTATTCAACCCGTTCTTACCAAAGCAGCAACTGAATGGATCGTAAACGTTTACTCTAATTTACGTAACGATGAAATGCGTGGAAATCAAAGAAGGACAAGTCCGCTTACTGCACGTACTTTGGAAACTTTGATTCGTTTAGCAACCGCACATGCAAAAGCACGTTTAAGTGCGGTCGTAGAAGAAAAGGATGCAGAAATGGCTGAGGAGATCTTACGATTTGCGTTATTCAAAGAAGTGATTAATGTACGTAAAAGTCATAAGAAACGTAGAACGGCAACCGGAAGTAGAAGTCCGGATGGCGAATCAAGCGAAGATGAAGATGAGCAAGAAGAAGATGCAGAAGATAGAGCAGCAATGCGTGCATTTGAAAAACAAGCAACTCCACCGCCATATAAGGGAACAGGCGCATACGGTACTCGTAGTGCCAGTAAAGGCAAAGCAAGATTTGATCCAAACGGTGATCAAGGTATGATGGATGAAGATGAAGACGAAGATGCACTAGAGGCTATGCGAGACGTTGACGGGGAACGAACACAAATGCCATCTGCAACACCTTCTCCTTCTGCACGTAGAAATGCAAGACGTGATGCTCAACAGGCTGCAATTGTTCCAGCCCGTGATCAACCAAGTTCACTTACCAATTCACCTGATCAAGCAGCCATTTCAGAAGCAAATGCAGCCGCTCACATTACTGCACAAACATACGAATTCACATCGGATCGTTTGGCCGATTTCCGTATGCGAATGGCCAATGCTATGGGACCGAACGGTGCATTAGCAGAAGAAGAAGTGATGAGTATGGACGTTTTGTTGCCCTTGCTCAATGAAGGTGTTCGTGTTAGTGATTTGTATGATCTTAATGAAGCAAGAGCTGCTCTATCACGCATGCATGAAGACAACGAGATAATGTTGGCAGGTGATACAATCTACCGTCTATAGTCGCTGTCTATTTCTCATTTGGATCCAATCTGTATTTTGTAGTATCTTCCTTGCTGTTCTCTGTTTTTAATGTCAATTGTTCTTTAATTGTTGTTTGTTCAGTGATGATGTTCAATTAGAGTTTCATTGAGTTAAAGTTAGTATCTATGATCTGCGCTTTGCAGAGGTTCTTTTGGGAAGCCACTCTTTATCCACCTTGCCGCGGCCCTATCCATGGCGGCCGCCCTTAACCCCCGACCCGCTCGAAAGAGTCTGGGCAAGCTGTTCCTGAACCCAAACCAATCAAGGAGTAATTCGGCTTGAGTATGGGGGGTCAAAGCAAAGCAGAGCACACAGGGGGAGACAAACCCAAACTACACCGCACCTTACCGCGCCACTTTGGAGCAGAGAACAGCCGAATTCTACGCGTGCGTATCGGCGCATACAAAGCGTCGTATCGGCCTTTGATTCCGATAGAGACCAGGTGCACAGTTCTTACAGAGGCTGTGTGGTCAATGACACAGCCCATGCGTTTGTGAGTGCGCGCTGTGTATGTAGCATAAAAGGGCAATCAGGCAGTGCATGTGCCATACATAATGCAGGCCAAATCTTAAGTCAAAAGGGTGGAAATCATGGAAGCATTTTATTTCAAGGGCGGATGATTTGATATAATAAGTCATCCTATTCTAACTCTACCCCTTCAACCGTCATCATCAATTTCGATTTACGATCAGAACAGGGTTCTTTCTTGATTGCACGTTTTGCTGGAAACTACATCTCAACCGATTGCTTGGACGCTTCTATCAATCCTCGTTGCCACATCTCTCCTTCACACAAAAAACCACTCATAATGTCGGCCAAAGACGTGAGTATTGCTAACAGTGGATAATGTCGCCGATGATTTACTCGATCGCCCCTTAACTAACACACCGAACCTTCCCACTAATAGTACTACGGCGGTGCTCCAGGTGGCGCTCCACCACCAGGTGATCGCGGATACCCACAACAAGGGTATGGCGGAGGTTATCCACAACAAGGTGGCTTTCAACAGCAGGGTGGTTATCCACAACAAGGAGGTTACTATCCTCCCCAACAGCCACAACAAGCTTACGGAGGTCAACCAGGATATTACGGACAACCACAACCGCAACCTGTGTATGTTCAACAACCACAAAAAGGTGGCGGTGGTGCGGGTGCAGGAACGGGTTGCTGTGCTTGTTTGGCTGGTGCTTGTCTATGTTGTTGCGCAGAAGAGGTGAGTGTGCGAGCGATCAAGAAATGCGGAGTGGGAAGTAAACTGACCCCTTTTTCCATCTTCTTTTGATTTGTTCAGATGTGTCTCGATTGTCTCTTCTAAAAACACGATTATCTCGTTCCGGCGTATCAATCTTTATGACATCAATCCGATTCGATTCACATTATTACCGGCATCCATCTTGACTAGATGTGTCTCTTTCAATTTTTCCGCTTGTGCATATATTCAACGCTCGATCTCTTTTTCTTGTTATCGCGACGAACTTTTAATTCCAACTATTGCTTTCCAGACAACATACGAATCAGCAGCCAGAGATTGTGTCAACATAGAAGAGAGAGAGAGCTGAAATGATTAATATTACAAAAATGGTAAGGTTGTTGTACTACAATTCTAGGGAGCAGAGCTGCTACACTGAATGGGGGGATGGAAAGGAATTCTATTGACCTGCCTCATAACGTGCCCTACTTGCAGCAAACAAGAGTTCTTGCTGTCTCTGTAATTCTTCCGCACTCAATCCGCTATCTTCCATCCTGGTCATCTTTCTTTCTCGATCTTTTTGTTGTGTTTTATGTTCTTTGAGTACTTCTTCGATATCCCCAATGAATGATTCGAATCCTAATTCTTTCAAAGCTGAAACCACATGTTCGGGTGCGATTGTTTTCTTTTGTGAATTTTCACAGATCTCATTGGCTTCTGAAGAGACGAGTCGAATGAATTCTGTTTGGGGGGAAAGGGTCGTTAGCATCCTGACTGCATTTATTGACGTATTGCCACACACACTCACCAACACAACAATCTATCAGTATATCCCTCATCTCTTTTGTAGAAGTGATATCTTTCGGTAGGATTTCCGTCATTAACTTTTGAACGGTTGCACGTGGTAATGAAAGTTCATCATCGCCTGGCGTTGCACTACCAGCGGCGGCATATGTTTCTTCATCGTCTGACATTTGGGTCAAGGAGGGAGATCGGATGTTTTTGTTATCGGAATGGTTTTTGTGCTGTTGTGAATGGCTTGTGCTTGTACCGATGTATGATTCTCTCCACAGCCTCTCCCCCGTAAAAAGCGTTGAAGTATTTATAACTTTTTGTCTTTAAAATGACAAAGGAACGCGTCTCGAGTGTGCGCGTGTTGATTTTAGTTGTTATATGGGAGGCATCTTATTTCCACCACTCAAAATTGGCTTCTTTTTATATTTTTACACATCCCCATTCAACTTTTGTGTGTTGGTGGGTAAGTGCGGGAGACGTTTTACTCCTGTCTTGTTTTCTGTTCTGACAGCTAATTCGCCTGCATTTGTACATAGCTGTGCACTGCCCTGCCCTGCGCACACAAACGCACGCACGCGAACTTATATTTTCAGCCCGTTACCCGAGCTTGAAGGAGAGAGTGTGTATGTAAGCGGCGCTAATAACAGACGGAAGTTGATTGCCATCCAAATAATCTCCACCCACCCATCGCACCGTTTATGAAAATGAAAAAGACGGTGCCGATTAAGATTTCATTTCCTACAAAGTGATGGCCGATGTAGGACCGTCATATTTATCTCCTAGAACTAATAGCTCTTTTCTATCGATTAGTCCAGTAAGGGATATTCTGTACTATACTATTGATATTATAACAATGTTTATTATTGATATATCTTATTTTTTGTTGAAACTGAATGCAAAGTCAATTTTGAGAACAGCAGACATTTTCCAATTTCTTCGTTGATTTCGGAGAATAGATAAATTTGTGTTCTGCGAGGTGACTTGAAAGCAGCAATAACAGTGTATGACACTATTCATCATCAATTATTTGGTTAATTAATATACTACCAGAACAAGTTTTAATTAAACGATTTGCCAACAGCTTCACATGGTAAATTCTTTACAAAACAGGGCCTTTCTGCTTAATTCAAGTTGTCATACCTTCTTGGCCGAAATTAAGCAAGCATTTTTGTATTTCTATTGTGTTTTTCCCATAATGATACACAATAGATGGTCCGCACTCTTTCGTCTAATTTATCAAAATAGCCCGATCATGACTGCTTTCTGATCTGTCAACAGCATGTGCCTGCATTCATGTATGCTTCGATTGTCATGGCTAGCATTAAAGTCATGCAGGGTGTAGACATTTGAATCTTCAATTGACAAGATTATGCTTATGATCATCATTGCACCCTTTCTATCCTGCTGATGATCGAAGTGAAGAAAGCAAATATCTCGTCAGATATGATGACAACTCATTCTATCCACACATCAACGCCCTCAACCAACCAAAAAGGCGGTCATTGCGTTTAAGCTTGAAAGGTGGCCAAAGCGCTTGAACATGAATTTGATTCCGTGTGATTGTGCTTTATCGTTTTTTATTCCGAATCGGCGCTTGAAGAACGTTAGTGTAATTTTTATTTTGAGGTTGATGAGGTGTTTGATGTACACAAATTCCAGCAAAACGGGAACTTCTTACCTTGAAGTCCATCAAGTTGGCAATCAACCCCAAAATATGCAATATCGAATGATTCTGCTTTTTTCGGATGTACTTAATCTTAGAGAACATTAATATGAGACAATTCAAAGCAGTACAAAACAATTCAAAGTGAAATTGATTTGTATTCATTGTATATTGCATTCATTTGAGAAATACTCCCGATGTATTATGATGCAATTCAGGCAACAGGAGAAAGGGAGTGAGTGAGTAAATTTACTCAAGCGTGAGTGTAGTGAGAGAAGGGAAGTTTCATACTTTTGCATACTTCCGTTCCGTCGGGCACGTCCCCTCTTTGTTTTTTACAAGAAAGAGCTTCTAACATAATGTATTTTGGAGAATTGAAAAATAGCTACTCCTCTCCATACAACTGCCATCATCATAGTCTGGGGAATTCACTCTGCTGGCAGAGATTACATAAAGTTAAACGTTGATTCAACTGTTGTTGGCTAATTGTTGTTCTCATCAGCACCCTTCCTCTGACTTTCGGAACTTCAAGTGAGGCACAACACTCGCCCTCTTTCCGTTTTACCCACAAATTTGAAATCAAGACAAGACTCTTGACCATCGGACTCAATACCCTCTCTTCTCCATTCTTCCAACTCAGTGGCGCTGCGCATACGCCCGATTACGCCCTCAAAGCCACCTTGGCGCCCAAACGTTTTCGATCGGAGCAACATCTAGTCCTATACAGAGAGGATATTGAATCACAAGACACACGACAGAAAAGAGATAAAAAGCAGGCAATCCAGACATTACAATTATCGGTCTCCGCAAGGTTACAAACAAACCTTTTCATCATACCGCATCACGATACTGCTGCCACGGATCTTTTTGAAAACGGTGACCGCAAAAGGTAATCAATTTGCGTATCACAAATCTGTCAAAATGCCAGGCAGTACAAACATATTTGGCCTGTCAAGCAGCTCATCACGTAGCGGCGATCGTTTGGAAACTTCTGCACTCGCACAATCAACTTCTTCAACATTGGCGAATACATCAGGTGAAATGACCAGGTTTTCACACCCTCAATTCGAAGATGACGAAATACCTCAGAACGATTGGGGATTGCATCAAGCAGCTACCAAAGGTGACGTAGAAATGATCGAATTTGCTCTTCAAAATGGTCAATCACCCAATTGCATCAAAGATGGAATATCCCCCTTACATTCCGCTGCCTGGAGTGGTCATGAAGCATGCGCAAAAGTGCTACTGGCTCACGGGGCAGAGGTGAATATCGGAGGAGTGCAAACAGCAAGATCAGGCTCTATCAGTGATCTTACCAGCAAACCTTCCCCTTCTCCAATTGGATTCACTCCTTTGCATTTAGCGTCCCTCTACGGGCATACATCCATCGTTCGTCTTTTGCTAGATCATGGCGCATACACTTCGCTCCCTGATCGCAACGGCTTCACTTCGGCCAGCCTGGCACAGTGGAATGGGCATACTGGCATTGCTGAATTGCTCAACATCTGGGCTGCAACAAATGCCAACGATCCATTCACCGATTCACCAAAAGTGTCCAAGGATAATTTGGCTTCATCTACGTCCTCCGCGGCAGGTCCAAAACAATCAAAGAACAAGATCTCTACAACCCAAATGAAGAAACAAAAATCGATTGAACAATTATCAAATGCAGCTGCTGGTGTGATGGCAACGATTCAAAATGGAAAGAAACATGTTTTAGGTCGTGTTGCATCACAGCCAACTTTGCAATCATTCAATTCACCACCAAACCTTTCACAAGATCCAATGCCCGCTTCACCTGGTATCGCAACATTTGCATCTTCTTTTGCGCGTGATTTGAAAAGTAAAGCAAGTATCGTTTTCAGCAATGACAATCAACAACAACGATCCAGACAGCATCGACCTTCGATCTCTAGCACATTTGAGAAAAGCTCTGCTTCGAGTGAGGGACTTGGAACCCTATCCCAGTCAACTTCAGCGTTGACGTTTAACTCTTCCGGTACGAGAGTAGACGGCACGATTCGAAAGATGATGAGGAACACGAGCACTCATTTGAGCGGGCTGGGTATTCGGCCGGGCAAAGTACGGGAGCGGACAGGTAGGGCAGAATATCGATATGATAATGAGTTGCCCAAAAGTGCATCATATATTTCGTCATTTTATTCATCAACAGATTCTTTGCAAATGACACATTCGGCAAAAGATGGACAATTTCCAACATTTGATGATCGAGCACGTTGGGAGGCAATGTGTGATGCGCAAAATCGATCGTCAAATTCTCCACTGACGATTGATTTTGACGTATTGAATAAGCCTTTGCCAGATATTGTTGGAGCAAATGATGTGTTCGGAAAAGGAATATATCAATTTCCTTCTCCGATGTATGAGATTGGGATGACACATCATGAAGATTCACAAGAGATGCTTGATCGAACGACTGAATCGTACGATATGTATAGCAAGCATAAGTTTGGCTATCGTCCAAAGAATGAAATGGCACGTTCATGGTCGGCTGACAAGGTCAAAGAGGTTCCCCTTGTCAGTGCTCAAATCAAACTTCCGCACAAAAGACATTTGACGGCAGAAGAGTGTGCCGAAGCCATCTTTCGCGGGGCAGAGGAAGGATTTCAATGGCAGGGAGAAGATGGACAACCTTGTAGTTTGCGGGGTATGCTTCTGGCATATGGTGAAGCATTGTCACGGGAGAGAAAAGAAAAGAAAGAAGAAAAGGTGAATGATGCACATATGCAGCTATGTGCTTTAACGTTTGATTCGCAACGGACGGATACGTGTGACCGATTGGACGAAAGGGATGTTCTAGATTTGACTGGAATGGGTTCTCCTATTGATGCAACAGAAGATACGAACATGTCTTCCGCTAGTCAATTCAATGAAGGATTGATGGGAGAGTCACTCACTCATTCCGCATCTTCGACGACAGAGTCAGCATTATCATGCGATACGATCAAGAAGGATTCAAATCTTGATTCACGTCCTTCGTATGCATTTTTGAATGAGCCAGCCAAAGGGAATGAAATCTACTTTAGTCCTCCTCGACCGAGAACATCTTCACTAAAACATCGTCGATCGAACCAATATACTCCTATGGCATATAAAGGCACCGCAAAGATGGCCGCCGGTCAACGTGAAGAAAATCGAAGGCCAAGCGTCACTGCGAGGGATAGCGGTGGTAGCAGTAGTAATGCAAGTATGGCAAGCTATACTGCTGCCTTTTAGTGAAATGATATACATTTGAAATGTTGATTGATTGTCAGTGTGCTTTTCTTTGAGTGATGATTGAGGAGAGTGTGGGTTATACACGCGTGAGAATAGGCGCCGGAATTCGGACACATTTTTTTGATCAGACTAAATTTTTTGATGGTATTAAGTTCGTTTCTCATTCTTTCTTGCAATCCTCGACCATCTTTGGCCATGTCGTTCAATAATCGAGCAAGAAAGGCTCCTCTTTCACAGCAAAAGCAAAGATCGACTGTATCCTTGCCATCTTCTCTAAAGACAGAATTAGGCTTAGAAGCATCAGGTACGTCTGATGATGCACCTGGACCAAGGAATGCAAGTGGCATTCAAGATGATGAAGAAAGACGAAAAGCGAGGAGAGATCGTGCGAATTTTTTTGCCCAACAAAGAAGTACTTCAAATAATCAAAAAACTAACAATAAGCGAGGCAATGGCGTAATTGGAAGAAAAGATGCACGTAAAGCGCTCAGACAAGAGAAGAAATCAGCACGTTCGCAACATCAAGTGAAACCTAAACAACCGATCAATGACACGAAGAAGATCACAGCGACTACAACGAAACCTGTCATAAACGGAAGTAAGAGTACATCTGAGAATAAGATCACTCCAAGCAGCATAAGCAAAGGCAAGCGAAAAGCTGATGACGATTTCGATAGAGTAGCATCAACTTCTGATCGAGCGCCAAAATCACAAAAGAAGCATGTCAAGGAAGATACAGCGACGCCGCTACAAAGACTGCTGAAGAAACAAAGTGGGAACACCTCGGAAGATGAACTTCCTGCGAAAGGATCTACAAAGAATGTCAAAAAGAAGAACAGAGGAACCAGTCTAACACAACTTGAACAGCAAGAGGACGATGAAATTGCTTGGTTGGAAGCGAACCTTGGATTGAGGAAATCTGATGGAAAGAAGAAGAAAAAGTCGTCCACGAAAGGAGTTGAAGAGGATGAGATGTTTGGAGATGATCTGGATGATTTCATTGATGATTTGGATAGGTTCTATCCCGGCATGTATGACGACAATGGAAGCGAGGGATCAGATGAGGAAGATGAATCAGATTGGGGTTCTGAAGGGGAAATGAGTGATGCTATGGAAGATGATGAGGACGAGGAGTCATTGGTTGGATCTGGCGAGGAAAGTGAGGAAGAAGATAGCAAGCTGGATGATTTAGACGATTCTGAGGACGAAGATGTTGAGGAAAACACAAAGGAAGAACCTGCTGTTCCATCGACAGAGAATGCACCATCAGCACAGAGCACGACTCAGGAAGCTGCAGCCGTACCAACACCTGGAAAATACATTCCTCCAGCCCTTCGCCGTAAGATGGAACAATCTCAATCTCAGACAATTTCTGCAGAGGAGCAAAAGCTTCAAAGAGCAATCAAGGGTCTTTTGAATCGATTCGGTGAGAATAATCTGGAGATCATCATTGGAGAGATTGAAGAATTATACCGTCAATCTAGTAGAGCTCAAGTGACGAACTACTTGACAAAGCTCGTGTTGGAAACGATTGCGTTGAACGACAATATTGGTGATACGTTGGTCGTACTGTATGCTGCTCTTATCACTTCATTACATCGAATCGTCGGTGTAGAGTTTGGAGCTCACTTTGTTCAAGAAATGGTGGACCTGCTATTAAAGCAATACGGGACTGCCAATGCGAGCGAGTCTAGTGACACTACCGAGACAAGTGCAGGAAGACAAGCACGAAATCTGATCGCATTAATGTCGTCTCTCTACAATCTCAACGTGATCGCTTGTCCTTTGATGTATGATGTCATTAGACTTCTACTGGGAGTTGAAAAGGACAAAAAGCAAACGCAAAGTAGGATGACCGAATTGGACGTTGACTTGCTACTCAAAGTGGTCAAATTGTGTGGAGCACAACTTCGTCATGATGATCCGACCTCGCTCAAATCAATCATCAGTATTGCGCAAGAACAACAGCAAAAACAAGCGCAAAATGGTCAATCAGTCTCAATGCGTGCCAAATTCATGCTGGAATCCATGTCTGACCTGCGAAACAATCGATCAAGGGCTACCACAGCAAGCGTTGGAGCTGAAGCCCTGACCAAAATGCGAAAGTTCTTGGGAAACTTGGGCAAAAAGCACACAATACGTACACATGAGCCATTACGTGTTGGATTGGAAGATTTGAGAAATGTGGACAAGCGTGGAAAATGGTGGCTTGTCGGAGCAGCATGGGCAGGATATGACTTTACGTCTAAGGAAGGATTGGATAAATCAACCTTGAAGGATGCAAATAAGCCAAAGAAAGGTAGAAGTGATTTAGACTCTCTCGAAGCAAAGGAAGACAACATTGTCCAACTTGCAAGACAACACGGAATGAATACCGCAATTCGACAGCAAATCTTTGTTACCTTGCTAAGCAGTCAAGATTATCTCGATGCTGTCCATCGACTCTTGACGATGACACACAAGAAAGCCACTCAACGTCGTGAAATCGTACGTGTACTTTTGCATTGTTTGGCCAGAGAGCCAAACTTCAATCCTTATTATGTTGTGGTTGGAAGCAGGTTGGCTAATGAAGATGAAAGAGGGACACGTATTACAATGCAATATTGTTTATGGGATTTCATGCGTAAACTGGGCGAAAAGAATGTAGGCGGACAATCAATCTTATCACGTCAAGAAGAGGAAGACGAGAGTGATTTGGAAGAAGATGAGGATGAAAGTGCTTTGGCATTCGGAGGTGAGAAAGGTATGGCAACCGAGCAAGGCATGGCCAACGTCGCACGCACATATGGTTGGTGGATGGCAAAAGGCTCTCTTACATTGGAAGCTTTACGCGCTGTCGATTTTACCACAATCAGAAAGGGTGTTCCATTTGTGCAATTGCTCATCATTCACATTCTACTGTCGATCTCCTCTACTTCACCCGTTCACACTCTGATGGCCTCCAAAGGGCCTTCTTCGCAGTCTGAGACGAGCAAGAACCAGAAAGCTGTAGAGACGTTATTTGTCCAGGGAACTCGAGCCAATCAAAGGCTTGCTCAGGGTCTCTTGATCTTCATGGAGCAACACCTAACGAGCAAGAAATGTCAAGCTTTGGCAATCACTAAACTTGGTCTGTCTAGTGAGCAAGTAGCAAGTCTTCTTAAGTCGCGCATGACTGCCCTAGAAACGGTACGAGTTGGCGCTCGCTTGGCTGCCAATGATGATCTCGACATGCTAGAATAAAACAATGTATTATACTAAAGATCTCAATAATGTACAACATGCTTCCACATCACTTCTCTGATTTCTCCTTGCCTTCTTCTTTTCTCCTTTTGCTGGCTTGGATCATATCTCGACGACGGTTTGCTTCTTTACGACCTTGAGATGAACCAGCAACAGTAAGAATATCTTTACGTTCGGGTGCTTTGCGTTTGAGTGATTTCTTTTGTTTCTGGTTTGGTGATTTCAACTCCAACATCCATTTTGGCACATCGCATCCTGATTGACGCATAACGTTTACCACACTTTTTAGGTAAGTACTATCTTCCCTTGTGAAAAAGGTGATTGCTTTTCCTTTTCTTCCCGCACGACCAGTTCTACCGATTCGATGAATATAACTTTCACGAGATTGAGGAAAATCGTAATTGACAACCACTTCAACACCCTTGAAATCAATACCACGAGCCAGCACTTCTGTACAGATCAAAACCCAAACATCACCACGTTTAAAAGCTTCAATCACTCCTTCTCGTTGTGCTTTTGGTCGATCGCTATGAATCACATCAACGTGTAAATCTTCATAAATCAGTTCCTTGAACAGTTCTTGTGCACGTTGAATACTTTGGACGAATAGCAAAACAGGCGGCTTTAAGGCTCCCTGCTTGAGCAAGTTACGTAAACCGAGTAGTTTTCCATCTTCATTGCTGACAAACATCAATTCTTGGTCAATACTTTCCACAGCACCATCCTTTACACCGACCAAAATTCGAACTTCATCATACATGAACGTTTTTGCCAGTTCTTCTATCGCTGCAGGCATCGTAGCACTGAAGAGAGCTTTGCGTAACGATGAATGTGTGCAGGCTGCAAGAATCGAGTCAGTTTGCGTTAAGAAGCCTTCTTCTAGCAATCGATCCGCTTCATCCAAAACGAGATGTCGAACATTTGTCAAGTCCACCTCTTCTTGTTCGATTGCATGAACCAGTCTCATCGGAGTAGTGATCAAAATATCGTACTTTTTCCTAAATTGAGGATCTTGTCGCATGGCACCTTCTGTTGATTTTGTTAAAACGCAAAATTTCCATTTCTTTCCTGCTCCTAATCGATCAAGTTGTTGGTATATCTGTTGTGCCAATTCTCTCGTAGGGCTCACAATCACTGCTCTGAAGCCTCCTTTCTTGGGAGATTTGAGATGATGTAAAATGGGCAATAGGTACGTCAGAGTTTTACCCGATCCAGTCGGAGCACCAACAAGGGTATCACGGTTGTCCAGCAAACATGGCATTGCTCCCATTTGCACTGCCGTTGGCTTTCCCCATCCTACGTTGGCCAAATTATTCAGTAAGCGCTTGTCCATATTCCATCTTGAACCTAGCTCTTCCCATGAAGTGAGTGGCATAGGCGCATCTGTACCTGTCTGTTTGATCTTATTTTGTTTCAAAAACGATTGTAGGGTTGTCTTGTTCAGAGGCTCAGCAGTGGCAATGTCTGAGTCGCTCGCTCTTTGCTTGCCATTACGTGTCGATGAATCGTCTGTGCTCGCCGGCTCTTTAGCTTTCTGGCTGTTTGAGTCACCGAAGAAATCAAGTTCTTTTGGCAATGCTTTTCCTGCTCCCACCTGCTTGGAAGATGAAGAGGCTTCGTTGTTTCCCGCCTTTCCATTGAACAATGCCATTTCAGACTGGAATCTCTTTCGATCGAAGTGAACACCGCCACCTGCGAGAGTCTGAAAGACATCCATTGTGAGAATCTACGACAGCAACAGTGATGGTTGTTCAGCATGAACCCAGCTGGTGGCTCCACAAGATTAACAACTTTCTCAAATTCTTAAAATCCAAAAAATTAATTCTCACGTGTGTAAGCTTTGCAAGCGTGTTGTGCGGGCGACCGGGTCCATAGTTTAGCGTGAGTGTATCTGAAAGACAACCTCTGCGGGGATGACATTTCCACCACCATCATCACATTCTTTGCACAACGAAGCACCTCACTCTCCACCCTCCTGATCCCCATTCAAAGCTCTGATGTCAGTGCTTTCAGCTTTTGCTGTAACATTTGGACGAATAACGACATTATTGCAAGTGATTTTATACCTTCCATTAACACTTGATGTGGCTGGACAAGATGCTTTCTTGGCTTTGAGTGCATCTCTGGCTGTTTATTATGCATTCTTATCAACTATAAGAACACTTACAAGACGTACATCTATCGCTTGGATTGGGGACTTTTTGGCCGTTTTCCAATTCATCGTCGTACCTGCTTGTCTCTTGATCGTTTTCCATGCTTATAGTCCTCCAAGCGAGAGCTATTTCGATCGCAAATATGCATCAATCAATCAAGGCACTCAATCCTCAACAGGAGAAAGCATGCGTGAAAGGCTTTTCTCCTCTCGGTCAAGCTCAAACACTCCATTTCAAGCAGGTCAAGAGCATTTATTCACTTCTAACAAACAAATGATTGGAGAGGAGTACATCGGCCGAACGCTTGGCTATCTACTTTATCGATCTGTTGAAGTGATTGTCTATCTTGCACGTCAAGCCCCGCCATGGTGGCACATGCTTTTGCGCTTTTCATCGCCTGTTTTTAGTCTTTTGGAGGGTATTGCAACCTTGCTCGTAATTCAAGTTGTCGGAAGCTTTTCGAGATGGATGATCGCAAGAAGCCTTTTGCGTAGACCGCCCACACCGACTCGATCGCCGTTCTCTTGGGTAACGTCACTCCTCAACAGTCTCACTTCAGCGGAGTTCTTGCAATTGTTCTTCTTACTGGCATCGGCTTTCATCTATGTCGTTTCAGCATTGGCACTCTACGTCAGCTTTGAAGGAGCGACACGAAATCGACCCGGCGCAGCAGCGGCAACAGGAGCAGCAATCAGTTCTGCCTTATGGCTAACAGCGATCGCATTTGCAGTACGAAAAGGCAATGTTGTCGAGACTTCATTAGTGTTTGCATATGTGGTTTGGAATGTGTATCAATTGAGCGACTCGTTATCGTTCACAGCTGATCCATTGGCGCTCATTCGATCGTTCAAAGTACTGGACACTACTGCCACATCAGATTACATCCCCAGCTTCCTTCATAATCTTCCACCTGCTTTGGCAAACTTGTTGGATTTGGCTTCACATGCGTTACGTCAATTTGCTCGATTTGGTGCGGCAGCAGCAGCTGCATTACCGAAAAGTGTTCTTGTTTCTTTGGTTTTTCGATTGATGGTTTTATATTCGGCAAGTAGAATTTTACCTTTACTAAAAGGACAAACGGCCAAAGCTTGGGACGGAGAAGAATCAAGTTGGGGAAGCGTGAGTGGAAGTGATGATTCATCAAGTAGAAGTAGCGATAGCGAAGATGATGATGAGGATTACGGGAAGGAGCTTCCACCACGCGATGATGTCAATAATGCAAATGACAAGGGAAAGGGCAGGGCTACAGACCACCTTTCTTCAGGTCAAAGAAAGACGGCAGATGCACGCAAGCGCAGAAGAAATCGCAGTCTGTCAGAAGAGGAAGAGAGACGATTGAGTGAAGAAGAACCGTTTGGAGCATTTGTTTCTTTGATCGTTTCGTATGCTCGGCTGATCTTGATCGCAGTCTATTCGCATTTACTCTTATTGGATCAATCACATATGGTCTATTGGCGTTTCTTAACCGTTGGCATCACACTTTTCATTTGGGCTTTCGAACTCGTTCTTGGCAAAGATGATAACCCTGACGCCGCTTTTGCTGGAAGCTGGAGGTGATGCCAAATCATCTTGGAGAATTTGAAAATGTGACAATGCAATGTACTATACGCAACTCTATCAATGTATTATTTGATCATCATCAGCAATATCGCGCACACACGCACATCTCATCTCATTCATTCGATCAATACAGGAAACCAATGATTATTGCTCGACGTGTACAGCTTCATCTTGAAGATTAGTAAAACTACACAAAGTAGAGCAAAATGAAACTTGGACTGAATTGTTCAGAATCAAGAGTCAATATTGATCGTAGAATAAGGAGAAAAAGAGTAAAAGCCAGAGAACAACAGAGAAAGGAACCCAAAACGAAAAACGTGAAGAAGGTGGAATGAGGGAGATGGAAATAATAGAAATTTGGTACAACAACAGCAAGAGATGACAAAGAATAAACAAAGGTTGTCCCGATTTCCACTCAGAAAGCGAGGGACAAGTTCATCAAAATCAAAGCCATCCATCACTGTAGACCCTCAACGATAGTAGTCCTTCTTCGTTCATTTGACCGTTTACTTTTGGTTCTTGGGGTTCTTTGGGCTCTTTGCCCACAAGGAAGCGACGTGCTTGAACTTTTCCTTATGAGGGCGAGAGTCAGATTTGAGCTTGGCCAATTCTTCCTTCATGAAGTCATTGTAGGCGGAACTGCAAAAGAGAGAGGAGAAAGAGTCAGTAAAGTCGCGCTCTTTTGTGGAAATCAAACGCGTACATCCGCATCCAGTCATCATCCAACGACGATCTCGATGACATCCATCAGAAAGGATGATGACCATCATCAAGTGTTGGTGTTTGTTATCACTACAACGCGTGCCAAAAGGGAAGAAGAACACTGTTTAGAGCGCGTTGAGAACGCGAACAATCGCGTCTGTTTTCCCCCCAAGGGGAGATCTCCTCTCTCTGTAATTTGGCGCGTTTGTAGTGAAGTAGCGTCAACCAACACTTGAGAAGTGATGATCAAGTGTTGTTTAATGTACTCACCCTTTCTTCTTACCACCAGCAGCTGCTTTCTTAGGTGCCATTTTGTGAATGTAAGATGTGAAAAAGTAAACAAAGAAAAGTGATTCGTTGTTGGTAGTAAGAGGGAAAAGGTAAGAATGGATATATGAACTTTATATAAGGGAGAAAAAGGGAAGCTGGGGTTAATAGGAAAACGCGTAAAGATAGAGAGTGGTTTATTGTTGTAACACGCCATTTAATAAATGCGTGTGTGGTTGAAATGATAAGACGCGTACATAAGCAGTGTATATACCTAGTGGATGCTTGTGTTCAATAATGTATATACATTTATACAAACAAGGAAGGTGATGAGCCGCATAGAAAGTCAATACCAACCAACAAGAGTAATAGGGATCATATGCCTCAAGCGGGGTTCATTTTACGCATTAAAGCGTCAAAGCGTGAACTATTATTATTAGATGCTCACTTATACTAGTATAGCGCCTATAAAGAAAAAGGAGTTACCCGTGCATGCTGGGTAAAACATATGACTACAGCTTTTATCTAATAAGGCAGTATTTCCTTATATGACTTATATCCTCTATGTTCAGCCAAACTATGCCAGCATTTCATCATTGATCAATTTGATACAATCAGACGGGAAATGGCATCAAGGGTCGATGTTTTATAGACTATTGTCAAACTAAAGCATACCGACAGATAATGAAAACTCCGCCAAAGCGAACGTTTCGTGCAAAAAATACTCTTTACGCCCTGGGGATGGTGCACAGCGTACATTTATTGTATAACGACACTGCGCTATAGCGAAGAAATACTTGCACCTTTCCCTCTTGGAGTGTTTGCTCTGTCGGACACAAGTATATGCACGTGCTGTCTCAGGAAGGTGCTTTTTTATGTGGGAGTGTGCCTTAGACCGTAGGGTTTGTTTGTGAATTCGTGGATTCGAATTTGGCGTAAGTTTTACAGTGTGAGTGTGTGAGTGAGTGGGTGTGAGTGCTCTCCACACTTTCAAATTCAAAGATCGGACAATTGAAAGGCATTCATTTCTTTCCCTTTTTCTTCAATCATTCTCATTCTTATCTCAAGCTGAAGGGGTATCATAATCGAACAATCATCTTCTCATTGTTCGATTTGGAATCCTTCTTTGCTAGCGCTGGACGCTCTTCTCTGCTTCATTCTTCCATCCTCGTCAAGGCGTTTCCGTGTTCGAGCATTTTTCTGCCTTTTCTTGCTTGATCTTTTCATTCGGGTTTCATATCGAGTTGCTCTTCTCGCAATCTTCATTGCAGTTCAAAGAATCTCTGCAAAGCATACTCTCAAAGGACATTTCATCCGATCAAGTGTCGCGCATACATACTTTAGCATCTTATTGCCGATCAATCAACCTTTCCCGATATCGATGACAATTGCAACTTTCTCTTTCACCTTTCATCTCAAATGCGTCAATGATACTCATTCTATGATCTACAAGATCTGAACTGCGGCGCCGAAGATGAGTTCGCAAACAATGTCACTCGATCGAGGGGAGATGCCTATAGGAACACACTCTTCATCATCTAGCTCATCAGGTCGTACAAGGAGTGCTTCAAGAACGCCAGTTTATACATCTAGCAATGCATATGCACCAAGCAGTATCATGCGAGAAACGACGACGGAAACGAGTATAAGAGTACTCGTCTGGCATCCAAACGCTTCTCCTTCCAATTCTTCAGCACTTTCCAATACTGCTCTATTTCGTGAAGTTCCGCAAGTGAGAAAAAAGTTGGGCGGTAAACACAAAGATCGTGAATCGCTTGGACCGGGATTGATTGATGTGATCAATACTGCAAATAGTATCACAGGACCTGCTGATCCAAAATTGATCGGAAGCTTGAAAAATGCTACGCCAAGCTGGCTGCGAGAGAAACCTAGCAAGACAAAATTAGGAGGCGGCACAACAATCGCTGTGCAAAAACCTCAAGGACAATGGAAAAGAGGAACTTTGACGTTTAGAGAGACGGGTGTTCTTCTGATCTATGGTGAAGATAGTGCTATGCTTCATTCACTTTCTGCAACGGGACTTTCGGCAAATGATATTCGATTAGTGGATGATTCTCTGTTTATGCGACCACACGTTTTGGGCATCTTTGCCTATCCTTCCACACTGTTTGCTGGTGGAGTACGTGAGACGGGAAAGGCAAGCAGTAAATTTGGCAAAACGACCCCGTCTATAACTGGAAAGACCAAAGTCGATCCAATCTACATATGCTTTCCCAATAGCAGGAAGCTGTACATGTGGCGTGGACTGTTGCGTGTCTTTGCCCGACCAGAAATCTTTGGACCACAAAACGATGTTCGTCGCAAACAAACACATCGAGGATACAGACATATCGAAATGTCAATTCATGAAGTCAAAATCATTGCTGATCGGACAACAGTACAAGAACGTGGTCGAAGGGTGAGCGGAATGACTAGTCCTCCACCTCCAGAGATTGAAGAACCTTCTGCAGTTACGGCTACTGTGATCGCCAATTCGTCCAGTCATGGGCACGAGATAGCTTCAAGTGCTGATCACTCTTTAGGTCACATCAAACGATCTTCGGTAGATTCTCCCATCCGATCTGTCAATAGTGCCCTGGGCAGAACCACAGCAGTAGAAGAAGGGCATAGGCAAGAAGGAAGTATTGAAGATGCGAAAAGCAGAAGCAGTATTAGCACAGAAGAAGTTGGAGAAGGAATGTCTGGACCGATCAACAACCCAGCTCCTGCACGAGTTTTGGAGAACGCCGCCTTTCTACAACATTTGACACCGGATATGGAAAGGCGAGGATCTGATGGCTCTTCACAAAACATTCATGCCGCTTACAGTCCACCTCAACTACTGCCCTGCTCATGCTTTTGTCAAGTTTGGATGAATGGAGAAGTGATTGCGCGAACAAAGATGGAAAGTGGAACTTCAAATATTGCCTGGTTTGATAAATTTGCATTGCAAGATTTACCGAAACTTGAGGCGATGTATATTGAAATTTTGCAAAGCTGGCGAACGGGCAGATACGTTCAATTGGGAACTGTCGATCTGCCTGTTGAGACGATGCGCAGAGGCGAAAAGATCGAAGGTTGGTTCCCGATTTGGTCTCCGCCCAAGACGGAAGAAGCCTGGTCCAAACGTGATGAGAATGCATTGTCATATGGGCGTGAAGTGATGGGTGAACTGAAGATTTCGATGAACCTCTTTGATGAGACTATCTTGGCTTCGCACAATTATACAAATATCGACAAGACCTTGAATGGTCCCGGCTGCGTTGCCTTGATGAGAAGACTTTGCAAGGAGCTTGAAGAAGACAAGGTGATTTCGTATTTGGTCGATGTGTTTACGTGTGGTGGCACGATTGTGGATAGGTTGACTGATCTGATCAATGCTGAAAGCTCCACTTTTGCCGCTGAACAAAGTTTGCTATTCCGAGGAAATACTCTCCTAAGTCGTGCGATCGACAAATATCAACGTCGATACTGCATCGATTGGCTGGAAGCATGTGTGGGTGATACAGTTCGTCGGGTATGCGCTGATCGGATTCGAGTTGACACAAACGAATCGAATGTTCATGCGTCACCATCGCTATCCAATCCGGCTGGCTCAATGGCATATCACACCGATTCAAATGTCAGCACACTAAAAGCGCTCAGCGAGGATCTTTGGCAATCAATTTATAGGAATCGACACAATTGTCCGCCAGACTTACGGAGATCGTTAGCTTCCATTCGACAAACTGTCAATTCGCATTTTAGACAGTCTGGTTCAGGAGGTCAAGGAGTTGGTGCTTTTGTGTTCTTACGTCTCATCTGTCCTGCCATTACTTCGCCCAACTTGTATGGGCTGATGGGATCTGCACCCGATGCACAAAGTGCGAAAACATTGATGTTATTGGCAAA
The DNA here is from genome assembly GCF_003144205.1 of Meira miltonrushii. Taxonomy (NCBI): domain Eukaryota; kingdom Fungi; phylum Basidiomycota; class Exobasidiomycetes; order Exobasidiales; family Brachybasidiaceae; genus Meira; species Meira miltonrushii. The sequence goes on along the minus strand of NW_020289943.1, from coordinate 1,922,938 downwards.
AGTGTTTCTCGCTTTAGCAAACAAGAGAGCAAGCTTTGACAAGGATAAAGAACCATGGCTGACGAGATTGAATGATTTCTTAGCAAAACATGCTTCAGCATATGATGACTTTATCACAATCGTTTCGACGGAAGCGGAAACATCTGCAAAAGCAGAACCACTGGGAGACGAAAAAGATCATGGCTTTCAAAAATTCTTAAAATTGCGAACCGAAGGCCTTGACACTCTTCATCGTGAATCAATTCCACGACCCGGTTTGAAGTTGGATCACACTCAAGCTATGGCAATGTTGGTATCCTACGTCGTCAGAGAGGCATCAGCGGATGAATATGAAGATTTTTCGCAAGACAATTCCAACCTAAGTTTCAATTCGACAGGTTTGATGTCGCCTGTTATGTCTTCTGGCATGGTAAGCGCTTTGCATCACAATCAACATTCTTCAGATCAATCCGAAGCAAAGATGGACAAAATGAATGAGTTCATTGATCAATGTTGCGATTTGGAAGATCAAGTGGGCTATCATCTTGACAGAGCAGGACCTAATCCTGAGTCATTGTCTGTTGCTACACACGATGGCTTGACTGGCGTGCATAGGACGACGAGTATTTTTACGGTCCCCAAAGGTCCACCATCAGCCGCACAAACTTCGCCTGCAATTGGAAGAAGTGGTTCGCGTAGCAATGTTGCATCGCCTTCTATGCCCCAACAACCATCCATGCAGCGCTCAGAATCTGTCAATTCCGGTCGATTCCGCCGAGCAACTGTTTCGGAGGGTAGATCTAACCCAGTAAAGAATGAGATGCCACAATGGAGTTATGTTGGAAAAGATTCGTTTTTGCATACGATCGGTGTGGCACAAGGCGGAAATGATTCAAAACAGCAATCGCATCAACAAATGTTACACTCTATGGATGAGGAAGCAGAAATTGAATCACATGAAGATGATCAAATGACAAAGAGACATCCGCATACCAGTGATGCTCGTTATACGGCCGCAACACCTACTTCGCCTACTGGTGGATATGGTACATCTGCATATGAAAACTTGCGTAGGTTGTCAAATGATTTACAGCAATACAGACGTAGAAGTGCAGATTATGATACCCGAACGCGACCAAAACAAGCATTCTCCAATGCGAATGAGATCATCTATCCAACAGGCGGAAATGGCGGAAAAGAAGAAGAAGCGGAAAATCAGAAAAAGAAACGTGGATGGTGGAGGAGGAAAAAGTGAGTTGGGGCAAAAAAAATGATCCCCATTATTTCAAAAAACAATTTGTATACCATTTGGTTTATTTTTCATTTTACCAGAAACCCCCCTTCTTGATGACAAGAAAGACTATTTTATCACACACACACTCAAAAATTGTGCCATGCTATGTACATATATAAACAGCCCCCTTTTTTCATTGTTTGTTTCTTATTGCTCTTGCTAATCTCAATCTCTGTTACATACAAAGTTCTGAATGCCCTGAAACGTTGTCTGATATCGGTCTTTACCCGATTATGAGCGTGGGCAAACACATTGATCTTCCTTTGGGACAGAAGCCATAACCTGTGGTTTTAAGTAAAGAAAGAGTAAGATTCTAAGAAGCACAAATGATCACTAGACATTGCATATACCCACTTGATCAATATGTCTACCGCATCCTTTCCAAGTCGTCTTGCCACACGAATCACACTTGACGGCCATGCAAGTGTTGACAAGGGTTGCGGGTTGGTTATTGTATAGAGTAGACATTTTTGTGAAATGATGGTGGTGAAATGTTTAAATGAGATGTCGTGTGCATCAGCGCGCTAAAGTGGGCTTTTAATTCGCGAATTCATGAACGAATAAAGAGACTCTTAAACGCGGCCGTTGACGGAAGGCTTTCCAGACAATGCGAGAACAATGCAAGGTAGAACGTGTACATTTCACATCTGTCAGAAAGAACTTTGCTGTTCTTCCAGTCTGATGGACGTACCTCGTATTACAGCAATGTTTTCTAAAGATCTACTTCTTGCTCACAAAGGTCACTAAAAAGTATAAGAAATATACATATCCATTGATCATTTACAGATTTTAGCCCATTCTTGCCAAATCTCTCACATCGAAAAAGGCATTCTTTCCTTCAACGGATCCCATCACTTCTCTTCCGTCTAAGCTTAACACCAAGACTTTTTTACCTCTGTATTCGCCAGTGAGAGCCAAACAGAACATACGAATACCGGTTGGTTGTAAAGGTTCAACGTAATCTTTTCCGATATTGTCCAACCGTTCACGAGAAGAATCTTCCAAGACCACATCTCCACTTTCACCATTTGCATAAACAGCTTTAACGTATCCTGTCTTGCCTTCATGCTTTCCTTTTTTGATTCGAACAAGGATACCTTCCAACAAAGGATGATCTTGTCCTGCTGCATCCCAACCAGATGATGTACCGCCGTATCCTTTCGGCTGTGTGGCAGGTGTATAAGGAGTTGCAGCTCCAAGCATACCGCCAGCCGGTGTTGGTGCACCTAGTGGGTTCGGAGTTGGAGCACCATAACCACCTGATCCCATACCACCTGGCGTTGGAGCAACACCGTATGATCCGCCCATCGATGCTCCCGGCGTAGGTGCGCTGTACATTCCAGGTGTAGGTGCAGAGAACTCGCCTCCAGGAGTTGGGGCGACCATTGGTGTTGGTGCAGCTTCTGGACGTCGAACAGAAGGCGGTGCCATGTTACGAGTTGAATCTCCCCCGTAAGAATATGCTGGCGTTTTCGAGCCGTCATTGTAAGAGCTGACATATGGATTATAAGCAGGCGTCTTTAATGAATTACCGTACGCAGGAGTCTTTGATCCATCATACATGTTGTATGCAGGCGTCTTTGATCCGCTTTGCATGTTGTACGCTGGTGTCTTTGAACCGCTTTGGTAAGCAGGTGTTTTCGATCCGGTCACGTAAGGATTGTGTGCTGGTGTGGCTGCTCCTGTAACATATGGATTTGTAGTCACACCACCATAGCCACCTCCACTGTAGCTGTTGCCCCGATCGCCGAATCCACCAGAAGATCCAGGTGCGGTAGGCTTTGGAAATAGAGACTTGCTCTTACCGGTATAAGGATCTTTCTCGATCAAGCAATCTATTCCGATTGTTAAGATCTTGGATATCGAATGTAACTCTACACGAGCTGTTGGACCATTTGTGTCTTTGATGATTCCTCTGTATGTCTTATAAGGACCTTTGATGATCGAAACAGTCTTTCCTTGGAGCGGATCACGTCCGCCTGGTCTGCGCAGATTACTGATCGCACCACCAATAGTGGTCTTATTGTTTTGTCCACTTTGTCCAATTCCAGTTCCCATCGTCAAAGCGGGATTCATTTTGGATAGATTCGGCTTGTTCACTCCCCGAGGTGCACGAGGTCGCAATTTGTTTGCCCTAGTCAAGAACACACCACCGTTCTCCTTTGCATCTCGATTGAAGAGCCAAATCAAGGTGGATTGATAAACATGCAAGACCGTGCCTACCCTCTCTTCTCCGTCAATCTCTTTCATCGTATCACCAGTTCGGAATTCACCGCCTTCAGAATCAACAGCAACTGCTCTTCCGCTATCACGTTTCATTGTGATTTGGTTGGGTTTGATCGAGCGAATAGCATTGGCTTGATCAAGGATCATGAACACTTCACGTTCGATCTTGAAGATGACACCGGCAGTCTGGGCATCCAGTTGCACCAAATCGTGCAGTTCATATCCACCAATTGTATTGACTCCAGATCCAACTTCTGCCGCCTCGTGGATATCATTTGAAAAGACTGAGACTTCTTGCAAACTCAAATCTGACAAGAATGTTGTCACATTATCTTCCACTTTCACCACCAAACCTGTCTCGTCACGATGCTTACCAGTGATCACCTTGATATGATCTCCCGGTCTGAACTTCTTTCGTACACTTCGGATTGGTACTTCAATGGTTTGATCGTCCAAGTCGCTTAGGGTGAGACGGATAGTAACCACATCAGCTTCTACTGTCTCAATAACACCTTCCACACCAGATTGTTCGCCTTCAAACACTTCGACGTGATCATCCTTGCGCAGAACGATATCTGCTTTTCGTTTCGTGGCATCAGCCAAAAGGTCTAAGTTCACTAATCCTGATTGTCCCAACGACCCAGCGCCACCGGAAGATCCGTTGATGGTCTCTCCTGTGAAGCGTGAAATTTCATCCAAAGTTGGATTGACATTTTCTGTTATCAGTCTTCGGGCAGAAACATCATCTTCGCAGTATCCTTTACTGTATGTTTGATTACGGAAAATAAACGTATTTGCGTCACGTCGAGTGATTCCATCAGTTCTGAACTTTTTACGTACTTCTTCTGCATTGAAGAATCGTTGCGGTGGTCGATCTGCGACTGAGCGACTGCCTTTTTTACGCTTCTTGCCATTTCGGTCGATGATAATCTCATCTTCTTTAGGATCAAGATCAAGACGAGGAACGAAACGAACTCCAACAGATTCACCATTCTCTGACGTATCGATCACTTGTGCCAAATCTCCAGCATATTTGCCCGATTTGAATCGAACCCAACCGCCGGGTTTGAGTTCTTGTCTTGTTTTTGTGATTTTGAGCAAATCTGCCATTTCATTGATCGGGACCAAGAAGATTGAATTTCCACGAGCAAAAGCACTTGCAACGTCTGCACATGCGTCGACCACATGTTTTGATTCTGTTGCTTCGACGTAGATTCGACCGGGAAGTGTGTCTCGTGAGAAAGCAGAGATGATTTTCAGAGGACCGGAAGGACCTGGACTGAAAGCTTTACGTAGAATTGTTTGAATTACTACTTTTTCGCGACCTGGTCTACAACGAACGGCATACAGTCCAGGGTCATTGACACTGGGCATCAATAGAGTTTGTGGTACTTCTTCATAATCGGATTGAGCTGTGAGTCCACGTTGACTACGGTAACGCTCACGTAATTGAGCAGCAATTTGCTCAGCATCCAATTCCTCCTCTCTTCTTCTCTGTATATCTAGAGCTTGATTACCTGCAGCTGTTCTTCTTTGGAAGTCTTCATCATCATCTCCTTCAGCGTCTTGTTCGATGAAACCATCTTCACGTAAAAGCTCTTGATCTTCTTCGTCGTATTCTTCTTCATCATCGTCCACGACAGCTTCTACATCGACGAATCGGCTTACACCTTGTCTCCTTCTCTTTCTTCTTCTACCCCCACCTCTACCTTCTTCTTCCTCATCATCTTCATCGTCGTCATCATCCTCGTCCTCTTCTTCCTCATCATCATCTGAATCGGCACCTTCTCTTTCGTATTCTTCTTCCTCGTCATCAAGCTTTTCCTCTGACTTTGCCCTATTGTTGTTATTACCATTAGATGAAGAAGCGATAATGTTTGTTTCTACATCATCTTCTTCCTTCTTTGGTGCTACAACAGGCTTTTGATCTTCTTCGTACCCATTTCCCCCGTTGAGTCCACTCGGAGAAGGTGCTGGCGAAGACATATTGAGTGATCGATATACCTTCTCCAAAGCCTTGATAAATGGATGGTGTAAAGACAAGAAAGCATTCAATATTCTCCCGCCCGTGTTATACATTTGTACTGTTGTACGCCGATTGAGTTAATGCAATCAATTCTAAGGCACGCCCCGTACACGCGTATGATTGATTGAACAGTTAGCCTACGCACGTGAAGCCAGTACTGATTTTTCTCAAGAGGCGCTAATCGGAAGGAATTTGATTTGGGTAAGCAAAAGCCCTGATTATGCGCAAAGCAACTTTTCTTTTTTTTTGACTTGATTAAGAAGAACGGACAATACGGAACACGGATTCAAGGTCAAAGCAAAGATTGCAAGCGAGACACACTCTTATTCGATACAATCACCTTGCCATCCTATTCAACACAAGTCATCATGCTCGCCCTTCGTCAACAATCAGTCAGAGCATTGAGCCGTCAATCGGTAAAGTCTCCAATGGCTTTCCGTGGTTTGGCTTCAACCGCTTTGATGAACGGTACACCAAAATCTTCCTCTTCCATGATGAACGTCTGTCGATCAGCACGTCAACAAGTTAACGTTCCCGCTTGCTTATTCGCACAAATCGGTAACACTCGTTCATACGCCGCAGAAGCAGGATCAAAGTTCGTTCGTAACAAGCCTCACATGAACATCGGTACAATCGGTCACGTCGATCATGGTAAAACAACATTAACTGCTGCTATTACAAAAGTTTTGGCTGAAACTGGAGGTGGTAAATTCGTCGATTATTCCGCAATTGATAAAGCACCCGAAGAAAAAGCTCGTGGTATCACAATCTCTACCGCTCATGTCGAATACGAAACTACAAATCGCCATTATGCTCACGTTGACTGTCCCGGTCACGCAGATTACATTCGTAATATGATCACTGGTGCCGCTCAAATGGACGGTGCAATCATTGTCGTTTCTGCTACTGATGGTCAAATGCCACAAACTCGTGAACATTTATTATTGGCACGTCAAGTTGGTATTAAGAAATTGGTCGTTTTCATCAACAAAGTCGATCAAGTTGACGATAAGGAAATGTTGGAATTAGTAGAGATGGAAATGCGTGATTTACTTTCCACTTATGGATTCGAAGGTGATGATACACCAATCGTAATGGGTTCAGCATTGGCCGCTCTTGATGGAAAAACACCTGAAGTTGGTGCAGAAGCAATTGTTAAATTGATGAAGGCTACCGATGAATGGCTTGACTTGCCACCTCGTGATTTGGAAAAGCCATTCTTGATGCCAGTTGAAGACGTTTTCAGTATCGCAGGTCGTGGTACTGTGGTTACAGGAAGAGTGGAACGTGGTAAGATCACAAAAGGTACAGATGTCGAATTGGTCGGTTTTGGACCAAGTATCAAGACAACCTTAACAGGTGTTGAAATGTTCCACAAAGAATTGGGAGAAGCTCAAAGTGGTGACAATGCTGGTATGTTGTTGCGTGGTGTTAAACGTGAACAAATTAAACGTGGAATGGTCTTGAGTGCACCAGGTACAATCAAACCAGTCAAGAAATTCGAAGCAACAATCTATGTGCTAACCAAGGAAGAAGGAGGAAGAAGTACACCTTTCCAAAACAACTACAGACCACAATTGTTCGCACGTACAGCCGATGTTACCGTTTCATTGACACACACTGGATCTGATGCAGATGAAAAGTTGGTCATGCCAGGAGACAATGTTACTTTGATCGGAGATTTGGTTCATGAAGTTGCATTGGAACAAGGAAGTCGATTCACATTGCGTGAAGGAGGAAAGACTGTTGGTACCGGTGTTGTATCCAAGTTGCTTTGAGGAGTTCTCTCAAAATACCAAAAATGTACCATCTTTTGTCTCGTAATAGAACCTTTTTTTCTCTGATTAGCACAGACGATCAAGTCAGTGAGCATTTACAGCTCATCAATATGATCAGTGCATACTTTAAGCAAGTCTCTTTATTCTCTTGTACCTTTTCAATGCTTCTTTCATATTCAACCACCGCTCAAACAATGTTCTCTTTGAATGATGATGTATTTCTTTTCTTCTCATGAGAATGGCACCATTCTTAAGCGCGCACGCACGGACTATAAGAAGAAATGAAATTGCATTAATTTACGGCATTAAAGCAGTATATTCAATGCACACACACACATACACATTCAACTTCCATTCATATCTTTATTCAATTTGCAATCGATTGCTTTCGCTGCTTCTCCGTTCCTTTTACTACCATCACATATTCTTTGATTTTTAAGATTTGTATCATTGACTTGAAGAAACTTCTGTCATATTTGTACTACACCATGTCAACTACTGAAGCCACAAGAAGAACATCTTCACGTATTGCAAATCGTGCTGCTCCACCTGCTCCTTCTACTTCCAAAGCAGCAGGATCAAGTAGCAAAAAACGAACAGCGCCCGTTGCAAAAACAAATACCGACAAAGAACCAACAACAACAAAGACGAAAAAGGTCAAAGCTGAATCATCATCTGATGATGCTGATGCTGCTGCTGACACAACTTCAAATGGAGGTGTTTTGAGTGTTGGTGATGCATTACCGAGCATTTCACTCAAAAATGAAACTGGAACGGAGGTAGATGTGAGCACATTGAAGAAAACTGTCATCTTTACCTATCCAAAAGTGAGTAATTTGGGGGGAAACAGAGTATATTGGATTACACCATACTGAACCACTCAAATCCACACACACCAGGCAAATACCGGAGGCTGTACGGCCCAAGCATGTCTATTCCGTGACGAATATGCTGAATGGACGAAATTAGGATTCCAAGTGTTTGGATTATCGAATGACGGTTTGACTTCATTGAAAAATTGGAAAGACAAAAAAGGTTTTCAATATCATCTCTTATCAGATCCAAAAAGAGATTTGATCGGTGCTTTGACGGGTTCTAAAACTCAAACACGTAGAAGGTGAGTAGACAATCGAGTCCGTCCAACATCCGATAGACATACCTCTGACGATCTCTTCTTCACTTGCTTAGCCATTTCGTCATTGATGGTGAAGGCAAATTGGCCCTCAGCAGCCTTAGTGTAAAGCCAGCAGAGGTGAGTATGTCCGAAACTTGCTGCAAATGTAAGCACACATTATCTAACTCTTACTCTCATCCCTTCAGAGCTCTCCTGCTGCACTGAAGTTCGCAAAAAGCTTGTAAGAATATGAATCTATCAATTTCTCTCTGATAAGCGTAATATGTACATGAGCTGAGAGCTAGAGCAAAGAGTTTGAAAGATGAAAAAGAGATGAATGATCTTGATTGGATGATAAGATTGCGTAGCAATAAAGACGCTCTTTGATGCGTTAAAGATGAAATTAGCAAGAAGAACGAAAAAAATAAACAAAGGGTTAAGAAAACGAAAAATGGGAAAAGAAAAAATAAAAACAAAAAGTCTATTTGCTCATTTGGTTTTTATGCTCGCACAACCGCCGGAGGTGAATTTGGTGATTTAGGTGGTGGACTTTTGGAATGCCTTTTTCGCAAAAACGCAACACCTTTAGAAAGACTGCTTGGTGGACTTTTTGCCGTTGATGGTTTGGTTGATGGACTTGACGTTCTTGCAATCGATTCACCACCACCTGTTTGTGTAGTTTGTTGAGCAGCGATCGAATCTTCTTCTATCACATCCAAAGAATCTTGTCTTTTTGGCGAACGTGGAAGTGGACTTCCATTTGCTGATCCACCTGCACCTGGAATCGTCATTTCTTGACAATTAGGTTCTGCCATTGCCGCACAACCAACATGGGTCTTATAAGGACAATCATCACAATCCATATAAGCACCAAATCCAAGTCTTTTCAAACAAACGTTGCATTTCGTTAATGCGTTTGCCAAGATTAGTTGATAAGGTAATTTGCTTGAATTTGGTAAATTGGCAGAAGGTGGCATAATCTCACTTGGCTTGCGTGTTCCATTCTTCACCAATGTGAATCTATGGTACAAGGCATTGGCTTCACAGATTGTCGATGCGATCGTTGCCATTGCCAAGGATGGATCAGCTCCATGATGGTGATCGTGGTGATCATGCTCAGACGAATGTGCAGTCATGTAGGATTGAGTAGTATCGTCTGCATCGGCGGCTTTCAATGTCTCGGCTTCAGACGCCTCACGTTTGGCATGAGAGTGAGTAGATCCATTATTGTCAAGCAAAGGACTGAGAGGCGCACGATGACGGACAGTAGCCGTAGATCCCGCAACGCCTTCATCGCCTTTCATTGTAGCGTTACCCGTCATTTTAGACAATGATGATGCCAAAGAAGGGTGAACCACTTGTCTTGAGGGACGTACGACCGAGGTACTGTATTCTTCCTCCTTTGTCGATGAAGATTTGGCGTTGTCATTTGCTTCTACATCAAGATTCCTCCATGCCGATGAATTACTAGTAGATGGCATGTGTTGCATCCATGAAGCAGCGGGTACGGTCTCGTTATCCGTTTCATCCCACCAAGGATTACCGTGACCGGCAACCTTGTAAGTACCTGCAGCTTGGATCGTCTCTGCAACCATTTGACTTCCATTCTTTTGACCGATCGTCATCTTCTCAAGAGCACGCAATGCTTCTTCAACATCTTCATCGCTGCTGTCCGATCCGTTTCGTTCATGTGATTCTTCTTGAATTGGTGTTTGTCGAATCTTGTTTATTTGCGATGTGCTTATCTGACCTTCAAAGCTTGGCAATCGGCGTGCAGTTGATTTCTTGTTCTTGGCTGATTTATTGCCAAGAACTGCAGCCAAGCTGTGGCCACGCAAGCTTCCAACATTGTTCAATGTTCCCTTCTTAAACTCACGGTTGACGATCTCTTGTTCGATCACACGAAGACGTCGAATGACTTGTCGCATGTCCGGTCGTTCATCTGGCTCGATCTTTGTCATATCAATGCACAATTGAATGAAATCAGCCGGACATCCGTCACTTGCCATCTCTTTGATTTCGTCTACATCCACTCCAAAGCTTGGCAGCTGTCGCTTGAATGTGCTTGGGTCGACGAGATGACGAGAGATGATCTCACAAAAGATGACACCCAAAGAGAAAATATCAGATGGCAAACTGAAATCGACACCCATCAAAATCTCTGGGGACATGTATCCGTCTGTACCGCAATAACTTATACGGCGCATCTCTTCTTGATTGCGCGCTGCAATTCTTGCGAAACCGAAATCGCAAACTTTGATTCTTTGATTGTCAGTGACGAGAAGGTTCTCACCCTTTAAGTCACGGTGCATGCAGTTACGTGCATGGAGATAAGCAACAGCTCTTGCGATATCCGTAGCATAGCTGATACGAAGCGGCCAATCGAAAGGCTTCTTTTTGTCAGCGATATGTTGACGTACATTTGGTCCAACAAATTCGGAAACAATGTAGATTCTTCCGTCTAGACCTGGGCTCTTTGTGAGACCGATATATTGAACGATGTTCGGGTGTCTTGCTTCTTTCATCAGAACGCATTCACGTTCAAAGTATTTCTCGACATCGTATGTGTTGTTCGGGAGAACCTCTTTGATGGCAACTTCTGTACCGAGATATTCACCTCGAAAGACCACTCCGAAACTTCCACCTCCGACCCGGACCCAGTCTCCGCCTTTTGGACCGGAAAGATCTTCAAATTTGATCACGTCAAAGCGATCCATCTTTGCTAGTTTTTTGAATATATTCTCTCTGGCAGTTTGTCTCTTGAGAGCTTCGGGGTCAACAGCTTTGCTGGGAGGCTGAGCAGGAGGAGTAGCTGGCTTTGCTTTCTCTTTGCTCTCGTCTTCGAGCGCTGGAACCTTTTTCCTTTGGGGAAGGTTTGGTGGGGCCTCGAGTGGTGTTTGTTCTTCACCTTCTTCAAGGAAGGGGTTTCTAAAGATAGTCTGCATTGTTGAAAATTGTAGAGATCAGTAAGTATGTGATCGTCGTAAAGAAGAAGGAAGAGACACATTCATGATATACGATTTTCAACAAAGATATCTTGTTCTGGTCCCTGGTTTCCACATAGGAACTGAATGCCAGATGTCTCCTGAATGAATCACTAAATACTCACCTAGCTGGAATTTGTTTATTCGCGCCGAGATACGATTTACCTTTTTCGATCGTTAAAGCGCGGTAAAACCCCTGGCTATGAATAAATGAAGAGCAAGCCACCGGTACGCTTCCAAATGTGCCGGTATTGAGCTAATAGCGACGGGAAATGTTTGTATGAGCTGTGTTGGAGGCTGTGTAATTGTGTGCTGAGCAGGTTGTTCACCGAGACAGCTTTTGAATAATTGTACAGTTTTTCTTTTTCGTTACTGTGGGAATGTCGTTATGAAGTCGTTTGTCGTAATGTCATTAAAGTGCGGATTTCATAAAAAAGGGATTTGGTAGATGATCTCCTAGGTCGTTATTGGAGTGAGGTCGGGGTAAGGGTAAGAGAGGGGTAAAAAGTAGATGGGTGATGATGATGGGAGTCAAGCTTGAAGTAGGGGAACAAAAAAGCTGTTAAAAAAACACAAACACAAACACACTCTATGCGTGCTGTGCAAGTCCGATGTGCGCGTACGCTGTGTTTTCTAGCACACACACACACACGAAGAAACATGCAAATTCAGCAGGGGCACCAAATGGGATAAATCTTATTGACCTATCCGATGGGAGTGGAGTGAGTGGCTTTGTTTGTCTGTCCTAAAGAGAGAACCGCACTTAATTAGCCTATTGTATTCGCACGAATGTGTTTGCTCGATTAGGCTACTTACACTGAAACTCAATTTGATTGGCAATTGGATGTGTTCAAGTCACACAAACAACTTTAATCTATTGTATGCAATAACCCTATAAAACAGACAGGAGATCCTTTATTCTTCAAGTCATAAGTATTGACGAACAAGAAAGCAAAAGGCTGTGTTATATATCAACAATGATCTCGATCATGTTATGTTTTTGATATGACCATCGAGAATGACATCATGTTAAAATCGGCAAGTGAATATCAACAAACTTGCCTTTATTTTCATGTTGATCTGTTGGGTAAGATTCTATTCGATTATGTCACACAACATTGATAATAGGGGCTGTTTTTTAAAACGTATGATGGTTCTGAACAACAACATAAAAAGTACAAAAGTATCCGAAGCTAAGAAGAATACTTTTTTGTTCAGGCAGAATTCCAGTTGTGTTGGTTGTGGAGTGTTTTATGCACCTTCAACTCAGGGGCGACGTACATGCATTACATGGCTTGATTTAAGCTTGAGTGAGGAACTCCGTATAATCTACGCGCTGCCCCCGTCGCCGCCCTAATTGACGCGTTCTGTAAGTGTTGATCTTTTATTAATCGGATTTTAGCTTCGGACTTTATGAGATTACACCTTCCGCTTTAATCTGGGCCGGAAAACGTGACTAATATTTCACTCCTCCTCAAAGATTGTCACAAGTTCTTTCCTCTCTACCATGATGATCATCGGAGGGGATTAAGAATCTAAAACCAAGCGCTTACTTTTCCACTGGTTAATATGATCACCAATAGAGAGACACACCGACTTAAGTTGCAGACTATGTTATCACCAGAAGATGGAAGACGATTTCTATCAGTGGATATAGCTTCTCCTATGATCTTTGTAGTGATCGAAATGTTCAAGACTGTGTTTTATTTGTGAATTCAATTTTTAGAAACAGATGGAAACCCGGAAAGTTTATGTCTCTCGAATATTAGATAAGCAAGAAAAGATTTATAAAGACGGGCTTAAAATGTGATAAAACATAACTTAATTTTCGTCATTGTGCAGCTTTGGGATTTTTTAACTCAATCACACAAGATGCCTCATTTAGGCTGAATGAATGTAAGCGTATACGCCTGCGCCACAGACAGCGCCAAAGAATAAGGCGAAAGGGCAGTGTGAATTTTTATTTAAGCTACTAACAAAAAAATGGTGAAAGAGATTTTACACCTCTAGTCAGCAAAGCCGAAGAGATTCTGCTAAAGTGCCTTACGGGTTAGCATTCATTACCCTTTCTTCTTCTAATCTTTACTACATTCATCCAATCACTTCCAACAACTTTTTGTTGCTGGGACAATCATTCAAAAAAGCTAATGTCAGCACCGGTAACATTATCGCCTTCTTTGTTAGATTCAACACAATCACGAAATGGTGGTGGTGCAGGTGCAAACGGCAAGAAATCTTTCGTAGGTGGAGTACCGTTGAACAAAGATGATAGTTTCACTTCTTCATCGGAGGGAAGACGGTATAGCAATATAAGTTCAACAAGTGCTGGTTATCGATCACGTTTACGTATTTTGATCATCAGACATGGAGAAACGGATCATAACGTACAAGGAATCATTCAAGGTCAATTGGATACAGATTTGAACGATATAGGTAGAAAACAGGCGCATTATGTCGCGCAATATTTGGCAAACGAACATATCGATGAGGTATACTCTAGTCCTCTAAAAAGAGCTAGCGACACAGCAAAAGCCATCGTGGAACAGAATCCAAACCGAAAATACGATCGAATGCAATTCTGGTACGATAAACGGCTGAAGGAGCGCGGTTTCGGTTCACTCGAAGGCAACAAATACGATCGATCAAAACCAAAGAGGGATTCAATCGATGGCATCGAACAAACAACTGTCTTTTGTGCTAGGCTAGCGTCTTTCCTCTCTGATGCAGTCGTTCAATCGGCTCCATTTGAGCAAGCTAAAACAAATTCAGAATGGGTCGATGAACCAGATACCGATGCTACCACATATCCGGCCGAAGAATTAGGGAAAGTACAAACATCTGGTCCTCCGCCACATCTAAATCGGGCAGGCTGTTCAAGAACGATTGCGGTTGTTGCACACGGAGCTGCAATTAGTGCAATGGTGGGAAATGTTCTTTTGGATACAGGAATAGCGGCAATGTCGGCCGGAGTTCAAAGGACGCGGATATGGAATTGTAGCGTGACAGAAGTGATCGTGAACGATATTGATAGCTTACCACTCCTACCGAATGGCAAATTGGATATGTCATCTTTGGCAGATCGGCAAGGAAAGAAAGCATTCGTTGTTGAACGTTGGGCGGATGTACGACATATACCTGCAGATTTAGAAGAGGCAGCAGCAACGGGCGCTGCTAATGGCAGTGCGGATGAAATGATTGGTAGAAGTACCAAATGAAGATTTGCTATTTATATGTACAATGTGCTATGCTAGTAATGCTACATCATCTAGACGATATCTATTGAGGTTGTGATTCTTGCTGTTGAGCAGGATCGATCGGTTTAAGTTGAGCAATGAGATCTTGAGATGCTTGATTTGCCTGTAATAAATTACGAAGAGCAAAGATTGCCCTTTCACGTATGTATGGATTGTGTTCGTCTAATTGTGTTAGGTTGAGAACGTCCAACAAACCACCTTCTTCTCGAACGAGATCTTGCACTCGTTTTACACTATCTTCATCTTTTGGTCCACGTTTGAATGCGATCACACCCAACAACGCAACGAGATCACGTTTGAGCTTGTCCAGTCTGGGACGTTTGCTTGTGTTTGCGTCTTGGTCGCTTTGACTATGCGCTTTGCCTGTTGATGATAAGACATGTCCATCAGGAGCCGGTGCAGATTGAGACGCCTTCGTCGGTACGAATGGCGATACCGGAGGTGAAAAGACCGCTGTCGTCCTCATCAGGTGCAACAATTTGATCACGAAATCATCTTGACGAATTTGTTCAACACATCCTTCACACACTCGCAAGAAAGTGGGCTTCTTGGTCGTTTCTGTGGCCATTGCTAGATTGATCAAACATTGAAGTTGTAGGATCAAAGCGACGTGCACTTCTACTAATCTGCCATCCACAGCAGCATCTTTGCCTTTCTTTAGTGTGGTCTGCATTGTCTGATCAGCCCAATTGGCCAGCGAAATGAAACTGCTGGCGATACTTTGCAGGTCGCTTGCCATTTCGGAATCATAGTCTTGTACGCCAGAATGCAAATATGCATCTTGCAATTTCAGCAGTGTAATTTGTGCAGATGAAACGATCGATCCATCAATTCTCGACCCTTCAAATTGTTCAGGTTGAAGATTGGCATATGCTTGATCGAAGAGACCTGCTCGGAAAAGCCCAGTAAAAAGAGTGTACGATATCCCGAGACCTTCATACCTCCTCTGTCGCTCTTGACTTGCTTGTACGGATGGCTGTAAACTCACTCCATATCCAGAATCTCCATCTGATTTCACTTGCTCACCTTCTTCTTCCTCTTCCTCCTTTTCGTCCATTTCAAGACTTGTGTCTATATCGTGCAAAAGGCTTCGCATAATGTTTGCTCCAGCATGATTTCTAGCAATGTCTAGGCATCTCTTTTTGCTATCGAGGATCATATTGATTAATAGGATTTGTGCGGCCATCTTGGTTCCCTGATCTTTTGAGTCTAGCAATCGACAGACTAAATCAGATGGAGCACGAGCTTTTGTGTCCGTCTTTTCGCTTTCAGCGCCCAAAGAAAGATGGTTCTGCCACATCTTTTCCTGTAGGTCTTGATTATCTGTGATGATGTTGGATAGCATTTGTACCAAAGCACGGGTCAACAATTTTGCTTCGTCAATATCCTCCAAAGCAAAAGAAGTCGTGGACCACAGCGCCTTCAAGGCTGAATCAACCAGAGAAAAGAACATGGTTTGACCTTTCGGATTATCAGCGACAACATTGCGAATCAAACGTGCCAAAAGAGTTGCCGTTCGTAGTCCGCTCGTTTGGGGTTGGTTATCGTTTCCCGGCACTATTTCTTCTATTCGGTTTCCGCCATCATCTATTGAAGCCAGTGCAGAGCTTGCATGTGATGCAGTTCTTGTCCAAACATTTCCTATCGTGATAATAGATTCATTCGGTAAGTCTTCATCGCCAATGAATGCCAGCCGAGCTTCTTTTGAGCCGGCTAATTGCTTACTTTGCGTTTCAAGCCATGTCTCATTTTGCTTCCACTGAGTGAATATAGAAATATCTTCGTGATTTGCATATGAAGAGGGAGATCTGAATCGTTCAGCCAGCTCCCGAGCGCTCATCACTCTTCCCTACTTTTAGTCGAGGTGATGATGAAGACTGAGGATGAAAACGTCTTTCATAAAAATCAAGATTCGGAAATAGCATTTATCTTAGCGTAACGACAAGAAAGTCGGATATTGTACGCGTAAAGAGGAAGAAAGTTGAACAAACGCGTGTGTGATAGAATTAGAAGCGGAGCTGAGTCTAGAGAGTGTGCGAAACGTTAAAGCCGTGCTTAGCAGACCAACACTTTCTTCTGCATAAACACTTTCAGTCCACCATCATCGAGGAGCAGAGAGGACATTCCATTGCAGAGATGGCACCAAAAAGAGCAAGAAGAGGCTCTCGTGCTTCTAGAGGAGATACAGAGAGTGTCCCCGGATCACAAGTACAAGAGCGGGAAGAAGAGACTGACCAAATAATCCAGCAAGAGAATGGACAAAATGGCAATTCTTCCAATGGCGCAACACACAACCAAGAACAAGATGATGACCCAAACCACGTAAAGATCATGCTGGCAACGGACAATCATGTAGGTTACATGGAACGTGATCCTGTTCGTGGATCTGACTCTATCAATACTTTTCGCGAAATTCTTCAAATGGCGAAAGATCATGACGTGAGTAGATGCACGCATACATTGTGTATTACACATACTAAGCCGAACCTTTTGTCACTCAGGTGGACTTTATTTTGCTTGGAGGTGATTTGTTTCACGAGAATCGACCTTCACGTACTACTATGCATCAAGTGATGGGCGCTTTGCGAGAGTTCACGCTTGGCGACAAGCCGGTATCGATTGAACTGCTGAGTGATCCCAACGACGGTAAACCTGAAGGATACCAGTGAGTGTGCATTCATGTATAGAAAAAGGCTGTGAAGCTTACCTTCGGTGCTTGAAACCTCCCTCAGATTCCCGGCGGTCAATTACGAAGACCCAAACCTCAACGTTGCTATCCCAGTGTTCTCTATACACGGCAATCATGATGACCCACAAGGTGTAGGGCCAGAAGGCGCTCTTTCAGCTGTTGATTTGTTGTCCATTTCTGGTCTGATGAATTACTTCGGAAAAGTAGAGCTTCCATCTGCCGATGATGTTGCGAAGAAAGGTTCAACACAAGCGCCTGCTAAAGGTGGTCTGTCTGATGTTGGCATTCGAATTCGTCCGGTTTTGCTGCAAAAAGGAGATACAAAGATTGCACTTTATGGAATGGGAAACATCAAAGATGAAAGGATGAATTTTGAATTGCGCTCAAATAGAGTGAGAATGTATCGACCAAGAGAGGATCCTGATGATTGGTTCAACATTCTTGCTATTCATCAAAATCGAGCAGCTCACAACCCAAAAGCTACTGTACCAGAGGGCATGTTTGATGATAGCGTTCACTTGGTCGTTTGGGGCCACGAACACGAACAGCTCATCAAGCCACAGTCTGTTGGTGGAAAGCGCTATTTGATCAGTCAACCTGGCAGCAGCGTTGCTACCAGTCTTTGTCCAGGTGAAGCAGCTGAGAAACAGGTTGCGATCATCCACGTGAAGGGCCGCGACTTTACCATGGAGCCGCTTACACTCAAGACAGTACGACCGTTCGTGATGGACGAGGTGGATTTGGACGAAATTGTAGATCAAGCGAATTTACGGATTGATGATAAGCAAGGTGTGACGAAGCTCTTGAAACGCAAAGTGAAAGATCTCATCGAACAGGCAAATCAAGAATGGGACAGCAAGCACGCAAACATTCCGATCGATGAGCAACCAGAACGCATGTTACCACTCGTCCGTTTACGTGTTCTTTACACTCGTCATGAGATGGGCAATCTGGTTCGGTTTGGTCAAGAATCTACAGAGATTGTTGCTAATCCGAGAGATTTACTGCAATTCAGCAAAAAGAAGACGGAAAATGCTTCTAGAAAGAATGCTGGCAATACAGAGGATTATCTCGAGCCCACTGACGATATGCTTCCTTCAGAGAAGTTGGAGAAGGTCAGTATGAGCGATCTCGTTCGCACGTATTTGGCAACACAATCTTTACACATCCTCAATCCGACCGGCCTTGAACGTGCGGTGATGAAATTTGTTGAAAAGGACGATAAAGATGCCATTGGTCGGTTTGTCGAGAAGGAATTACGTTCCACGAATTCCAATTTAGTCACAGGCAATCCGGATGAACAAGCTTTGGATGCAGAATTGGATCGTATTCGAGGCGAAAAGAATCGCGCTGCTGATGACGAACGTGCGGCGAATGATCAAAGCGATGATGATGGCGGACCGAGAAGGGGCGGCACAAGTCGCTCTAAACCAACATCACGAACAACAAAAGGTCGAGCAGCAGAAAAGGATGATGATCGATTTGGAAACTTGAATGACAGCTTAGACGAATCTGACAATAGCTCATTGGGTGACTTTGACATCCCTGATCCTGCAGTTGCTAAAAAGTCTACTGGTCGATCCACAACTACTACTCGCGGCGGTCGTGGAGGTGGCCGTAAAGCGACTGCTGCCCGATCACCGCAGACTCAACGTAGAGGAGGAACTCAAACAAAATTGATGTTCCGTGGTCAACAGAGCGATGATGATGAAGGAGAGATTGATGAGGACGATGAACCGCCAACTCCTGCCCCCAAAGCAAGTTCTCGAGCAGCAGCTTTGGCTGGCCCACCTAAAAAGAGTACAGCTAAAGCTTCGAAACCAGCATCTTCCCGAGCAGCAGCCTTGGCATCGACCAGTTCAGGCCGTCGTACGTCTGGTACCCGCGCAGCAGCACGTAAAGCTACAACCCGTCTTGCAGGCGATGATGTAGAGGAAGAAGACGGTGATGATGATTTCGAGATGGTTGAGTAGAGAAGAGGGGGTGGGAAAGAATGACTGTAATTGTACCTGTAAAAACAAAGACTGTCACACATTGTACACTAAACACACGAATAATAATCGAAAAGAATTGAATTAAATTTGATTGATTGATTGATGTGCTAGCAGTACAATGATACAGTGAAAATAGAGAATTAGCCCCGGCAGTCTACTTGAACTTTATAAATGATTAAAGGAGAAGCATTGATCAGAGCAGCAGTATTTTTGTGTACTTTTTGATTTATGTTCACATAGTATCTGTCTGCTTTTGATTTGTTTTGAGTTTGTGTGTTGTTTTTCTGAGAAATGCTTAAAGCAATGTTTCGCCGAATGCTGAACGAATTAAAGAGCATCCGATTGCGATCGTTTGTTCAGCATCACGTTCTTGCATTAAAGAAGGATTGACTTCCATCAAATCCATTGCGATCAAAGTACCTGTTTCGTACAATGCTTCGCAAATGTAATGACCTTCACGGAATGTCAAACCACCACGAACGGGTGTACCTGTACTTGGAGCAACGGAAGGGTCCAAAGCATCAACATCGAAGCTGAGATGGATTGGTCTTTCACGTTTACCTTCGCCTCCATTAACGTAATCCAATGCCATATCGACAACTTTTCCGATGCCGTATTTGTCTACTTCGTGCATAGAGAATGCTTTGATGTTGTTCTCCTTCAAGATTTTGCGCTCGCCCGAATCAACGTCACGCAAACCAATGTAGACAACACTATTTGGTTTCAAAAGTGCTTTTGAGGGAGGTGTCCATTTGTTGAACGGTTCAACATCCGTTCCAGGTAAACCAAGCAAGAAGCTTACTGGACAGCCGTGCAAATTACCCGAAGGCGTAGTTTCGGGAGTATTAATATCGGCATGAGCATCTACCCAAATCAAAGCAGCATCAGGATGAACGCGTAAAGAGCCGGTAACGGTTCCCAAACCCAAACTATGATCACCTCCGAGTGTTAAAGGCATTGAACCATTACGAGCATGTTGTTCAACAACGCTTGCAACACGTCTGCTAACTTCTGAAACGACTCTTGGATTTTTCATTACTCCAATATCTTCATCTTTTGCGATTTCTTTGTTAACATCTTCGAATGCTTGATGACCCGAGAAGCCAACTTGCCATCCTAATCCTTTTAATTGGTCAATTAATCCTGCTTCTACTAATGAATTTGGACCTGTGTCCACTCCCATACGACGTTGACCGCCAGAGAATGGACAGCCGATAACGGATACGCTCTTGGCAGGATAATGTTTAGGTGTATCAGCCATATCGTTTGATGGTGAATGTGTATGATGTGATGGTGTTAAAATGAAAGCTTATATGCGAATCCAACCTACAGGATAGATAATCTTATCGTTCATTCTTTCGGTACGTGTGCGGTGTTCCGCTTGTTCACACGGTTGGCATGAGTGTCACTTTCGCTTAGAGAGAGAAGGCTTCTTCTAGAACACACGTGTGCCTGCTTGCCTGTGTGCCTGCTTGTAGCCCTCAGTCACGGCTCCGCGGATTGTGCTCCGTTAAAGTGTACGCGTGCCCGGTACTCGGTGCATTCAGTGTCAACTTTCCCCGCATATTCAATTCAACATTAAAACCTGCCAAGAAGTTCTACCTTTTCTTTCTTCCAAGCTTCATCATCCCTCTCGAATCACATCATGGCAAGTCTACGATTGGCAGGATCCCGATTATGCTTGCGACAAGCTGTCAACAGTATTCGTCAACCTATCGCAAGACGGTCTGTATCTTTTTATAATTCACACGTTGCCGGATTGAATGATGAACAAAATGAATTACGTGAAGCAGTATCAAGTTGGGCAGAAAAAGAATTAGCACCAAGAGCAAGCGAAATTGATGCGACAAACAAAAGTCCAATGGATTTATGGCCAAAATTAGGTGAAATGGGATTACTGGGTATCACCGTTCCAGAAGAAGATGGTGGATTAGGTAAAGGATATTTTGAACATACTCTTGTAATGGAAGAACTTTCAAGAGCTTCTGGTTCGGTTGCCCTTTCTTATGGTGCACATTCCAACTTATGCGTCAATCAAATCAGAAGACATGGAACACCTGCTCAAAAGGCAAAATATCTTCCAGATCTGATTGCAGGAACAAAAGTAGGTTCGTTGGCTATGAGTGAACCCGGAAGTGGAAGTGATGTGGTCAGTATGCGGTCGACTGCAATCAAAAAGGGTGACAGGTACATCTTAAACGGAAGCAAATTCTGGATCACAAACGGACCTGTCTCTTCCACTTTTGTCATCTATGCGAAAACATCTCCGGAAAAGGGCTCAAAAGGCATCACAGCTTTCATCGTTGAGAGGGATTGGAAGGGATTCTCTACTTCACCCAAACTCGACAAGGTCGGAATGCGTGGTTCGGATACCTGTGAACTAGTCTTTGAAAACGTTGAAATTCCAGAAGAGAACGTTTTGGGCAAAGTAGATGGAGGTGCAGCAGTCTTGATGTCAGGTTTAGATTTGGAAAGATTGGTTTTATCTGGAGGCCCGTTAGGTTTGATGCAATCAGCTTTCGATTTTGCAACAGATTACGCACATCAACGTACCCAATTCGGAAAACGAATCGCAGAATTTCAACTCATGCAAGGAAAGATTGCAGATATGTATACCAAATTGAGCGCTGCTCGATCATACGTTTATGCAGTTGCAAGAGCATGTGATGCCGGTCATATCTCTAGGCGTGATTGTGCAGGCGCAATCCTTTACTCAACCGATCGTGCCATTGAAGTGGCTCTAGAAGGAATGCAAACGTTAGGTGGTAATGGTTACATCAAGGAATACCCAATGGGTAGAATTCTAATGGATAGCCGTTTATACGCTGTAGGAGCCGGAACACAGGAAATCCGCCGAATGTTGATCGGAAGAACATTCAACGAGGAGCTTGCTTGAAGGGCTTGTTCCCCATCTTTGTACCCTACATCTACAAAAATTCCATTCGCACTTTCACTCAATAATGTAGGCCTCTAAAAAGCGTCTAAAGATCGATTAGAATACTAAGTTTGATACAATTCTGAAACACCTATGTGACTGCAATTCCTCCAAATGCTCCATTTACTTCTTCTTTGGTCCACCAAGAGGGGCTCCGACATTAGCACCACGCAATTTCACACCCAAAGCACGTTCCATCTTTGCCATAATTTGCGGATTAGGTTGAGCTTTTCCCGATTCGTATTCCTGAATGACTTGAGGTTTTTCATTGATTCTTTGACCTAAATCTTTTTGTGTCCATCCTTTTTCTTGACGTGCTTGTCCGATTGCCTTTCCAACCGTTGGAGCAACTTTTGCCGGTGGTGCAACTTCATTATCACGATCTAATTTTGCCAAATGTGCATGATCAGGTCCGGCGTGACCTTTATTTCCTCCTGCGGCCGTTTTACGATCGTTTTCGGTCACTGCTCCAACTGCACGAGCACGTTCGAGAGCTGTTGGACCACGTTCTCCACCACCGCCACCTCCTTGTGGTCTTGCCTTCTTTCCAATGATTACGGTATCGAAGTCTGACATTTTGTTATTGCTGTCTGTGTTTTAAGATATCTGACAATTGCGTTTGAGGAGAGAATATCTGTCTTTAAGTTGATCGCCTACTCAAGTTGTTGATCAGAAGACGTTTGTCTGTGTAGGTAGATTTGTGATGATTGTTGTGGTTTTGAGAAGAAAGTAGTTTAAACCCGTCAAACAGCATACATTTGCTCCACTCACTCCACGCCCGTCCGGCCGCCCTGCGTTCATTGCGTCAGCTGTAATTAGTCTCAGGCGTAAAGAAGGCAAGGACAGTTTCTCTTGTGTTCTACTAGGCACTACTTCAGTCAAACTGCTTACAGCCGAAGGCCACGCGACTCGCCCGCAGAATTGCCTGTCTGTAGTCTATCCCCTGACTCATTCTCTGTCCAGGCCAAGAGCATATTATATCATAACCATGAAAAGGAAGCAACTATAGTAATAGTACATTTAAATACAAGAAATTATATACAAAACACCTTTTTGTCAGATTGGCATTGTGGGCAACATACTTGCATGAAGAGAAGTGAAATAATCCGAATTTCCAGGTTGAATTCCATTTTGTTGAACGGCTTCAGATGATACATAATTTTGATTGTTGTTTACGTTTAAATTGTTTGCATTATTATTATTAGCAGCCAAGGAATCCCAATCACCTCCCAATGAATTTATCAATGCATTCCATTGACCATCATTCAATGCTGGCCACCATTCTCCCGATTCTGGCGTTTCTTCAGCTATGCTATTGTTCCTGCTATCGCTCGAATGATTACCAGATGTATTTGTTTGTCCTGGAATTTGTTCTGGTGAAGAGAAAAAGGAGGCACTCGAAGCGTTCATAGGATCGTTAGAGAGTGCATTATTTCGATTCGCACTATAGCTGGTATTGCTCTTTGTCGAAGAAGGCGTTCCGGCTTTGGACAACTTTTTCAGATACGCTGGTGATCGATTTGGTGCATCCGCTACATGAGCAACGCCAGGAGGAATATGACCCGTACCCTCTTCTGGCATCAAACTTCTAAATCCCGGCCAAGTCTCCTTATGTGCTTTCCGTGAATGCTCAGTATTTACGCTCGATTCGAATTGTTCTCTCTGCTTTGCCATACTTTCCCTTTCTCGCAGTCGAACTTGTTGTCTCTTTCCCGTCTTTGAAGCTGTGAATTTAGCCCTCAGAGTATCTCTGCTTGTGCATAAAGCGATTAATAACTCTTCACATCTTTGTGCGACACGATCCTTCAAACTCAACACCGAGAGCGCATCTAGAACCTCGAAGATCTTGCCTGCAAACCAATCCAGCTCCGCACTGGTTTCCTTTTGTTCTTCTTCTCCCAAATAGACAATCGCAAACGTCGAAGCAGCACAGAATAAATGACCTGAAGTCCAAGAAGGGCTATATGCCAGATAAGGGCTAGTAGCGAGGCTTATGATGCTCGGAACTGCTTCGATAATACATTTTGCATGTTCCAAAGCAGACACTCTCAATTCGACAGGAGCGTCAGAATCCAACAAGAATTGTCGAGTGATCGTACACCTTTGCCTTTTGAATGATGTATAAAGGATCAGCGATTGACACGCTCTTCGAATCGAGCCTGGCGAGTTCATCGTACTGAGATTACAAGCGTCTTCGTACTTTAAATCCCCACTTAACGCTTGCTCTGCCGTAAGTTGAATTTCCCTATCCAAATCCCTTGCAGCTTGGTATCGTTCTGCAGGCGAAAGGCGTAGGAAGTTTAGTAGAAACAATGACGTTTTGTGAGCACAAAGGGAAATTGAACTCTTTCTTAAGTGAAAAGGGAATGATGATAAGACATCCATAGTACCGCCGACCAATTTGCCAGTTTTGGTATCGTAGCATTCATCCGTATAGTAAGCGCCATGCTGGAAATTGGATCGTTCAGGTAATGTGGGAGTTCTTAAGAAATGAACTGATAGGAACCTGTCCAGCATTTCAATATCCAATGCCATTCTCCTTCGCAATTCGATCTCCCAATCATTCATAGCCGGTAGATTCCATTTGTCCTCATCAAAAAGATGGATTGCACGTGCATATCGTAATAGCTTGCCCATCTCAATATCACACGAGTCTGGCCATCCGTTGTGAGATAAGTAGAAGGCGAGATAAAGTTGGGCTTGTACTAGATCCGGTCCTTGGGGTATGATTGTGAAAGGACTGTCACTAGGTAATAATACCCTATATCCATGCTCCATGAAAAGCTTATGATCTTTGCTGTACGGCAAACGTGAGACAGGATGTGATGCTGGTGCTAAACAAAGAGTATTGCCAATCACAAACAGTGTCAGAGCAGCAAACGTTCTCGGGACTGGCTTTCCATCTGCGAAATTCTTCCACATTTCCATATACATTTTCGAATTGATTGCTGATAAGAACCAAGTTACTTCGACAAAGTAGCAATCCAAAATGCTTTCCGCTTCTTCACGAGGAGGTAGCCAAGCACTGATTTCATCCCAACGAACAAACGCATTCACTCGATCAGCAACTACATCCACCATGTCCGTTCTCCCCAATTGCGCCTCCAGTCCACTCAACGTTGCTTTGACAGATTGAATAGCAGATAAGACTGTTGAGCGGTCAAAATCGCTTTCCTTTTTGTCTGCAGTGGATGTAGTTGAGCGTTTGTTGCCACCATTGGTAGTCGAGCTTTTTGCTTCAGCTTCTGTTGAATCTGTCTTTTTCCGTATCTTGTTTGGCCTTTGACTTGGCGGTAGTGCCTGATTTGCACTTCTGGCCTGATTTCCTTTTTCTTCCTTTCTAGTTTGACTAGATTTACTAACTGCATCGTCTTCCATCACTTCTCCTGTATAACAAAATCGTTCCGTATTCCGCAATACACACGAAGAGCATGGTTCAGTTCGATCGCATTTTGATTTTCTCTTTCTGCATGGCAAACAACTTAGCCTTTGCATGCCGATTGGCACTTCCGGTTGTTGTCCTGTCATCCTATGTGGATCGCCTTATGTGGCGTGGTATCCGATTTCACAGCTTGGCGTATTAGTGGTTGTGGCTGGTGGGGAAGGTGTAAAAAGTCAGGAACAGATTCATGAGTAATAAACGTTTACTCTTCGGAAATCCTCATGACCAAATCAATAAAAAAGAAACCACTTGACATTTTGACACTTGACTGTGATTATGCCTCAATTTTTATCCGATAATTAAATAAAAACAAAATGGCCCGCTTTCGGTAGAGCATCGTGCGCACGTACGCACGCCCACGCACACCCTCCAGGGTTACAGGCGCTAAAAGGAAAGCCACCTGCTTAAAGTGGGCCAGTCCGTAATCCGAATTAAAAGCGTGGTAAGAAGATTGACAATGCACGAACAACATTTCTCTCCACACCCATCATTAACAAGAATGACAAGTCTAGCAAGTTCAAGCTTCGAAAACATTCTTGTGAATCATAAAAAGGCATTGCAAGATACAGGACCAAATTATACAGACATCCTACGCGATCCTCTCCTCACAAGTAGTAGAGTACTAACATCAAAGGAGCTGGACATATTCTTGACCAATTCTCATCAAGCTGAGAAAGAAGCACAAGCAAAGGCAGAGGAAAGTAAGAGAGCGCTTTCCAACAGCCTCTCTATTCTTTTGGCACATACAGATGGTAAAGCAGAAGAATTAAATCAGCTCCCAGATCAAATTGAAACGCTAGAGGATGAATTAGCAGAACTTTGTGCGGAATTAAGGGGAGAAGGACCATCATCTTCTGCCTCGCTATTGCAAACTTTGAGGGAGAAGCAAACAATTCTTGAACAGCTTGAAGCAACGCAAGATTCGCTAGCGATCTTGGCAAAAGCAGAAGATCTGAAAGACAAGGCCATCAAAGCAGAAACAAAGAATGCAGAAGGCGAAAAGTCACTCGTACATTTCACAGAACTAGCCGCTCTTTCGAAACGGGTTGAGAGTTTGGCCAATGGGGACTCAAAGTCGATCAAAGCTATCGAATTTGTCAATGCACAAAAATCGCAAGCATTTACAGCTTTGGCAAAAGCAAGGCAAGATCGATTGGACAGCGCACTAAAGAATGCTGGTTGGCCTCCTCCGCCGCCTGAACTCAAGCTGGAGAATGAGCCAGTCCAACAATCTCCCGAGAAGATTTTGCTGCAATCGACAGAGGTGCGAGCTGCATGGCGAGAGTTGATGATTCTGCAGAGAAAGAGTGAGCAAATTGGCGTTTTAAGGCCATCGTCAGCTCGTATGAGCTCAACCGAGGATTCGGCTACAGTCGATTCTTCTTCACAACCCTCGCCAGGCTCAAAGGCTTACCAGCCTCTTCTTACCGTCGAATGTCTCCTGAAACCGCTCTTGCTACGATTTTACTATCACTTTGATTCATCTAGAACGACAAACCGTTTGGACAAACCTGAGTGGTATTTGAATCACATGCTATCGATTTTGAAATCAAATATGCGCTTATTTGATCCATTTGGTGGTGCAATTGCTGTCTTGTGCAATAATGTCAGTAAATCACGCAAGTCACTTCGCTATGACCTCTCGGCAGAGCTATTACATGGACTACTACGGCCCTTGACACTCAAAGTTGAGTCAAGTATCGAACTACTTTTGCAAAATTCTCAATTGCTAAGTCATACGATCATGCAGACTGTGCAGTTTGATC
Organism: Meira miltonrushii; assembly: GCF_003144205.1. Classification (NCBI taxonomy): domain Eukaryota; kingdom Fungi; phylum Basidiomycota; class Exobasidiomycetes; order Exobasidiales; family Brachybasidiaceae; genus Meira; species Meira miltonrushii. The sequence continues at coordinate 1,895,457 of NW_020289943.1, read as the reverse complement.
AAGACGTTCGTGCAACGCTTATGCCAATCTTGCCAAATTGCTCACCTATCTATTTGGCTGATGCATTGCTATCAAACGAAACTGTGTTTGAAGCATGGGTGCAAAGCGAGAGAGCATTTGCAAGTGATAGACTGGACGAAGAAATGGAAAGCAAGGGCGCTTGGCTTGTGGGAGACGAAGATGGATTGGAAGCAGAAGCAACAGATGGAAGTTGGTCAGCAATGGCACAAGACGGACCGTCAACAGCTGTGAACGATGTGGATGATAACGATGAAAGTAGCGGGTCAATACGAATCAAGACGACTCGATCAGCAAGAGCAGTCATCTCGTTGATCGAAGGGCTGACGGTACGTTATAAAGCGCTACCGTCAATCAGTCATCAGCTTCCTTTCCTTTTGATTCAATTATCCGTCTTGCAAGGATACGCACAGCGTTTAGAGCGAAGTTTGGATGCATTTGAAAGTCTAAGCTCAGCTTTCTCTCGCGCAATTCCAGGTGCCATCTCTGGTGGAAGTGGCGGACCTAACGAAAGTCAAGGCATCAGCGGTGGTGAAGCAGATATGGTACGAGGTTTACGTGGCTTGGGAAGATTGCTGAAAGCATGCCTTTCTGCTCTATTCATTTCAGCTCATCTATCCTCACTTTCTTCGCAAAGTTTCTTTTTGATCATGGGAACTTCTTTGGCTAATACACGAGAAGGTGAAAAATTGATGGGCGATTTCCGTAAATGGGAAGGAGATGTAGAGGAACGTGAATTGGATCAAGCCAGTTTGGGCGACTTGGTCCGAAGAGGATGGAGGTCTGGAGGTAGATTGGCTAGTGGAATGCGTCCTTTGGCAACAAATGCACCTGCTGGAGGTCCGGCTGCAGAGTCAAGCAATCCTCTCGAAAAGACAACACAACCAATTGCAAGAGGTACGAATGACGGAATGGTGGATGTATGGGAGAAATCGCGCGATCGATTTGATACGTTAGCAAAACGAGCATTACGAGGTATTGAGAAGATGATCACCAGTGAAGTTCTAGAAGGAATGCGTACTTATTCGCAGCGAGACTGGAATGAAGATGAAGCCAATAGCGCACAAGAAGAGGAAGAAGGAGAGCAATCAATTTTTGACATTCCTACGCCATCTTTACTGTCGTCCCTCTCAACACTTTCTATGCATTTGAGTCATATGCTTCCTTCACTACCACGACTACAAGCAAACACGGTATATCGTGCCATTTCTGATAGTCTTTCAACTGCTGTGGTAGAACGAGTTGTATTCTCAGGAGGTGCACATCGATTCAACCTTCGAGGTGCTCAACGATTTCAACAAGATGTTCATCATGGTTGGATGGGAGTTGTGAATGATGTTTCTGTCAAATTGGTAGGTGCAAATAGCACGACAAGTTCACCGATGGGTACAAGACCACAAGCAAGTTGGTCATACTTGCTTGATGCAGTGAAGCTCCTATCGCTTACCGATGATGATATTGAAGATGCAGAAAAGGAAAAAGAAGTTCCTACCTTGCAACAAGCTTGCAGAGCTGCTTTTGAGCCTACCATGGCCGGTCCATCTTGGGAGCAGGTGGTTGAAATGCTCAATATTGATGATCGAATGAACTTACGAGTCGCTCGTGAGATCCTACGTAGACGAATTGAATGTCCTTGGTAGCTAATACTCTTGTTCATATTCACACCTGTTCTTCATTCGAGCAAATATTATTATATATGTCACATTGCAAAAGTATATAAAGAGAGTAAACGAAACACCTCTTCTAACGATTAGTATTTAATTGCCTCTTTCTTTCGTCTATGCCTTGGCACGAGCTTTGTCAGCCAAACTGACCACCAACTTAGCAGCTTCATCCAAATCGAAAACGGGATGAATCTTAACACCTGAAGTTTGATCAAAGTTTTCAATCACCTTCTTAGCGTCAGATTCTTGATTTCCACGTAGACGTGCGACGATATCAATGTTAACATCCTTTGAGATTGATTTAGCAGCCTCAACCAAAGCTTCTGCAACCTTTCCACTGGAAACGATACCACCGAAAACGTTTACGAACAAAGCTTTAGGGTCAGCAGACAATAGGAGCTTGAATGCTAATTTCATGGCTTCTGCATCTGCACCTCCACCGATATCGAGGAAATTGGCAGGGTTACCACCATTTAGTTTGACCACATCCATCGTGGCCATTGCCAAACCTGCTCCGTTTACCAAACATCCGATATCACCGTCCAATTTGATAAAGTTCAATCCTCTTGTTCCAGCCTCAACCTCATCAGGGTCCTCTTGGGTGGGATCACGCAATTTAGCAATATCAGGTTGACGAATCTCAACAGCGTTATCATCGAAGCCTAATTTTGCGTCCATGCACAATACTTCACCATCTTTGCTCTCTGCCATAGGATTAATCTCTACTTGTGTTGCGTCTTTCTCCTTGAAGAGTTTGTATAATTTGATGAAAGTGTCAGCGGCTTGTTTCTCTTGCTTCTCTGAACTGAATCCCAATTTCTTGGCAATGTCTAGAGCGGATTGTTGGTCCAAACCCTTTTGCAAATCAATCGGTGTTGTAATGATTGCATCTGGGTTCTCCTTTGCAACGTCTTCGATTGACATACCACCTTGGTTAGAAGCAATGAGGACGGGTAATTGAGATTGACGATCATTCAAAAGAGCGACATAGTATTCATGAGCTGGTGGTCTTGCTTCTGCCAACATGACAGCATTGCAAATTCTGCCTCCTGCACCAGTTTGCTTGGTGATGAGTTTATTACCAATCATCTTTTTTGCATAATCACGAGCTTCTTCTGGCGTTTTGATCAAATGAACACCACCTTGTAATCCCGAATCAAAATGACCTTTACCACGTCCACCTGCCAAAACTTGTGCTTTGATAACCATTCCTTTTCCGCCAAACTTTTTTGCAACTTCAAATGCTTCTTCGGCAGATTTAGCTGGGATTGATTTTGGTGTTGCAATTCCATATGAATTCAAAAGATCCATCGATAAATATTCATGAATGGATAAAAATCTTTTTTGTTGAACAATTTTTGGTCCATTTCGCATGATCGTACTTGCCGCATTTACACGGGCACGTAATGCACCTCCAAAAGGACGCATTGCCATTGAAGCAACCATATTTCGAGAATGTGTGTAGAAGGATGATGGTGATAGACTTTGTTCTCATAAACGGGCAAGAACGGTCCACATGTCAATAGTGTATGGCTGCTTTTACGCCCAGCGCCCTGTTCGGCTAGAATCCGAAGAAATTAGAAAAGAAACGTCTGTGCCCACTGGGTACTTTCACCCGGTCATGTAAACACGTGTACACGGGCGCTCTCACTCACACACAAGAGAAACAGGCTTCTGGGGTATGCACCGATTTTATCACCATTCAAGTCACCGAAGAACATTACAACATTAACACACAAGATACTGTCCAAAAGAATAAATTAATTCAATTTACTAATTATGTACATCTTTAGTTACAAGAATATTGACGGATCACTTGACGGCAACACGAATATACGGAGCTTCAACATCTTCTTCCGTTTCTACCGAATCGAAAAGAGCTTCTAAAACGACATGTTTTGCATAAGCCGGAACGGGTTTCTTACTTACCGTTTCTACCAATTGGCTAATTGACATCTTTAATCTTTCTTCTCGTTTTTTGGCAGCTAATCCAAACCCAGAAAAAAGCATCGAAACACCAGATGATAACATCGTAATTTCTAATCCATGTTCTTTTTCGAAAATCGTTAATAATTCTTGAAGTGTTGGATTACCTTCGATATCAAATCTATCCCATAAAGTCCATGTAACTTCACCCTTTGGACTTGGATATTTGAACTTTTGTGCTGCAATTGGTTCCGAGAACGCCATAAATGGTAGCGCAATATTCACAAATGAATTCTTGTATTGCTCAATATCATCTTTGTTGTCCAAAAGTTTGTACAATTCCAAACAGACCAAACCAGTTGCCATTGCAGTCGTCGTTGCAATAGCAGGAATAATCTTACCCGCAATACCCTTTGTCTTGTGACGATCGGCAGGTTGAATGCTGTAATTGATTGCACGCAAATTGGATGCAGCTGTGATGTAATCGATGTGGAAGTTTGAATCATCATCTTTTTCGAAATCGGCTGGTACCAAACGGAATCCAGCCAAACTTGAAGCAGAAGGTAGGCTAGAGACCAATTCGGTTGGATCGCTTTCGGCTTCATTGTTCGAAGGTTGAGCTGCCTCATTCTCATTGACTTGAATCTTGACATTGCTCTTTGGTGCAAAGTCAGGAACAATGACGTTGCTCAAAACTTTGCGGAATGCTTCTTGATCGGCGTGTCCCTTCAAACCATATGTGAATGCACGCAAATTGGCAGCAGAGATCACGTATTCCATGTGAATCGGATCATCTGGATTGAAGGTGATCGCCTTTGGTGCACGTTTAGGGCCAGACCAGAAAGGCTGTCCGCTAGAAGTGACTGCATCTTCTGGCAACGAGTAGAGCAATTGACGAATGGTGTTGTTATAATTCTCTTCGAATTTTAGTCTTGCCCAAGCAATACAAGCATCAAAGCTAATCGGTCGTTGATCCACTAAGAATTCTTTGATCTGCGCAATTTGCTCCCGTACTCCACTGCCGCTTTGAAGTGTTGACTCGATGTAATCGGGTTGTGTGAGGTATTGGTTCACATTTTCGGCAGGCTTGACGAAGAAGTCGTCGAATTGTTCGCGTGCCCATTGGATTGTGTGCTCGATTTGGTTTGGGAAATTCTTCAAAGTGCACACCGGGATCGATTTCTCTGGTGGATCTTGCGACGACGAATAGGATTCTGTCAAAAACGGTACAACGACCTGTGTGTTCGCCTTGGTTCCCAAAGTACCAGATTCAAGCAATGGCTTTTGGTAGTAGACACAACGACGATCCATGTATTGACGTGCAACAACGTTATCCAAAGCATTTGTCACACCTGTCAATGCAGCAAAGAATTCGTCTCCATAGATATCCTCTGTCTCAGGTCCGACTCGATTCTGGTAACTCTTAATCTTGTTCTTGAGATCAGGATTCATTTCAGCAACTGCAGCGGAAGCAGTGTCTGCTTTGAAAGCACCAACATCTTTAGGTCTGAACAAGAATTGTCTATTCAAATTTGACTTTTCAATTTGATCCATATCTGTAACATGAATCGCACCCTCTGGTCCACTTGCCAAACCCATCATACTCCAATTCTTTAGCATTTCACATCCAATCGCACCTGAACCAACAAGGAATTGACGTGCATTGGCAACCTTTTCTTGGAATTGCTTACCGAAAACGGCAATTTGTCCATCATAACGGCTTCCAACTGGTGCGAAATCTGATTCGGGTAATTCGGCGATTTTAGTGGGAAGTGATTCCAGTGAATCAACATACAAGTGTTGTACAAGAGGGTGGAATTTACCACTGCATGCTTTCAATGCTTCTTGGGCTGTAAAACCACCAATAAATGCGACCATTGGGGACAAATCACCCGTTGCTTGGAATGCCAACTCTTTCACGAGCTTCTCATCAATTTCTGAGTCGCTTCCAGTTGATTGAAGGATCTTCTTGGTTGCATTTACTATCTCTTCTGCATCTTGTCCATTTCTCGGTCGAGGCAGATGTCCCTTTGCTTGCCAAAACTCTGACAAGGCTTGCCATGCGGCGTGCAAAGTGGCTGGACGATCAAATTTGGCGAAGTCCGAGATGAGGAACTCAGGTTCCTTAAGACTTTCGCGAAGTGATTTGAAGGCAATATTCTTTGGCATCTTGACTTGTGTAAAGATACCACCTTTTTTGTATGCACTGAGACTGGAGGTGTCACCGATGGTGAATGTATAAGGTCCCTTTACAGTCACTTTACGAGGTTCGCATCCATTCAATTGTTCCATACCTTGGACTTCTGAGAATGTGACGTAATCCCCATCTTCCAATCCATGTCTTGTTTCATCCAAGGTGGTCACCATACCTTCTTTATCGTTTTCGATAGACACTACCATACCAGAAAGTGGCTGTTCTCCCGTTGGATCATTGCACAAGAATTTTGGACCAAAATCTGTGAAGACGTTACCGAACAAACCGCGTACGTCTGCCGAGATAAAATGTGTAGAAGATCCATGTGTGATATCGTTGATTTGCAATTGTTTTGACAATGGGACATCTGTCAAAACGACGACTTGGAATCGTCCAAGAACATCTTTGGTCAATTCTTCTTCCAATACACGAACTGGAACGTAGCTGTTCAATTCGGCCAATCGAGGAGCTGTTACTTGAGCACGGGTTTTTGAACTGCCAACATCTTCAGGTCGAAGGAAGAATTGAGTGCTAAGATCTGCCACTGTGACAGAAGCAGGATCGTAAATTGTGACAGATTTAACACCTGCTAAACAAATATTCTTTGCAATTTCCACACCCAAACCTCTCATTCCCACCACGAGAACATTACTGACAGCCATACGTTTCATAGCATCATGACCTAAGACGTATAATTGACGACTGTAAAGGCCTTCATCGATGTGATCTGAATCGACCTTCATATCGGTAGCCATTTTGTGAATTGATGTGCTGGCTACAGATGATTATATGATGATGGAAGTGATGAAATGCATGCGCCACTTTGTTTGATTCTTCTTAAGCTCACACACATATTGTAAGCCAGCGCTTACACCACTTAGGGTACGCGTGGACATCATTAAGTCCGAACATGCATGGGCGAGCAATTTAACATGGTGTTACTATACGACTACTCAACATAAACATGGCTGGAAGAAGCCATATGACTAACGTCAGCTATGGAACTTGCTTTCTATCCTTTAATCATTGTGATAACCATGATATAAATCCACTCCTTATAGTATGGTAAAGGTATCTCATAGAAGACTTGGTAGTGGAGGCTGAAGGACCTGCTAACACGTGTATGAACACGTTTGGCGCGTGTTAATTAAGATGACATAATCAACACTTTCCATTTTTGGAACTTGGATTTGGATTTTCAGAGCCTGGTCTGAATGTCAAAAAGACGCGTGCATGTGTGAGTGTGTGTTGAATGACTTATCTAAAGAGAAAGTGTTGGTGTGTGTGTGTGTTAGAGCAACACAAACAACACACTTTTACTCACCATCACTTTGTCAATTGTACAACATGTCAAACGAAGCAACACCCCGTTCAAAGGGTGCTATTAGCAACTTAAACTCTGCAAGATCAAGCACAGTATCATCAAGAAGTGGACAAGCTACTCCAAGGATCGCTTCAGGTCAAAAAACAGCAACCACCACAACAGGAAGAAAAAAGTCAGTCAGCAGTACACAAAAAGCCGCTTCCAGTACATCATCAACAGTCAAGAAACAATCATCATTTCGTGTTCCCACTTCCACACAAAGTCGTACTCCTCCTTTTTCAAGTATACCGCTTCCATCATCACCTATAAAGCATTACGCTACAATGCCGATTGGAGGTGAAAGAACGCCAACAAAGGCAAACGTCTTCTCTGGTTCGGCAACGGTAGGAAGCAAGAAAGCTACAAAACAGGCACCACTCACAGTCTCCGATAATGAGCCTCTGAAAGCCTATCTGCGTATTCGACCACCAGCTGGAGATGATGCTGATTCAAAGGATTCCAACGTGGAGCCATATATTGAGGTGGTAAATGATACAGAAGTGTTCATGAACCCTCCAAAGGACTCTTCAGCGCCTAGAGCCAGAATTCATGTTGGTGCAGTACCAACAAAGTATACCTTCTCAAAAGTGTTTGCAGGTAATGCACCTGATAGATCACAAGCATCTTTCTTCCAAAGCACAACTTTACCTTTAGTCAATGAATTGCTGCAAGGACAAAGTGGTTTGATCTTCACATATGGTGTTACAAATAGTGGGAAAAGCTACACAGTCCAAGGAGGTGATAAGGAAGGCGAAGCAGGCATCTTACCACGAAGTGTAGATGTTGTATTCAATAGTATCAAAGGCGTAGAGAGCACTTCTGATATTCGACCGGTTGGATTATCAGGTGTGGAACGGATTGATAAGAATGATTTTGCTTCTGGCAAGAACGGTGTGAATCCCTTCTCTCTGCCAGGGATGTCGAAGCATTTGACAAGCGATCAATCTTCAACATCGGCCCAATTTGACCGTGATACAGAGACAAAAGTCAAGATTGATCGCAATTATCGTTATAGCGTCTGGGTTAGCTATGTGGAAGTGTACAATGAAAAGATCTTTGATTTGCTCGATGCTGCTCCTCCTGCTTCCTCTTCAAGCATGCCTAGATCAAGCTCCTTCTTTGGCGGCTTGACAAGATCTGATAGTATGCGTGGATCAAATTGGACACTTGCTGCTAATGCTGGAGGAAGTGATGCGAATGGACCGATATACTTGCAACGCAAACCTCTCTCTCTCAAAAACGATATTGAAGCAGGTGGTAAATTCGTTTCAGGACTACAAGAGATTCGCATTCATTCTCCCGCCGAAGCTCGTGAACTGATGCGTAGAGGGCAAGAAAACAGACGAGTATTCGCAACTATGGCCAACCGAGCAAGCTCTCGCAGTCACGGTGTATTTACCATCAAGGTCATCCGAGAACATGCAGGCGAAGATGATTTGACATTAGCATGTTCTACAAGTCGTTTGAGCATTGTCGATTTGGCAGGCAGTGAGCGATTGAGCAATACCTCTGCTTCAGGAGATCGACTGAAAGAGGCCGGAAGTATCAATAAGAGTTTGATGTGCTTGGGACAATGTATCGAAACTCTGCGAAAAAATCAAGCAAGAGCTGCGAGCTTTATTCCTGCGCCAATCACACCTATCAGCAGCGCAAACACTTCATCAAACAGTTTAACAAATCATGCCGCATCAGTCATCCCAAGAGTGCTGAAGAGAAGACCGAGTATCGTACCTTTCCGTCACAGCAAATTGACTGAATTATTCCAATCTTTCTTTACCGGAGAAGGACGTGCAGTGATGATTGTGAACGTCAATCCGTTCGATACTGGCTTTGATGAAAATTCACATGTGATGCGATTCAGTGCGGCTGCAAAAGAGGTTCACACCGTTCGCACACAAGGTCAAGCAAGTAATCTTACCCGATTCGTTCATCCAAGCTTGCGAAACTTGTTCAACGGTCAAAATACTCCGTCTAAACAGTCCTCAGCGGCAGATCGAACGATTGACTCGAAAGCAAGTGGTCCTCTTTCGCCTACGATGAATCAGGCCACCCCTCGAGCAAATGCTAAGATCCAACCTGCACCCCGGGCAATGCCAGCTCCACCAAAGATCCCATCACATGCAGATCGAAGTGTGCAAGTGGTGGGAGAAGAAACAAGAGAAGTGACAATTATTGAAGAAAGCGATGATGAAGGAGATCAAACTGATCCATTCGTTGATCACTTAATGCAAAAGTATGAAGAGATGCGACAAGCGCTGTTTGAAAGTGAAATGCGTTGTGCGGCGATTGAACGAGATGTTCGTGAAGAAATGGCAGAAGAGATGGCTAGTCAATTGGCAGAAATGCAAGCGATTTTCAACGAACGTATTTTGGCTGATGCGGCTCATAATGAAGAATTTGTTAATCGTAAATTGGATCTTTTGGCAAGAGCAAGCAGTTATTCTCATCATGCAAATGGTGACGTTAGCAGTCAAATGAGCGAAAGCTTTGCTTCGATGGAGGACGAAGATGAAGACCTGGAAGAGGAAGAAGAAGATCTCGAAGTTGAATGTGCATTGTCAAATTCGAATGGCTTACTCGTCGATCGTTCAACAAGCAATACTTCCACCGCTGTTGAAGATGAGGAAGGCAGTATTATTGTCTTACCTCCAAAGAGCCGATCAAAACACCAGATCGTATCCGAAGATGAAGAAGAGGAAGTAGAGAGCGAAGTCGATGATGCTGAAGAATCAGTAGTCGAAGTCTCTGAACAAAGTATTGGTGAAAACAGCCAAAATCCTCATCCTCAGACTGTGAGTGATTACAGCAGTATTAGCATGGATGTTCCACCCAGAATGCTCCGCACATCGGCACGTCAGGTTGTTCAGGATGACGAAGATGATGAGGATGTAACGCAAGACTCCACTCAAGACCAATCCATCTCGATTCAAAGTGCAGAAACAGCTGAAGACGATTCTGAGGAGGAAGAGGAAGAAGAAGTGGAGTCATCGGATGATTCTTTCAATCTTGGTGAAGAGTCTGTCGAATCTTCATTTGAGGCTGCACCAAAAGCGCGCAATAGCAGAGCTCGTCAATCAAGCGCTCCTCGAGCAAAACAAGCAGCAGGTCGGGCTACAACGGCAACTGCAGCAAGAACCAACAAGAGAGCTACAGGACCAGCTCCTACAAATCGAAGGCGAACAACAACAACAGCTTCAGCTGCCAAAACACCGGGACGGAAGAGCGTTGTTCCTCTTGGTGAATCTTCAGCAGGCAACATCTCACAGGAACACAACAGCGATGCAAGTCTAGTATTGACAAAAGACGCCAAATCTGCAAAGAAAAGCCCCAAGAAGAAATTGCTTGGACGAAGGACTCTCGTTGATGAAGAAACGATGTATCAGCATCTCGGCGATTCATCTTTGGTCGATGAACTACAGCGAAGAGAAAGCTGAGGAGGAGATCCTGAACGTTTGTACTATATATTTCCCTGTCTACCAGTGACGAGATATGCTCCATTTTTATTGTACTATATTGATGCGATTTTATTATTATCTTACACATTTCTGACAGACTTTTTCAAGAAGTCTTCCCATTCCTGTTTGCCGAAGCTAGAGCTGATTGAAGATTCTACCAAACCATCCCAAACAGCTGTTGGCGTGACGTGAATTCCGTTTTGACGTCCAATCTTGACACAATACTTCAAATCTGCAGACACTTGACTGCCTGCATTACTTTCTGGATCCACACGAACCATGTTCTTTACAGCTTGTCCTAAAGGCATTCCACGTTCATGTGGACGTAAGAGTGGTTTTCCTTTTTCACGTCTTGGATTTTCGCCAAGGGTACTGATTGCCAAATTAACAAAGTCACCACGAATTTGATCTGGATTTTTCAATCTTGCCGGACCATCAAAATACTCCTTTTGTTGTTTCATAATTTCCAAACTGAAAACCCAAAAAGCGTTTAATTTTGGATCAACGAGTGCATTCGTTTCTGCTTCAATATTCTTTCCTGCCGGTTCGGCCAAACGTGCGATTGCCAATGCACTTTCGGCTAAGAGAGGTGAGCTTGAATGCCATGGTTGAGGATATGGTCTTAGCAATAATCTCACTTTACCGTAGTATGGTGATGATTTTTCGAAAATCAAAGGTAATAAATGCTCATAAACACCTTGTAATTGTTTATTGCTGAAAGGGCACAAATAGTCAACGTATAATTCCAATGAATGTGGAGCATTGAATTCTCCAATACCGAGAGCACGCAATGGAGGTGGAAGAGCCATGTTTGGAAGATGATGCTTGTAAGGATATGTGTGTGTGGCAAGAAGGAATGATTCCCAAAGATGAATGCTGTTTCCAATTGTCCGTGCGTTTTTGGGTTAATCTTATCTTCGATAGCGTCTAGCGGTGTTGATGTTTGTTTAGCAACCACGTGAGTTTAACACGCAAACGCGTTGATTGCAATTTATCCTCCAACGCGCCCTTACAGATTCAAATGCAAGTGTTGGTTTAGAGGTGATGGTCTTTGTCATTTGCTAACATCATCATATTTATAGAGTAAAGTGAAGGGTGATAGGCAGTCAACCCACTTTCGCTCACCATGGACAGCCCTCGTCGTTCACCGAGGATCTCTGCACGGACATCACTCGAAGCACAGCAAAGATCCGAAAACACACCTACGTCATCACCTTTAGCAGCTCGATCTCCGGCTCGTCAAAATAGGCAACCTACACAAACACACCTGAGCGTACCAAGTCGCCATCCTGACCCAATACCAAACAAATCACGAGCATCAACTAGTAATGTGACTCTGAATATGAGCACAAGGCCTACCGAATCGCCAAGCAAAAGGATCAAAGTAGCCAGAAGAGCATATAGTGTAGGAGGTGTGGCTACACAAAAGCTACGTGATCCAAACAACCTCTCAGTCCCAAGTAGAAGGAATGTACCTGGTCCACGTAAATCCGCCATTCGTGCGTTACCTCCACAAGTTTTTGCAAGTCCATCTGAAGTCTCTCCTAGACCTTCTATACGTCCTTTATTCTCTCGAAAGAGTTTAGGATTAGAAGCTTTTGGCGGATCAGATTTGATGGGATTGATGGAGAGTATTGGAATCATCAAATCACAACAACGCGAAACCAATGAAGAGGACAGTGAGAAGAGTAAAGGTAAACAAACACGTAAAAGTGAGCCAGCAGGTGTAGGAGCAGATATACAAGACGATTCTGATGAAGTAAAAAAGCAACAAGAAGAGCAGGCAGACTTGACTCGCAAAAAGAGAAGGGTAACTTTCAATCCATACCAAGAAAAGACTAATTTTGAAAAAGATGAGCCAACGATGCGTATCAGACCGGCAACTGAATTAGATCAAGTATTGGAGACCTCAAACTCGGATGGCTCAGCATCGCCTTCTCAAAGTTCCAGTGCATCGACATCTTCGAGTGATATGTCTATAGACAGTGAAAGCGAAAACGAAGACGGTGAACCTCAGCTTACCGGGGAGGAAATGGACGATGAAGAGGATTTCGAGAGCGAAGCAGAAGTTGAAGGTGAATTGGAGGAGAATGAACGATATAATGAAAATATGGCAGATGTGGAAAATGCTTCACGATACGATGAAAGTGCTATGGATATGACTGCAGCTTATGGTGGAATGCAAGATGCTACTGTGACGGGAATAGCACATGGTTTCACTGATGATGATGATTCTATGTCTATGCAAGATTCGTCATCTGTTGGAGAAGTCTCGTCTGTTCTGGATGATATGACAGTCACTATGCAATTAACGGAGATGCATGACTCACATAATGACCCGACATCTCAAACGCATACCATGCAAGAAATGGAAGATGAAGAATTCTTGGATGAAGATGATATCGAGACTCAATTAAGTCAACAGAACAACCCTGCTCCTGCCGATGTGGAAGAAGAAGTGGATATGGAATTAACAGAAATTGAAGATGACAACAAGTCAGAAATTGAAAGTGTCAAGGAAGAATCAGGGTCAGAGATGGACATGAACATGTCGCCTGAGCAATCCATCAAGACTGCTCCTCCCGTTCATCCAAAAGCAGCTTCGCCTGTTCTCGAGCGGTCACCATTGCGTTCACGAAAAATCCCTAATGCTCGAGTGAGCAATTTGTCTGAGTCGCCCAAACTTCAAGTAAGACAATCGATTGCGAACGAAAACGGAGATGTAGTCAAACCGATCGAAAAATCACCCACATCACCTCAACGTCGTCAGAGCATGCTTGAAAGAAGGACAAGTGATTCTCCCCGTCGTGGACATGAACATTGCCATATCCCTGCTGCTGATTCGCCCAAGCCTCGTGTGAGTGCTGCTACTCTGCGAGTTCGAGCAAGACGAGAAGCATCTCAAAGCCCAACGAAAAATCCGGAAATCTCAATGCGAACCTCGATTGGAAAACGACCTTCTTCACCGGACAAGATGCCGTTCCGCTCCTCTTCATCCTCTTCACCGCGGAAATCTTTCAAGACTGAACGCTCACAAGATGTCACTGAAGCCAAAACAAGCATGGCTAGACCTTCGATGCAGGATATACCCGCAAGCCCTTCGCCTAAATATCAAGCAAGGCATACTTCACCCTCATCCACTTCTCCACGGAAAAGTGTTGGTATGCCATCTTCGCCGAGGCGAAGTACAGGTCCTGCCTCACCATTAAGGTCTCCTGGCTCACCCAGTCGAACTTGGCAAAATTTCCGAGAAGGTCAACAAGAGCCAAGCACGCCAAAATCACCGGCAAAACGTATAAGTATGGCTAAGGATGATTCGGTTGCTTTTACATTTGGTTCACCGCAAAGGATTGCTCTACCTTCACCTGCCGTACAACGAGAAGCTGGTAGACCGTTGACTGTTTCCAATAACACACCTGCAAGAGCTGCTAGATCACTTACAAGAGCAGACTCATCGCCTATCACAAAGGGAGAAGAACAGATAGACTCTGAAGCGGCAGACAGATGGACGATGAAACGATTCTTTGATATGCTAGAAATCGGCTTTTTGGACTTGACGATGCCGTCAAAGCGCAGGATTGAAAATAATGTTGAAGCAACACATGAAGCACCTTCGATGGTTGCCAAGATCCGAGCAGCATGTTCGACTGTCCCAAATCTTGACAGTTTGATCAGTGCATGCAAAGAATTAAAGAGCAGCGTGGAAGAAGGAAGATCGATGTTGGACGAAACTGAACGAGAATTTTATGAAAATCCACCTTCTTATGTTGCTGAAGTGTTGGCAATCAAATCAACTTCTGATCGTCAAAAAGCCATTTCATCTTTCAAGATTCAAAAATCTGCCGCTAGAGCGATCGCATTGAAGGCTTATTATGGATGGCGAACTGACAAGCAATTTGATGATCCTGCGTTGTTGGAGATGGAAAAGATGAAATCAGGTCTAGAGCAGGACCTCGTCACTATGAAAGATGCAAGCGAGGCAGTGAGCCAATTCGCTTTGCCGAAACTACGATCTCAAGCTAAATCATTGGAACAAAATCTGACAAAGACCCGTAAGAGACAACGAGAGATTGATGATTGGGATGTAGAAGAAATGCGTGCAATGCACTCTGCAATGCAAGAACAAAATGCAATCTTGGAAGAACAAAGAGCGATGCATTCCGAAACAAAGGAGCAACTGAACAGATTACAAGCACGTCTCGATGAACTAAATCAACGTAAAGAGAATGCCGAAGAGGCAATTTCACTTGCACATGCTTCTTCTGCTGCTATTCACTCTTCCACACGAACTGAAGCGAATCGATTGGCCAAACATCTTGATCAAATTGAATCGCTTCATTTGTGGAACGTGCATTCGGCAACGATGAATGCGATCGAAATGACATTCAACGGAAATGAGATTTCAGTAAAGATGAACCTCTCCAAAGCGCCTTCTGCTGGAACAGTAAAAGAGGTTGAATTGAGATTGCACAACGATGGAGTTGTGGAAAGGATGGCTATTGATGCTATACATCAACAGCTTGATATGCGTCTAGAATCTCAAACTGTAAAACCAACGGAGGTCGTCCGTCTCATCTCAACTGCATGGACACGTGTTCGTTCTTTCTCTACCGTCTTTGCCCAACTTCAAGCCCACTATCCAAGTTCCATCGTCAGCACTTCCGGTCAAGGTGAAGGCAAGGTCAAAAGTCCCACTATGGTCATTCAATCAATGATCTTGTTCAATACATTGCGAACAAAGATTTTGGTCAAAGCTCGTTGCTCTACTTCTGATTTGTTCAACCTTCGTCGACCTTTGTTCATGCCGGAAGATATCGATTGTCAATGTGTGTATGGTCGCTCCGGTGCTGCATCTGCATTGAACGCTCGTATTTGTGATGCTCTTCTGGGAAGCGCTGTAAATGATGACCACACTGAAAACGCCTCCAGTAACCTCTGTCATGCTATTTTGACTGCTGCTACAACGATGAATGATCTCTGATCGGACATCATGATTTTCTCAAATATCATTTTTATACCTTTTTGGATGTACTATCTTTCCTGTACTTTACTTTATGCTAATGGATTTGCAAAGCCCAAAAAGAAATTGACTGTTGAAAGTTACATTACATGATCCCTAAACATGGGAAATAAAAGCCCTGAAGCAGCATTATGTTACAGATCTGAGAGAAAGGGAAATGGGAAATATGTTACGTAAAGTTGAAAGTGCTGTTGATGCATGAGATAGTAGCATTAAGTGTTGAAACGTTTACATCTTTTGCGTTCAGGGTTGAGCCCGAGTTGCAAAAGACGTAGGGTGGGGATATGGTAGTGTAGAATCTGTGGTAGAAAAGACAATCTGTCAGCATGCTTGTTCAAACAAACAACAAAACAAAAAAAAAAAAAAACAATATCGAGCCTCAGTGTAACTATGACTAAAAAGTATGCT
Source organism: Meira miltonrushii (assembly GCF_003144205.1). Lineage (NCBI taxonomy): Eukaryota > Fungi > Basidiomycota > Exobasidiomycetes > Exobasidiales > Brachybasidiaceae > Meira > Meira miltonrushii. The sequence continues at coordinate 1,879,409 of NW_020289943.1, read as the reverse complement.
CTGATCATCGCAATACCATTGAATGGCATTACTGAGCGTTAAAAATTGGGATAATTCTCATCCGTGGCAACAGAAATCGAAACCATCACTCACCTTTTCTGTGCTTTCATTCAGAAGCATATTCCTCAACCGTTCCACATTCGCAAACAAGGTTCTTGTCGCCGTGTGCATCATCAACACGTCCACTTGCAGGCCAGAATTTGATACTTCTCAAGCCTTCGACAGGGTATGCTGCTGTGTCACGAGAATAAGGTCTGTCCCACTTCTCACCAATCAAAGTCTCGATGGTGTGAGGTGCATTCTTGAGAACATTGTTGTGAGCATCTTGCTTGCCGTCGACAACATCTTGAATCTCTTTACGGATTGCAATCATTGCATCGCAGAAGCGTGTGATTTCATCGAACGATTCACTTTCTGTTGGCTCAACAAGCATACCAGTGCTGATTGGCCAAGAGCAAGTAGGCGCATGGAAGCCGTAATCTGCCAAGCGCTTGGCAACATCGCTAACGCTGACAACCTTGGATAGGTCAGCCAAATCCAACAAGAATTCGTGGGCGACACGACCCTTCTCGTTACTGTAACGCAGCTTGTAGTGAGGTGCCAGTCTGTGTGCCATATAGTTAGCCGATAGCAAAGACGTGACAGATGATTGACGTAATCCCTTCCAGCCCAACATTTTGATATAAGCCCATGCGATTGTCAAAATGCTTGCACTACCGACTGGTGCAGCAGAAATAGGATCGATCGCACGTTCACCACCAACGGATGCAAGAGGATGACCGGGCAAATAAGGTGCCAAGTGTTCTGCACAGCAGATTGGTCCTACACCTGGACCACCTCCACCGTGTGGAATGGAGAATGTTTTGTGCAAGTTCAAATGGGTAACATCAGCACCAATGAGAGCAGGATTCGTCAATCCGACTTGAGCTTGCATATTTGCACCGTCCATGTATACCTGACCGCCAAAGTCGTGAATAATCTTGCATGCTTCTTGAACACCATCTTCAAATACACCGAATGTGCTTGGATAAGTGACCATGAAAGCGGCAAGCTTTTCCTTATGTTGCTCTGCCTTTGCGCGCAAATCGTCCATGTCAATTGTACCATCATGTCTGTTCTTCACAGCGACAACCTTCATTCCGGCCATGATGGCACTTGCTGGGTTGGTACCGTGTGCTGAATTAGGGATCAAGCAAACGTCGCGATGAGATTGATTGATACTGTCCAAATAAGCGCGAATCACACTCAAACCAGCAAATTCACCTTGTGCTCCACTGTTTGGTTGCAGACTAACAGCGGGGAAGCCAGTCAAAAGGCACAAATCCCGCTCAAGTTCTCGAATCAAGACATCATATCCGCGAGCTTGATCTTCCGGAATGAGAGGATGAAGAGCGCCAAATTGAGGCTTCGACAGTAACATCATGCTTGATGTACTGTTTAGCTTCATTGTGCAGCTTCCCAAAGGAATCATTGCTTGGGCCAGAGAGAGATCCTTTGATTGCAAATGATGAATGTATCGCAGCAGTTGTGTCTCACTCTGATGTGAGCTAAATACTGGTTGGGTCAGGTATTTTGATTGACGGGCGAAATCGGCAACATCGGGTAGGCCATCGGCATGTGCCAAGAACTTGTCTGCTTCAGCTGATGCGGGTATATCACTAGGCAAAGCTGGTGTAGGTGTTGCGATAGACAGAGTCTCAACGGATGAAGCATCCAATCCAAGGTCGCCAGCAAGCTTGATGAGATCTTGAGGGGAGAAGGCATTCTTTTCATCCACAACCTCTTTACCGCTTTCCTTTGCTGTTCTGAACACGTTTGCCAAATCAGTCATCTCTTCAATGCTGACAGTTTCATCAAGTGTGATACCGACACGAGATCCACTGATTCTGCGCAAGTTCAAGCCAGCATCAGATGCGATCGAATGAACGCGAACAGCTCCAACTCCAGAAGTGGAAAGATCAACGGTAAGTGTGTCAAAGAATGCACCATCACGGTTGATGACACGGAAACCCAAAGTGACGAGAATATGTTTCAACAAGCGAGTCAGAGCATGAGTCTTTGCAGCAATCTTTCTGAGACCTTCAGGACCATGGTAAACGGCGTACATGGCACTCATGTTCGCCAACAAAGCTTGAGCAGTGCAAACGTTTGAAGTAGCCTTGTCACGACGGATGTGTTGTTCACGGGTCTGTAAAGCAAGACGGTAGGCGGGCTTGCCATTTGCATCCTTACTCAAACCAACGAGACGACCGGGAATACGACGCTTGAGTCCATCACGCACAGCGAAAAAGGCAGCATGAGGACCCCCATATCCTGGTGGGACACCAAAACGGGCTGCATTACCCACAGCAATGTCTGCTCCCCATTCTCCTGGAGGCTTGATCATCGTCAAAGCCAACAGATCAGTAGCTGCGATCACCAAACCGCCATCTTTGTGAATCTCTTCTGCCAAAGAGGACCAATCAACGATACGACCATCAACGTCGGGATATTGAACCAATATACCCATCACATCTTCACGTTTGATTGATCCTTCGCCTTCTCCGTAGGGTAAACGAGTACCTTGTGGTGTACGCAAGTCACATTGGACAACCTTGATACCAAAACCTTTGGCGCGTTGTTGAATGACGGCAACGGTTTGTGGTAAAACTGCTCGATCGATGAGGATTGTGTTCTTTTTGCCTTTGCCTTGGTTGTACGCTAAGATGACACCTTCAGCAGCGGCGGTAGCTTCATCGAGCAAGGAAGCATTGGCAATATCAAGACCAGTCAAAGATTTGACCATGGTTTGGTAGTTGATCAATGACTCGAGTCTTCCCTGTGCAATTTCTGCTTGGTATGGTGTGTAACTAGTATACCAGGTTGGATTTTCCAAGATGTTACGTAGGATGACTGGAGGCACATTGCTATTCCAGTATCCCATACCGATTAAACTTTTCTTTACTTCGTTCATTTTGGCAATCTCGTCTCCCCTTCTGAGTAGTTCGCTTTCAGATAGCGCTGGTAGCCTCTGTTCTACACCCTCAGCCGGTTTGAGACGGATAGAATTGGGTAGAGTATCATTGACGAAATCTTCGATGGAAGAATAACCAAGAGCAGAAAGCATTTGTTCTTGATCTGATCCACGAGGTCCTAAATGACGAGGAGCAAATTTGTCCAAAGGAGCGAATAAAGATTCTGCAAGTGGTTTTGAACCTAAAGAGGGGGAATTACGCTCGGTTGCTGCGGTTGCCAGGCCTCTGGATGAGGAAGCAATGCAAGACCTTGAGCACATGGAGAGCTGTTTTGTGATGTGGGAACGGGCATACATCTGACGGGCAGGTGACCGCACCGCACGAGCGGCCATGATTGTGTTTAGCATGGTGACCAACCAATGCTTTTGTAAAGGAAAGGTGTTGAAAGGCTATAGACGATGGAAGAAGCAATTCAATTGCTTTGTATCCTTTTCGTCATTCACCAATTCATTGGATGAAAGAGGGGATGGTGGTTTTGAATTAGCCTTTCGCATCTTTCGGATTTGATTCCGTTGCTCGCTTCTTGAAAAGAGAAGTGAAAAAAAAAATAAAGCTTCTTTTGCAGGAACGGGAAAGAGCCCAGTGCAGTCAGTCAGTGCCTTACCAAAGCTCACACATTTTACACCGTTAAAGCCACTGTTTTACGCGTTTATCATGACACGTGGGTTGTTTTAAGTCCGCCATAAGCGGTGTAGGCTTAAGAGGTCTAACCGTATATGGTAGATCATAAGAAAGGCATAAGAAAGTTGGAACGAAGGCTGTTAAGGTCAGACTATACAGATAGCCTCTACATTATTCTTTTATCAAGCAACTTGATTGAAAATACAAATATTTTATATCTTTTACCTTAATTCAAGTTTCATCAGGAAAGTTACATTTTCTATATCGTTTTCTTCATATTTATCTTTCCTCATTACTTTATCCTTCTCATAGTATTTGTAACATTTTTTCTACGTTTGAATCACCATTCCAAGACAGTCTCAAAGTTTTCAAGCGAATATTGTAGTTTCATGGCCATGAGAATAACAACCGCTCTTTAGCGTGAGTAGTGTTGGACTTTTAGCGGCAGTTTGGTTGGTGGTGTGCATCAAGCAGCAGAAGGCGCGTTCAACCCTGGTGCGCGGAGAGAGTATAAATTGTAGGCATTAGCCCCGCGTATCATTGAATCGGAAGTCAAAAAGCGCACTGTGTGTTGAAAAGCAAGAGTGCATATAATGACCGGAAATTAAGTTCGCTTTTACCGTGCCTGGGGGGATTTGGAAGGATGACAAGGTAAGCTGGCTTTTGACTTGATGCCATCACTTTGTACTCATTGTCAGCCCTAGATCATTCATTCTAGCGGCTTGACAAGAGCTTCAAAGAAGAGGATCATTCCATTTTGAAAGATCGACAGGCGTACAAAAGCCATCAAATCACACGACAACTCTTCCTCCCTCATCATAGAAATAGACAGCATGGCATCAACAAAGCTGATCGAATCATTGCGCAATGGACCTGGTTCATCCTTGATTCAGCCCACATCAAGAGCTTTCATGCTAGGATACCTATTAGACGTTTTACCAACATTATTCAAACAAGTATTACGATATGTAGTCGTCACCCTGCGCACAATCGCACGTACACGAAAGCGTATTTCACAAGAAAGAGCAGCTTCACAATCATCACTTGGCATAACATCCACTGGCACACAAATAGAAGCTCCTTCAAGCTCGAAAACAACATTATACGGAGATGGAATCAAACCAGCCCTACAGCAACTACCGCTCTTGTTGCAATCTATCGTCAAGGCCCTTTTGACTTCCTTGGGACCAAAGGGTGTAGCATTCACTTGTGCTCTTGCAATGACTAGTACTATGTTGATGGATTCTCTCATCTCGAGCATACTCATGCGCCCTACCAAGAACGCATTCACCAATGCTGCCGTCAGAACAGGCCGTCGTCAAGCATTCAGCACATTCGTCAGCGCTGCTATCTCGAGTTCCTTTGCCCTCTATATGATCCAAAAGGATGCCATAGGAGACCATAACGCACTCAAAGCACAATATCCATTTCGAATTCCTTTCCGCAAATCATCGAGCAACAATAGATTATTACCGACACCTTTGGCTCCAGGAGGACATTTCTTGGCCCGTCTTACGAGTTTGAGTGTGCCTGCAACACCACTAGAAAAGGGAAGCAGAAGTCCGGTAGAGAAATCCTTCGCTAAACTACCCCCCTCATCTCCTCAGGATGAGAAGGATCCTTCTCGCTCTCGCTCTTCATCTTCCGCTCAGACTGATCCTTCTAGTGACGAGCTCGGCACAGCAAGTCCAACGATCGATCTATCCCTCTTTGCCTTGGTACGTGCAATGGATACTTTCGTTCGTGTTGTACCACTTCTTTTCGCTTCTCGTATCAGTTTGAGAGGTACTGCAGTAGGACCTTCTGCGGGAATGAAGTTGGACACATCCCGTAATCACTTGAATAACGCTCAAAGACAAGCAAGAACATCGTTACCTGTTCACTTGTTGCAATCGTTAGGCAGATTTGGAAAAGAACAAGCAGAAGGATTGACTTTCGTTGTTGCATGTGCGATCATCATGTACAATTGGTTCTATCATCCTGAACGCTTACCACCTACATATGTGAAATGGATTTCGAATTTGGCAAGCATGGATCATCGTCTATTGGAAGCACTAAGGTGTATCAGAAATGGCAAGCCGCACTACTTGCGATACGGTGATCGACAAACTGAGCCAGCAGCAATTGATCTGCTAGGATCGCTATCAGAATCAATGGGACATCCTTACGGATGGGGAGACATCACAAGATTACCACATACTCGCGAGGAAGCAAAACAGATGAAGAAAGAAGCGATCAAGAATGGCGATCAATCACAGTACATTCTACATGGAGCCGCAGGACCACGAGGCAGAGGAGATTTGGGTGGATTACCGTGTGAATTGGTTCATTGCGGTATTGGTGGACCGAATTGTTTCAAAAATGCACTTTATCGTTTCTTACGTGCATGGAAAGTTTGTATGGGAATTTATTTCCCGGTTCATTTGGTGCCAAGGTTAATCTTTGGACCTGGACAATTCAAACGTGAACCTATTCAAGCTTTAACGAAAGTATTGAAAGGAAGTATGCGTAGTGCAACATTCTTGTCAACTTATATTGCAAGTATTTGGTTCATGGTTTGCATGGCACGTTCGATGGTCTTGCCACGCTTGTTCCCCAATATCTCTTTCCGGTACTGGGATAGCGGTCTAGGACCCATCCTTGGTTCATGGACCTGTGGCTGGAGTGTGTTTATCGAAGAGAAACGCAAGAGAGCCGAAATGGCATTGTATGTTGCACCAAGAGCATTGTTCGCTTTAGCAGAAATGTCAAAGCCAGGATGGTTATCGAAAGGACAAAAGAGTGCTTTACAAGCTGAGAGATTGTTATTTGGAATGAGCGTTGGTATCGTTATTGCTGCTGCTAAACATCGACCTGAAGTTCTTCGTGGACTTACCGCTTTGATTGGTTGGGTTGTTGCACCGGCACCACAAGCAGGATCGAAGCGTGTTCGTGCTACTGCACCCAGATCAGCATGATTACCTTTCGCATTTTAGGATCTTCTTAGCCATTTGTAGACTATAAAAACAATTCCTTTGTTGCATGTTCGCAGAGTTGTAAACACACAGAAAGAGTGGATGAAATGGATGGATTATGTATACAATATGAATTAAAGATTACAAATACAGGAATGGCAAATTTATTATTCTTTTGCACCGCCAAAGTCAACAGGTGCAATCGCTCCAACTTTATCTAAAACTTCTTGCCATTCTTTTGCAGGTTTGGAGTGGAAAGTAATCGCACCTCCTGCTCCAACAGATATTTTGTTGCCATTCAAACAAACTGTACGAATGACGACGTTGAGGTTTACTGCTCCATCAACTCCAAGCCATCCTAAAGCGCCGCTATAAACCCCGCGAGCTTTTCTTTGAGGTTGTGCATGCTCGAGTTCTTCGAGCAATTGAACGCTTCTCACTTTGGGCGCACCGGTCATACTGCCGGGCGGGAAGCACTGTCGGATCGCTTCAACAGTGCCGATACCATCGTGAGCAGTATCATTAGTGCTGCTTTTGCTGGAAATTGGAACTTTTCGTCCTTGAACAGTTGTGACGAGTTGATGAACAGTTTCATACGATTCAATAGCCATCAATTTTGTCACTTTGACTGATTCAGGACGACAAGAATGCAACAAGTCCCTCCTGATCAGATCGACAATCATGAGATTCTCCGCTCGTTCTTTTGCATCTGCATGTAAACGCTTAATTCGCTCTTCGTCTTCTTCCTTGCACCATTGGATGCTCTCGCGATCACCATTACGGACTCTTTGAAGGATGTCTTTCTCGCCCTTGCCATACCCTGCCCGTGCTGCAGTGCCTTTGATCGGCTTCATCTCTACCAGCCCATCAGCATCAATTCCAAAGAATTTTTCAGGACTCGTAGATAGGATGCTTTGCGGCTTGCCATCGCTATCAACCGTATCGAGTTGCAAAAACGCCGAGAATGGAGCAGGGTTACGCGCTCGCAAGCTTGTGTAGAAGTCAAAATGATTTTCTGCATCTTCTTCGGACAGTTGACCTTCGAATTCGGTAGTGAGACAAATCTCATAGCTTTGACCTTCAGCGATGAGTTCGCGTGCTCGTTCTACCTTATTCATGTATTCGCTTGATGTGTCGATTGGTCTCATAGATGGCAAGAGGCGATTCGTGACCACACCAGAAGGTTTTGTTGCATTCATCCCGTTCAGCTTTTCACGTACAGATTCTGTCCACTCTTCCAGATGTGAGGGAGATATGCCGACCTGCGTGTCCAATCGTTCCATTAGCTCGGAAAGATAGCCCGCATTGAGATGTGTAGGGTTTCGTCCGGGGCGCTGCACAAGTCCGATTGTGTACCATTGGCTGGTTTCATGATCGATCACTAGAGCCTTGTCACAAAAGCCGAACCAGGATGAAGGGAAGGAGGATCCGCATTTTGTGTTCTCTGAATTCAAATTCGGTGGAAAGGCAATTTGAGGCAGTGACTCATACTTCATCTCATAGCCAAAGTACCCCACAAACCCTGTCTTGAACGGTAAGTCTCCAATTTTGGAAGTATCACATCTTTTCTGTAGAGTTTGCTGAGCCTGATCGAGCCAAGTCCAAAAGCTAGCCGATTGCTCTTCCTGTTCGTTCAAGTGTGATGCTTCTGGTGAATTGGTCCGACTCAATTCTGGCGTAGGTAATCCGTGCTTTTGTACAACATTTGCACGACTGTTTCCACCTTGCTCTCCCAGGAATAGCTCAGTTTTCTTTCCGTTACCTTGAGCGATAATTGTCTTGCTTTCAACATCATATCGAATAGACCAAGAAGGCACAGACATAAAGGAGTACCGGCTATGATGACCGCCTGGGCGAGCGCTGTCAAGCCAAACTGAAGAAGATTGACCGCCAAAGACTTCTTTGAAGATACTGGGAGCTATCGTGGGATCATACCTTCCAAGGGGTTGCATGGCGGCGGTATACCTTATTGGATCCTCAGCCGAATCTGACAAAGAGAAAGTTGTATCCATAGTGCTTCTTGACGCCGAAGTGGACGTATCTCCGGCGATCGCTTGCACTGGCTCTGCTTGCCGCCATGATCTCAACTTGGACAAAGCACGATTAGCCAGTGAAGTCTGACTGCTTTCCGATTGTTGCTTCCAGTAAGCGTGAGTATTGTCCAAGAAGTCGGTGAGGATGGCGTGTCCACCTTGACTGGCAATCGATTCAGGGTGGAATTGAACACCCCAAATAGGATGCTTGGTGTGTTGCAATGCCATCACTATACGTTCCTCTGTCTTGCCTTCATCTTCCTCAACTGGAGCGTCCATAGCATGTGCTGTTACCTTCAAATCTTCTGGAAAGGATGCTTCATCGACTACAAGACTGTTGTATGTGGTCATACCTGCACTTTGCTGGACGTTGCCGAGGATTGATGGCCAGGAGTTGTTTGCAGCATCATCAATCACAATCAATTCACTGCTCATCCCATGTCTCAAATTATTTGCCCTCTTTAAACTGCCACCACACGCAATTGCAATTCCTTGATGTCCCAAACAGATACCCAAAGTCGGCAACAATTCATCGGAATTGCGCATGAAAGATTGCAAGATGACCATAGAAGCGCCAAAATCATCTTTGCTATCCGGTCTACCCGGTCCAGGACTTAAGATCAAAGCATCGTAGTTCGGCAATAACTTTTGTTTTGCTTGTTTTTCATCTTGCCAAATCGGATGAGTGAATGGTAAGATTGTCGTTCTAGAGAGTAGTAGCTTTGAGGCAATCTCTCGTGCTCGTTCTGGAAAGGGTCCTCTTCTTTCAATCTTTGCCGCTAGTCCATCCAATAAGCAAATCAACAGGTTGTGTGTATAGCTGTCGTGATGATCGATGATCAAAAGCCGAGGCGGGACGCAATCTTCTTCTAATGCATTTAACCCATCCATCTTGATTAATTGTGTAATGAGCGTCTCAGATTGTGAGTGTGTTTTATAGAAAGTGCATGCCGTTCTAAGTTGAGCTTTCTGACCGCAGCGGGAAGAAGAAGATGATGGAAAGAGGCGTAAAATGAAATTTCTATTTTAGAATTCTGAAAATGAAGTTGCGTATGCGGAGTGTAATTCCGATTTTCCGCCACTGTCACAGTGCCTCTCAAACCATCCGAAAGCCTAATTTTTCGGAAGAAAAAAAAATATAAGGCTGACTGTGTCAAACTTTATCTAATCGCGTTCATCTTAAGCGTGTTTCTTTAATGATGGTTAAAGCAATTGTCTAATATTTAATAAAGCAAAGAATAATATACATACAGCATTTAGAATATTCTAGATTCTACTAACATCACGACCAAAAAGGCCACGACGGATATAATCTGATAAAAGCAAAATTTTCATCCGTGTTGAAACTGCTTCAGATAGATAGAAAGATCTCCAAGCATACATTGCAACTAATCCACCAGCAAAAGATCCGATAGGTTGTAAGGGTCCGGGAAGTGGAATATCAAATGCAGCCGCATTCCCAATATAAGCCAAAGAACCCAAATTGCGGTATTGGAACGGATCATAAACTTGATCATCTAGGTCAAACACGTCCGACTCGTCGTGCGGGTTCATGTCCCTTCCCTCATTACGCACCTTGGCCAGCTTGTTTAGCTTCTTACCGAGGTAATTTCCTTGTTGCGATGCAACTTGTGCAGTTGCAGGAAGAGCAGTCATCTTGTTTTGTGTTTCCAACAACATTTCCGCAATCTCGTTCAAATCTAGATGGCCATCACGATCTTTATCGTATTTTTCAAACGTTTCTTGTAATTTGTTGAAATGTTTAGATGCCAACGGGAATTTACGTTTGATCGATTGTGCAAAGACTTGGAATTCGTTAAAGTTGAGCTTGCTGTCATGATCAGTATCGCATTGATCCACAAAGTCATAAATATAATCGATCAGATGAGTGTCCACCGTACTTGAATCTCCCATAGCATACATGCTTCCTAAAGGTGCACCACGAACACGAAGATGGCTATCAACTTGCAATGCCTTCAAGTGAGATTGATTGGGCAAAAGATGCGTCAATTTACGTGTGAACGGAGACATGGCAATTCCCGTTGACCAAAGTGTAAAGCCAGAAGGTACTTCTTTCTCTGTCAAATTTCCATCTTCATCTTTGATTGTGTAGATAACCTTATCTGGTTCCACTCTCTTCACTCTTGCGTTCGTGATCACGTTCACATCATCACGAGAGAATTTCTTTTCTGCATACTCTGAAATTGCTTCACTGTACGTGTTGAGAATGTGAGATCTTGATTGAATCAAATGTACTTCCGATGACGCACGTAATTGTTTAGGGAACAATTTCAGAATATCTTCGTCCAACATATCGTGAATTTCTGCTGCCGTTTCAACACCCGTTGGACCACCACCACAAACGACAAAGCTCAACAGACGATCACGTTCTTCGGGAGTCGTTGTGGGCAAAGAAGCGATTTCCAAATTATCCAGAATATGACTGCGAATCTTGCGTGCATCCTGTACGGTCTTTAAGTGGAAACAATTCTCCAATCCGGGGACGCCGTGATCGTTGGTTACTGCTCCAACCGCAACGACCAAGCGATCGTACGGGATATATACATGCTTGCCGAGGTGATTTGAAGCGCCATCGATACTAGAAGCTTCATCGGGTGTATGTCCGTCAATAACTTCCACTTCCAATAAGCGATCCTCACCACCTTGAGTAGATGGCAATGCGGATCCCATCACTGCATCAACAGCACGGCCTTGAATGTAGTGTCCCTTTACTCTTGCCAAGATCTTTCGCAAAGGTTCTACTAGCGTACGTGGTTCAACTGTACCAACGGTTGCACTTGGTAAGAGAGGCGTGAACAAGAAGAAGTTATTTGGAGAAACGAGAACAACATCATATTCATCCGGATTCAGGTTCATCAAAAGAGCAACGGATGCCCAACCTCCACCGACGATGACCAAACGTTCCTTCTTTTTGGATTCAGGTAGAACGTCTACTGTTTCATCGACAAAGTGACTCAAGATCGGTAGATTATTTGGTCCTCCCGGTGTTGGATGCATTGCCAATGGAGTCAAAGGTACTTTATCCACATGTGCTTCTTTGTACGTAAATGCATCATAACTCAAAATGATCAACACCGTTGAACTTAAACCAAACACGATTGATCCTGCTCCGAACAATGTCCATTTGATTGCCGGATGACGTGCAAAGAATCCTGGACGACGTGGAGGAGGCAATGGAGGTGCTGTTGGCGGAGGAGTAGGAGGAGGAGCAGCAGTAGATGTGTAACGAATCGAAGCTCTTTGTCCTGTCAGCTTTGAACGAGATAAAGCCAAACGTGCAACACTTCTTTGCTGTTGAACGGGCAATCGTGCCAATGGAAGGCTATGCGGTATGCCTCGTGAAAGGCCAATTCGCATCATGTTGGACAGTACAACGTCAGCACAAGGTTGCCAGAAGGTGATGGTGATTAAACGAGAAGAGGACTTCCTTCTCATAAAGTTATATCTCTCAAGAACTTCTCATCCTTCCCCACACACACACACACACACACACACACACACACACACACACACACACACACACACACACACACACACACACACACACACACACACACACACACACACACACACACACACACACTCCACTAGCGCCGAACGGCTGAGATACGCCGATTGCGTGTATGCAATCACAGGTCGTGCATAAATTCCCATTCTAGCATACAGACAGACAGCATCCCGCGGTATTTTGCGTGTAAATTTGCGCTGCGTAAATGCGTCATTTCTTTGAACAATCAAAAGCATTTTATCCGAGCAAGAGGAACAAATTCAGGAACACAGAATACAACACCCGTATTCATATAGCAATTCATTTTGTACAAAGATATGAATTAGACAGAGAGAGAAAGCGATCCTCTTCGTTTTCTCAGTATATGTCTTCTATATATTTTATGAAAAGTGGGCATAAATAGCAAAATGATCTGTAAGAAAGATTCTAGCATCATAATACAAGCAAGAATGATCAAACAACATTCAACCGCCAACGTCTCTGGATCAGCATGACCTAACTCAATCAAATATCCAATTTGCACTAAGACAAGAGCAACGCCAAAAAACAATCTAATCGATTGACTTATTATTATCGGCCTTTCAATCGATCGCCATCCGTTTGCAGAATGTTGAAGTAATTTAAGTGCAATATCGCCAAACATATAAACCGCCGGACAAAGATAAACATAATAAAAGTTATATGCGTTTTGTGAAAGATATTGATCTAAACTGTCGGTCTGTTGCATTCCAGTGATCACGTTTGCATAATTTCCAATAGCAGTACTGGCAGCAGGTGGTAATTGAACATTCTTGAAAGGTTCTGTAGAATTTGCCAAAGCATTTGCCAAATCTACATCCGGAATGATTGCTCCCTGCAAAGATGTGATCGTAGCAAAGATTGCTATAATCGAACGTGCATAATAGTTTTGTATATCATCCAAAGCTGGAATAGTGCCATTATTGAGAGTTTCATCCGGTCCTGTGGAATTGAGATAGTTTAGCCATCCTTCATCATCGGGCAAGTAAATTGAAGCATTTTGTCCAAATCGTACAAGTCCACTAAGAGTGTTGACATAGAGAATTACTTTTCCCAATCCGATCATCAAAACTGCAGAAGCGATGTGCAAAACGATGTGAGCATAGCACCACGTCATTATCCGCGCAGGATGTGCAACAAATTCCTTTATAGCTCTTGAAAAATAGCCAAAGAAAAGCAGAGTCACAATTATCACACTTGCAGCAGCATTTAATACCGTGAGAGTAGACCATCCTCCAACAGGCAAGCCTCCTCTGTTGAAATCACGACTGCCTGGACTGATTTGATTGAGTGCTTGACCAATATTCTCGAAACCATTACCGAAGACCATAAGTGAGAACAATGCCAAACGTTCAACAATCGGAGTTGCAGATATAGAGCGAAGAGATCCAAATATTTCGACAATCATCTCTGCAACCATTTCAACTGCAATACCAGCGATCCACATTCCAATCACTGCAGGTGGCAGTGTATGATTATTATCGACAACGTATGGGCTTGCGATCCAAAGAGCCATAGAGATGAGCGTTCCACCGATGATGATCAAATGACATTGTCTTTCAGAAATGTGCGATCGTTCACGTCTTTCGACGGCAAAAGGTATATCATCATCCCAAAATTTAGTCTTATGAATGTAAGTGCGAGCGATCACAAGCAAATAATCGGCAATCAAAGTTCCTCTTGAACAAACGTAAATTGTGGTAAAGTTCGTATAACCTCCACGGGCAAATTCGGATGAAACAGTGGCAAAGGCTACCCAAACACCTAAACAGGTACTTCGGACTATACGTTGACCGCATTGCATATAAAAACCAAATCGATCCCTTCCTCTGAAACGAACATCGAACAAAGTTTGCGACCACCATGACCACCAGAGTAAAGAGAAGTATCCAATGAACACACCGATTTTGGAAGCTGAGGCCAGGTCTGCATTATTACCGTAAACGGACAAACAAGCCGTTAGTAAAAGATCGAAGAATAAATCATCGAAGCCGGGTTGTTTTGAGGGTGGCTGGTTCTTGTCATCTCGATTACTAAACATGCTTACGTGCATTCTTTGTTTAGGATTATCATTCAATTCTTTATCTTCATCTGCATCATCTTGACTTGTTTCCTCTTCTTCGGTCGTATTTACTTTGCGTTCCATTTTGGGTAAGCTGGCTGCTTCTACATCGTATTGACTTGACTTGTGATCGAAATGTTTTTCGTCGATTGTTCGTTGTGATGAAGGGGATTTCTTACCTGACTCTTCTAGTTCTTGTTGTTCGATTTGAATCATATGAGTGTTTCTCTGGTTTCCTTCTTGGGAAGCGAGTGTATGCATCTCACTCTGTTGCGCCTGCGCATGTTGTGATTGTGATGACGGTCTATTCTCAGCAAGTCGAATGGATTCTATTGATGGCTTTTTGTTGTCATCTTTCGGAGAAGGCATTCTGTTCATCTTCCAGAGATTGACTCAGCACTCAATGATGAGTGGAGAGAGAGATTGGTCGTGTCACCGAGTTAAGAGATAGATGGTTATAGAATGATGAAAAAGAGTATGTATTTTAATGAACAACATCTGCATATAGACAAGTCATGATGTTTGTCCATTGTACTTTTCATCTGAGAAGGATCTGCATTACAAAACTTTACTCGGTCCCATTTCCGCTTTTGATTCCTGTCAAAAAAGAAAGAGAAAGAGCCATGTGGAACGTGTTACTGGCACTTTAACACTCTCAAATCCAAGCGGCTAACCGCGTTTCGCACATTTACTTTTGACATTTTCAATCAATTCTCAGGAAACAGGCGGAACTTATTTCACACCCAAGCCAAAACAATTTACAACAAAGTGTGATACCCTCATCTTCCCGTGGGCTCAATGATCTTGTCTGAGAATAAACTGAGATTACCTCTACTTACTTCAAATGGAAGTCATATTTGGGCGTCAAAAAGGGCGTAATCAAGATCAGCTAGCGCGGCTCTGGCGTAGCATGATAATCGGTGGTTAAGAGGTAAAAAGGCGCCGGGATTGTGAATTGATTATTTAATCGGTGAATTGGCGTATCGCGCTGTTTGTTTTAGCTTCCTGCATTTTATTTTTCTTTCCTTCCTATAGAAATTTTGAATGCACAAACACAATCAGTGCTTCTCACTTCCTTCGACAAACGGAGAAAGAGTTATAATGGTCCTTTACGTCGTCGGATTGGGGTTATGGGATGAGAAGGATATCACACTAAGAGGTTTGGAAGCAGTACGTGGAAGTGTACGGGTATATTTGGAAGCATATACTTCAATCTTAATGTCAAAAGATTATCAAAGAAATTTGGAAGAATTATACGGAAAATCAATCATACTGGCTCACCGAGAAACAGTTGAATTAGAATCAGATGCAATCTTGGCAAATGCACAAAACGATGACGTTTCATTTTGTGTTGTTGGCGATCCATTGAGCGCTACTACACATACAGATTTGATCTTACGGGCACGTCAATCCGTTCCACCAATCCCAGTCAAGATCATCCATAATGCAAGTATCATGACAGCAATCGCATCTAGTGGCTTGCAACCATACAACTTTGGTCAAACGATAAGCGTACCTTTTTGGACTGAAACATGGAAACCGGATAGTTGGATGGCAAGAATAGCAGAGAACATGCAAATCGGAAATCACACTTTAGTCTTGAGTGATATCAAAGTACGTGAACAAAGTGAACATGATATGGCACGTGGAATCGAACGTTTTCAACCTCCAAGGTATATGATGATTCCACAATTGATCACACAATTGCTGGCAGCTTCTTCGCATGCAACAGCAACTGAACAACCACAGAATGCAGTCTTATCAGCAGATTCAACGTTGGCAGTCGCATTATGCAGAATGGGAACAGATACCGAATTGATTCTTGCAGGAACATTGGGAGAGTTGTTGGCATTGGCATCGCCAAGTATAGAAGAATTACAAGCAGAAGAAGAACAAGATGATGCAGATGAAATGGCATCAGAACAAGAATTAGAGAAAAGAAGAGCTGAAAGAGCGCAAATACGTGCAATTAAGGCTTTTGGACCGCCTCTACATAGTTTGGTCTTGGTCGGGAAGAGATTGCATCATCTCGAAAGGGATTACGCTGCTATGCATAAAGTGCCAGGAAGCAAATGGGATGAAGTAGCAAGGCAGGTGTACGAATGCAAGGAAGAGTGAACGTCATCAATGTACAATACCATTCAATACGATACAGTAATTTGAATCATACGATCTTGTTCGGATCAAGAGAGGGGGAGAAATAGGTCGTGCAGGTAAAGGTCGCACTTCACTTGAATAGTCTGCCACAACAGATGGCTGACGATAGGACAACACAAGAAGAATGGATGATTGATGGGTAAATGATCTTAGTCCATGAGCTAGCTGTATCTACATAGGTTGGAGTCATTGTCCGTCGTACAGCATACGGGCGTAATGTGGTGCTGCCACATGCCTTTGAACACCGAATACCTGGTTTTGGAGAAAGGTGGCTGCATCAAGTTTAAATTTCTTCAAGGAGAATTCGTCGTAGAGCGATTAACAATCTGAAGTAAATTTTAAGAGCGATTTGCAAGAATGATTCCAGCATCAAAATGCAAGCAAGAATTATCAGACCGCTTTCTACTGCCATTGTTCTCGGGTCCGTTCGACCGAATGTAAGTAAAAGAATAACTTGCACCAAAACAAGGATTACACCACAACAAATTCTGATGCATTGGCTAAAATTCTTTGCTCTCCTGCTGACTGCGTCTTCATCAGTTCTACGATGTTCAAGTTCTTTGAGCACTGTGTTACCAAACAAGTAGATTGCAGGACAGATGTAAACGAGATTAAAGTTGAAAAAATTTTCAGAGAGATAACGGTCGAGACTGTCCGCCTTTTGCATTGCATTGATTGCGTCGACGTATTTTCCATATGCAGTACTGGCAGCAGGAGGCAAACTGAAATCCTTGAATGGTTTTGTGGAATCGAATAAACGTTGAGCTAAGTCCAGTTCCGGAACGATGGCTCCCCGTAAAGAAATGGTTGTAGCGATGAGTTCTACGACCGTTCGTGTATAGTTACTTGGTATATCTCCAGCAGCTGGCATTGAATTGTTGTTGAAAACTTGCGTTAGATTTGGAGAATTAATATATGTTTGCCAATCCGAATCTTTAGGCAAATATGATGAAGGATGATTGTGCAGTTGTATGAGTGTTGTCAGAGTGTTGATATACGAAATTGTCTGTCCTAGTGCGATCATCAGTACCGCGGAAGTAACATGCAAAATAAAATGAGTATAGCACCACAGCGCTATTTGTGCAGGATCGGCATCGAATTTATTCTTATCAACGTCCGGATAGTAGTCAAAGAACAATAAAATCACAATTATGACACTTGCAATTCCATTCAAAAATGCGATAAATGCATTTCCTCCGTCCTGTGAACCACCCCTACTATTGAAAGAAAGACCGACTAACTTGAGTGCTTGACCAACATTATCGAAACCATTTCCAAACACCATGAACGAAAAAGTTCTCAAACGTTTCACCATTGGAGTTTTCGAAAGATGCTCAAGGGAACTTTTACTTTCAATAAACCATTGTGCAATAATTTCAACCGAAATTCCAATACACCAAAACACAACAGCCTTACGCGGCACCGTATTCTTATCAACATCGATAAACACACTTCCGGACCAAAAAACGATAGAGATGATTGTTCCTACAATAATGATCCAATGACATTGTATTTTACTGATGCTTGTGACCGATAGCTGGTTAGCAGTGTCTTACATTACGGTTATACTATAATCTCCGTTAGTATTATGATACTCGGTCGCTTCTTGACTTTCCGTAGTATTTTGGGGATTATCAGAACTTCCCGGTGATCCATCCTCAATATAAAAGATTAACATAAGATAATCAAAGATTAAAATAACCCTTGAAAGAACGTAGAAGACAGCGAAGTCCCGATAACCACCGTGGACGAATTCGGATGAAACAGATGCGAAGCCAATCCTACCGAGTATAGAAGCACCACGCAAAAAATTTTGATAATATTCCATAAGAAGGTCATTTTCATACTTACCTCTATAACGGACATCGAATAAAGTTTGTGACCACCATGACCACCAAAGTAGGCTAAAATATCCGATGAAAATACTGATCTTAGAGATAGAAGTTAAATCAGCGTTTTCGCTATACACGGATAAACAAGCCGTTAAGAGGAGATCGGTGAAGAAATCTTCGTACTTAGGCAGCTTTTCGTTCATTGCTTTTTCTTTATCGCTGGACGTTTCTGTTGAGTCTGTTTGCTGAGAGTTCGTATTACCAGGGGTTACGTTTAACGTATTTTGAGTGGTCTCATTCCCGTGTTCTACACTATTTTGTGGTGCTTCCCCTTCTTCGGTCTCTCGTGCTCTACTTGGTAGGGATGCGGGATCTATATTGTCTTGATTTGAAGTCGGATTAGCTTGCTCACCGCCTGAAGCTTGCTGTGATGAAGGTGGTTCTTCACCTGAAGCTTCTTGCTCGTTGTTTGGATTATCTGTCGTCGAATTGTTTCCTTGGCCCTCTCTATTCGAGGCTTGTTGATGTATCTCACTCTGTTGCGCTTGTACTTGTTGAGAGTGATTCAATGAGTGAACAGAATCTACTGATGTTTGTTGAACGTCTTGATTAGGAGAAGCCATCTTTTCCATCTAGAGATAGTCTCAGCACTCAAAGATGAATGAAGAGAAATTGTATGCCTATCAAACTGAGATGATGGTATAGAGAAAAGGTATCGCGAAAATCGATTTCATAGCAAGGAAAGAAAACTTATACAACTATACTGTTCATCGCCTTCCTTACAGATCTGAGCATGTTCTGTTTTACATAAAAACTCAGCAGATTCTCACGACTTGTTCCGGATCCCCAAAACATCTTTTAAAGTCACAAAACAAGGCCTATGTAATGCATTCGATCCGAAATGCTGTACATCGCATTAACATTACCATCTTTGCATTGACACTCGGGAGTGTCTAGATTCGAGTCTTGTATTTGACTTGGTCCCTCTTTTTGCTTGGATTGTTGTGCCTATTGGGCGGACGGACAGCTCCGTCGAAAGCGGGCAGCCGCCTTGAGCTGTCAATCTGTCAGCTTTAGATCATTCTTTTACTTTTCTACCGTCAAAGATTTGGCTGCTTTACTCACGGCCAAAAAGAGCAATAATTCCCCGCGCTGTATCCTTTGGCCGTGTCGTCTATCAAAGATCTTCGGTGGCCGGTACTCCGTTTTTCATGCAGTTTTGACAGGATTCGGTGATTAAACTCAGTCTAGTACGCCGGCATAGCGAGGACAGGGTTGGTTAGTGATCTTGATTCTATTTTTGGCCAGGAAGGCTTTATGATCATTTTTGGTGGGGTGTCTCTCTTTTGGGATTGTGCTTTTCAATCTTTTGTACCCGATATGTTTAGAAGGTATGGTTGTAGAATGCGTGTTTTGCCCTAAATTGGCTTGGGAGCAATGATTGATCACATACACTTAGCTGATGATCACGACAAGATGAATGATGAAGTCGTTCTATTCTTATGTAATCGTGATGGTACAATCAGTCAGGAATCGATGACCGGGATACGGATTATAGAATGAGTTGTTTTGTCGGATAACGGGTTTAGGATCTTGTCTTACTATAAAGCATTAGCGTGTGTTGAATGCGTTAACGATCTGAAGTTCCCGCACTTTAGCACTGTATGTTCTGCACTGCGCGTGTATATCTCTGCATCGGCTTCTTCTTTTTGTTTGTTTGGAACAATGGTCATAACAACGGCTTATGAGAAGTGTAGAAAGAAATCAAGATTCACAATTAGCGTTACGCTAATGAAAATAATTTCCTATCCTCATCTGTCACAGAGAAGGATACCGATGGATAACATGCATCTGCATATGCAACCTTTTGCTTCTCTTAGACTGTCAAGTGGGGTTCAGTTTCAATCTTCTTTCCATAGAAACATCACGGTGTTTTACTTAAGATTCTGAAAGTGCATAATGATAATTTGATGGAATGAAAAAGATGCCGAGATCGATAAGAATAATAAAAACCATATCTTCTCTTCTCACCATCGTCCCCCTCAAAGATTCCTCCTTCAAGATGTCAGAGAGCAAAAATGAAGTTGTGGTGGACAATACGGTAATAGCAATCGATGGTTCAATGGCAGCAATCGTGCCAGCATCACAGAACGGAGTGATTGCTGGAGAACCTTCAAGTACACCACAAGACCGTACAGCAGTACATTCAAGAGCTGCAAGTATCAAAGATGATGACAGACAACATCCACCAATGCCACCCAATTTGGACGTGATCAAGCATTTAGGAGAGGATGGACGTGTGTTGCATCACAGTAGAAGTGGTGGCACATTGATCAACGATGTGCATCACAAAGACAACTACAACGAAAAGGATCCAGAAACACCCAGTGTCGATCGTGAAGGATCAATCACCACCGTAGACGAAACACAAGGACCTGAATACCTATCACCAGTTAAGTTCATACCAATCTTCTTCGGATTATGCTTGGTAGTATTTATGATCTCTTTGGACAATACAGTAGTCGCAACTGCACAAGTTCCAATCGTGAATGATATCGGAGGACAAGCAAATATTGCATGGTTACCAACAACTTTTTTGATAGGTCAAGCAAGCTTTAGTATTTTGTTCGGTCAAATTTTGGCGTTCTTTAGCTCGAAGTATGTATTCATGGTAGCTTTGTTTTTGTTTGAACTTGGTAGTTTGGTCAGTGGAGTGGCACCGAATATGGGAGCCGTTCTTGCTGGCAGGACTGTGAGTGGGGTAGGAGCAGCAGGAATCTTTATGACATCAATGCAAATCTTGGCAGAAACTACAACGGTCACTGCAAGAGCGCAATATATGGGTATCCTTGGTGCACTTTTTGCAATCTCAATGGTCGCTGGTCCTTTGATCGGTGGTGCACTTTCCGATCATGTCACTTGGAGATGGGTCTTCTACATTAACTTACCAATCGGAGGAGCAGCCTGGTTAGCAGTTGCATTCCTCTTCAAATCGAGACCTCCATTGGGATCGAACAAGGCACAGCCTATCAAAGTCATGGAAAGATTGCAAAAGATGGATATCATCGGTACCGTCTTATTCACCGGTTTGGTATGCATGCTTGTTATTCCAATCCAACAAGCACATCAAAACGGCTGGAAATCGATCACGACCTGGGCACCAATCGCATTCGCAAGTGTGGTAGCAATCTTATCGGGACTATGGTTCAAATATCTAGGTGAACAGCGTGCATTGGTACCCCTTCGTTTATTCAAAGATGCAAATTTTGTTGGATGTGCAATTTTATCATTTTTCACTTTTTGGAATTCAATCACGTTTACTTACCTCATCCCTCTTTTCTTTCAAACCGTTCGTGGTCGATCAGCAACGCTGGCAGGTGTGGATATGTTGGCTTTCATGATCACTCTTGCGATCGTTTCGTTGTTTACTGGCATTTTGGCAAAGAATACAGGACACTATTATCCACAAACTGTTTTTGGTCCATTGTTTGGAGTGGCTGGAGCTGCTTTGCTTTACTTCCAGAAAGTCGATAGCCCGCTAGGTTTCCAGATTGGTACGCAGATCTTACTGGGGCTAGGAATCGGAACTGTTATCCAGCAACCCATCTTGACCGTTCAAGCCAATATTACAGACCGTAGACTACTGGCAAAAGCAACTGCCTTTATCGTCTTCTCTCAACGTTTGGGAGGTGGAATTGGTAGCTCAGTTTCCGGCGCAATCCTATCAGCACAATTCCCACACTTGGTTCGAACAATGCTACCAGCAGGAACTGATCTTAGCAGATATGCCCGTATAACACCCGAACAAGTTTATCAACTTCCACATGGGCCTGAGAGGGATGCAATCTTACAAGCATTGACCAAGACAATGACCTACATCTTTATCGGTGGCGTACCAGTCTTCGCTTTGATTTGGATTGCTAACTTGATTTTGGTTCGTATAAAGAACATCAAAACTCAAAAGGTCACACGTAAGATCGACATCCTTCGATTTATCCTTCGCTTACCGGTTAAGCAAACGGATTCGTCCAAAGCTTAAACAGAAAACGCTCTCTTCATTTTAGCACACAATCTTTCACCATGTAGCAATCATTCCTTTCAATTCTGTACAGTATTGTTTAATAGCTATTCGAATTCTCATTCACTCACGTGTGGAAAAGAGGATGCGTTGACTTTTAATAAAAGACGCAGAATGCAGGTACGATCAAAAGGCACCAAAATTAGGCGAGAAGGTGGCTTTCCGGAGCCTTTCCAAGTTGCCGTCGTGGATGCAGTGCATAGATAGCTGTCGGTGCCGTTCTGATCTAGGTACTGTCATACGACATAGAATAAAGCACCTCCCCAAATTTTAAATCAATTGCCGGTCTCGATCATTCACTCCATGGGGTAGAATGGGTTGCATCAAACAATTCTCCCGCGAAATAAAAATCTCCACAAAATAAGAAATTTGCTTACTATTTAGATTGGCTATCGTTTTAGTCAATAAAGCATGTTGGCAAGTTGAGCCGCGGGCTATGTGCATATTCATATTGTTCATCTCATTACCATTTCAGGAACGCATGACAGGATGTATTTCTCGTTCAGGGTCGTACCTGAATCAATTCTTTTCGTTTCCGTCTTTCTCTTGCAGTTATTGCATGTACAGCATCGCAGGTGATAAAACTAAGCGAAATGATCGCTTGTACATTGCACATAAATCAATGCAAACCCAAGACTCAAACATGCATTGCAATCGCCGTTTTTGCCGAGAAAGTTTCAATTTAACATGGTGAACATCATCATTATGAGCTGTTTTATTCTTAGAATTTTTGTTTGTTGGACCGTATTTCCCACGACGATGAAACTGTTGCCGAAAAGAGCGGATGAGTGGCAATATTAATGAATGAGGATAGAATGAGTGTTATTCTTAGTAATGAAATAAGCACGGGATGAAAAAAAGGAAGGGGACACACTCGACTCATACAAAAATAACATTCTCGCGGCTCTAGTGCTGTTTATGCACCGAATTTCCCCGAAGTTCCACCGTGGCTAAAAAGTTAGCGTTATCCGTAAAAGAGTGCATGGTGAGTGGTTTCTTGCAGGTGTGCAAACTGGCATGGCATTTAACCCGAACCCAACCAGCCGAATAAGATTGTGGCTTGATTTTCTTTTACACTGTATCTAGCGGCATACACGCCGGATCCTTGTGTGTAGGCCCATGCGAATTGCATAAGCGGTTGATAGATTTCGACCTAAACGGGAAATGCTTTTTTTAATGTGCGGCAGAATAGAAGCAGAAGTGGTAATGGTAAACATCCGAAGCGAGGCAAGAAAAGATTCTAGAAGGAACAAACTGACACTGCTCGGCTACACCGACAGACACGCGTACGTAATATAATTCATGCAGTAGCATAAAAACACTGTTGTTGTCTTGCTTCGGGATGCATCTCTGTCGTGTTCTGCGTAAATTGAGATCTACCGAACAAGGTCCTTTTGGGCAGGTCTAGGTTCATGTGCTTGTCCAATACCTTGCCGGGGTTGTTTAAATTCCTGACAGACAGACAGTCTGACAGTCACTCAACAGTTTTCATACGTGCGATACAGTTCAATCGCCTGTTCTGGACTGGCATTTAATTGCATTTGCATGCTTGAACCTAGACAATTACTGCTATAACGGTGTATGACTGTCATTCCTCCCTTTGTTTTAGAAATTTATTAGAGTCCAGAATGTTATTATTTGGCCTTACTTACCCCTTACCCCTCCAAATGCTTAAATCAAACCATTATGGTGCCCCGCTAAAGTGCCTTGCGGGGGAGAATGAATAAATAAACTGTATGACATACTGAAAATATGCACAAATGTAGATTATCAGGAACAATTTCAACTTCAGCTTTTAGTATTGTAAAACAATTGTGGCTTCACGTCTGTCAATACCCATTTCTTCGGTGAGATTTTTTCCCCTACTTGACCCCGCCTAGACCTTTTTCTTTCATTGTCGTGGTTGTTTCGGTGTTGATCACGGTAGAAGTTTTTCTCCTGCTTTTTTCCCCAACATCTCTTTTCTCCGGCTTGAAACTTCCCTTTTGATCCCGTTTACAAAAAGTTATATAAACTGCATCCTCTTCATTCCTTTCCCACATTCTTTTCCCCACTTCATCATCAAGACATCTCCTCCTCCCTATCTACCTTAGTCAAAATGCCAGGTGTCGTCCCTACCTTGAACACAGGTAATCAACCTGCTGCCGTTCGCCCCAAGAGCGTTCGTCAAACTCTACCTGCTATTGCAGTTGCAGCATTTGCCGCTTTTGGTGGTTTATTGTTCGGTTATGATACCGGTACAATTTCCGGTGTTATTGCTTCAAACACTTTTATCAACGATTTCGGTTATCCAAATCCACAAGATGGCGGTAAAGTTGAACTTGGTACCAGTCGTACTTCTTTGTTCGTCTCAATTTTGAGTGCAGGTACCTTCTTTGGTGCCCTTATCGGTGCTCCAATTGCTGACTTCCTTGGTCGTCGTTGGGGTTTGCAAGTTGCAATGGCAATCTTTGTTATTGGTGTTGCTTTGCAAGTCGCTGCTTCAATGCATCAAGATGGTCTTTTCGTTGCCGGTCGTGTTATTGCTGGTTTGGGTGTCGGTGTTATCTCTACAATCGTTCCAATGTACCAATCCGAAACTGCTCCAAGATGGATTCGTGGTGCCGTTGTCTCTGGTTACCAATGGGCCATCACAATTGGTCTTTTGATCGCTGCTATCGTTAACAACTCAACAAACACTCGTACTGATTCAGGTGCTTACCGTATCCCAATCGCCATTCAAATCGGTTTCGCAATCATCATGTCAATCGGTATCATCTTCTTGCCTGAATCTCCTCGTTGGTTCATCCGTGGTGGAAAGCATGACCGTGCCGCCAAATCTTTGGCCTTCTTGAACTCAACCGATGTTGACGACCCAGTCGTTCGTGCTGAAGTTGCTGACATTCAAACCAACTTGGACTTGGAATTGACTCACGGTAACGGTTCTTACGCTGACTGCTTCAAGCCAAACTCACGTAAATTCCTCACACGTACTTTGGTCGGTACTTCCTTGCAAGGATGCCAACAACTCACCGGTATCAACTTCATCTTCTACTACGGAACTGAATTCTTCAAGTCAACAGGTCAATCTAACCCATACGGTTTCGTTATTGCTTCCAACGTCGTTAACGTCGTCTGCACCATCCCTGGTATGTGGGCAATGGAACGTGCCGGTCGTCGTCGTTTGTTGATCTGGGGTGCTGCTTGGATGTTCATCTGTGAATTGTTGGTTGCAATCATCGGTACAGCTGTTTCCACCAGTAATCAAAACGCTCAACGTGCTTTGGTTGCTCTCGTTTGCTTGTACGTTGCCGGTTTCGCTTCTACTTGGGGTCCTGCCGCTTGGGTCGTTTGTGGTGAAATTTTCCCACTTGCTATTCGTGCAAAGGCATTCTCTTTGTGCACTGCTTCTAATTGGTTGTGGAACTTCGGTATCGGTTACGCCACTCCTTACCTCGTCAACCCAGGAAAGGGAAATGCAGGTTTGGGCTCAAAAGTTTTCTTCATCTGGGCCGGTACATGTTTCGGTTGCATGCTCTTCGCTTACTTCTTCATCATGGAGACCGCTGGATTGTCTTTGGAAGAGGCCGATGAGGTAAATATCACCATTCTGTTGTGTGTTTCGTTGATCAGCTATGCTAACTTTTTATTCTTCCCTTTTTTTAGTTATACGCAACTGTTATGCCACTCAAATCATCCGCTGCCAACAAAGAAATCCGCGCTCGTCGTGATGCATTGGAAGGTGAAGCCGCTAGATACATCAAGGGTGACGAAGAAGCCACTGCTGATGAGAACAAGCACGAAATCATGGCCAAGACTGGTGATGCTGACGAGAAGGCTTCATTCTAATCATCTCATCACCATCTTCTCCTTCTCAACTTAATGGTTTTTCCCTTTTTTGCATAATTTTTATCATTCAATCTTGTTGTACTCTTTATCTTTTCATCATACATCATCGCTTTACGATAGAGTTTACCCTCTTTTCGTTTTAGCAAAATGCAAAAATGAATCTAATGTCATTGATCATCATACTATTTTGTGCGAATACAAAGTCTAGAAGCGGGAAGCATTCTTTTATCGTGGCGCAAAGTGCGGGAAGGCATGAAAACCCAGTTAAGAATGGCCCGCGGATTTCCTCATGCATGCGTACCTGGTTCCATTTAGAGTTGAAAAGGCACAATTTCAGTATTTTATATAAGACACGGGACTCCAAGTTTGGAAGTTGTGTTTCTTCTAAGGTAATGGACCGAGTGAGAAACAATCATATCCATCATTCACAACCATCATCCGCAGTGAAGATGGTAAAACCAGCCGAATTACCGCATGAGCCATTGGCTGAATTCAAAACAGCATTGGCAAGAATACAAGAATTAGCAATCCAAAGGCAAGAGACATTATCGGATATACCAACGATTTCCACAGAAGATGAATTAAGAAAAGGACTAGAGCAATTGCCTAGGTCAATACCACCGGAAGGCAGCGAATATGGTCTCAAACGTGCGATCGATTTCCTGTTCGAATCCGTCTTGCCCACTCTTGCACAAGGTCAAGCAGGACCACGTTATTTCGGTTTCATTACTGGGGGAACATTACCGAGTGCATTATTGGCCGATATGATGACAACTTTAATGGATGCAAACGTTCAAGTTCATTTACCAAGAGAGACGCTTTCAACCATTATCGAAAAATACGCATTGGATATGATTTTGGATGTCTTGCACATGGATAGATCACAATGGACAGGTACATTCACAACCGGTGCAACGGCTAGCAATACACTTGCTTTGGCTTGTGGAAGACAGGCTACTTTACAACGTGCATACAGAATACGGCGGCAGAGAAGAAGAGATGCAGGAGAAACTTTACCGAAAGAAGAAGATGAATGGGATCCCGCAGAGGATGGATTGTATGGACCAGATTTACCGCCGATCAAGATCTTTGTTTGTCAACCACATGCTAGCATACAAAAGAGTGCGGCCATTCTGGGGATAGGCAGAAAGAATGTGATTGATTTGGGAATAAAGCTGGAAATGCCAGATACGGGTGATGAAGAAATCAGCGAAGAAGAAAGGGAACAAGTTGAAGCTTTGGCCAGGGCTGAAACGTTGGATTTCGATTTTGCTTTGTTGGAATCCGCTTTGAGAGAATGTCAAGCAAATGCAGAAGGTGCAATTGTTGTAATGGGAATGGGAGAAGTCGTTACCGGTGCATTGACAGATCAAACGTTGGCGATCCGATTGATGTGTGACAAATACGGTGCTTGGTTACATATGGATGCCGCTTTTTCGGCATTTGTTTGTTTGCATGAAGAATATCATTGGGTATCCACTCATATGGGTGTTTGTGATAGTCTAACATCCGATGCACACAAGACTCTCAACGTTCCGTACGATTGCGGGATATTGTATATCAAGAAACATAGCGCTTTCCGTGAGGGTAATCAATTCATTCCTCCAGAAGAATCAAGGACATTTATGGAACATGTTTGTTATCTTGATGATATTTGTGGACCTTCGAGAAAAGATTCAGGACCTTCTTATTTAGCTTCGGCACCATTGCAAGCAGCCAACGACGAAGAAATGACTGATGCACAAGTCTTATCCGCAACTCTTCCTTCACCTTTGCATCGTAATCTGGAGAACTCTAGAAGGTTCCGTGCATTGCCGGTATACATTTCCCTTTTATCACAAGGTCATCGTGGGGTACGTGAAATAGTTGAACGTAATCTCCAATTTGCCGCTCGTATTCGTCAATGGCTTCGCAAAAGTCCGTATTATCAAGTTCTTACTCCTGCAACATCTTCCCTCAGCAGTAAATTTGCTCCACACAACGGTCGTTTACGTGCTGCTCCCGGTGAACGGAACCCGCCAAGATGGGAAGATGACTTTTGGGCAACGACGGTTGTCTTGTTCCGTCCTCATCCTAAGACTTGTCCGATAGAAGCTTTCCGGGATGCGAAGGAGGGACATTTGCATTTCATTGATGCGGTCAAACAAGGCCGAATCATCTATATTTCTCCGGGATCTTTCTGTGGAATAGGTGCGGCTAGATTGGCTGTCAGTAATTGGTATACCGGTGTCGATGGCGATAATGATTTCGAGCAGACTATTAAAGCTTTGACTCAGGTCATGCAGAACAATTGAGTCGTTATGTAAAATAGATATGTTAAGATACACTGAATAATAGGATAAATATAGTACAATGCTGTTCTACTTCATTTCAACGTCTTGTGAGGGTGGTGCATGCATACTTCCATTTGATCCCGATGTGTTCTTCATGAAATCATCTGTAAAGGCAGGAAGGTGTGGAAAGGTGAGTAAAACTGTACTATAAGCTGTTTATATAACCAACCCAAAACTTACCGAGTTCCGCATCTAGACTATCAGAAGTAGGAGCAGGCCCTTTCGTTCTTCTTCCCCCACGACCGCCACCTCGTGAGAACCCCCTTCCACCTCTTCCACCACGCTGACGTGATTGTTGAGGGTGTGATGATGCTTCTGAGGCGGGACCTTTTGGTGCGTTGGGTGGTGGAACACCTCTCTGCGATCCAGTCGTACCACCAATCCGGGCAGAAAGCTCACTACCACCTCCTTGTAGTCTTTCCAGAAGTCCTTTTCCACCTGATGATCCAGATTGAGCAATTCTATCTTCCCGCATTGGTTCAAAGGAGATGGAGAGCGGATGACCCTTTGCATTTGCACCATCATATTCTTGTTTTGCACGAATTGCATCTTTTTGATCTGCATAGATAACGGTTGCAACGCCGACTGAACGACCGGTACGATCATATCGAACGGAAGCTTTAGCAATAGGACCAATACGTTGAAATATTTCCATTAACTCATCATTACCAATCTCATAATGCAAGCCTTTAACGATCAATTTAGCTGAAGGCGTATTAGCAATTGACGAAGAATTACCCCGACTTTCTATCCGATTTCCAAGCCTTTCATCTCGTTGATTATACTTATCATGCTTCCATTTATCTTGATCGGCCCTTGAATCATGTCTCTGATAAGATGTTAGGTGAATTATAAGAACAGTGAGCCGACTTTAGCATTTTATAGAAACATACCAGATAAGGGGACGAACGAGCATTTCTATCTGTTTGTCTAGATGTATCCCTTGTGCCACGATTGAAAGAACCAGACATTATAAGATGATGATGATGGTGAATGGAAGAATGAATGATTGAATAAATGCACGGACAATTAAGAAGAACTCCCAATACTCCCCTTTAAACGTTTGCCCGCCCAGCCCAGCGCCGCCAAATTAGACTTTTTAGCGTATACGTTTGCAGACGTGGAATCCGGAGACAAACAAAGAGGCATCTTCTTTCTTCCTAACGAAGTACGCATTTGCCCATCATCTTCTACAGATCTGGTCCTATAATCGATCATGGTGAGTACACAGGCTCATATGCTGATCTTCTCTAATTAACTCACCCGATTCGACACTGCAGCCGACAGGAAAAGATATTCGTGCAAAGAACGAGCGCGTGAGTGTAACATTACAACCACATAATAAAGGCATTATACTGATCATTCTTCTATTACAGAACGCTCGCAATGCTCGTGAAGGAAAGACAAAACCAAGAGCAGCATATGCAGACCGAATCGCAAAGAAGCCAGTCGTTAGCAATACCGCTTTGATCTTAATCTGTTTCGTCGTAATCGGAGGAGGTAAGTGTGCGAGCTGTTTAAAGGAAGGTCTCAACTGACTTATTCCTTCCCGTCTTTCCGCTATCTAGTGTTCTTTGAATTGGCTCGATTGTTCCTGTGATGATGGGGTACTTTCATGCAATCTTATCTACGTGTAACAATAACCGAAAAGAATCTGCTTTAAAAGCGACATGATATCACATCTGCAACCAGCTAGTACACTATCAGACGCCTCAATTTAGCTATTCCCATCAAACAACCCGCTGCTTACTCGGCCAATTCTCATTTTCAATGGTGGAGATGCTATTTACATGTACACAAAATGCTACAAATGACAATCTATCTCTACCGTCTGCCTTTTTTTACTTCTTAACTTCACTTGGCAATGGCTTATTGGCAGGGAAAGCCAAAACTTCTTTGATAGTGTTTGAATCTGTCAAGAACATCACCAAACGATCAATACCCAATCCCCATCCACCCGTTGGTGGTAAACCATGTTCCATCGCATCCAAAAAGACATGATCGATCGCTTGTGCTTCATCATCTCCTTGTGCTTTTTGATTTGCTTGTTCTTCAAATCTTTCACGTTGATCGAATGGATCGTTTAATTCGGTGTACGAATTGCAAATTTCCTTTGTAGCAACAAACACTTCAAAACGTTCACATAATCCTTCAATCTCACGATGACGTTTAGCCAAAGGACTCATAACTTGAGGATGACCAACGATGAAGCTTGGGTTGATGCATTGAACTTCGATAAATTCACCAACCATTTTATCGATCAAACGGGAACTCGTTCTTGGCTCTGGGCAATCGACATTATGCTTAGCAGCCAGGTCTGAAAGAACCTTGCGTGCTTCTTCAGTGTGTAATTGGTTGGCAGCGGGCAACTTAGCTCCCAATTTGGCCTCCAACTCCTTCATCATGTCAAATCGCTTCCATGGAGTGCTAAAGTCGATCTCATATTCACGTCCACCTTCGACATCCTTACCATCAGGGTGATATTTGATCTTGTAGCCACCTGTGACAGCCTTGACCAATCCGCTGATCATGCTTTCGGTGATATCCATAAGGTCGTACATATCAGCATAAGCCATATAGAATTCACAAATAGAGAATTCAGGGTTGTGGGTCATATCGATACCTTCGTTACGGAACACACGTCCGATTTCATAGACACGGTCTAGACCACCAACGACCAATTCCTTGAGATAAAGTTCCGGGGCAATACGCATGAAAAGGTCCATTTTCAAATCATTGTGATGGGTGACGAAAGGCTTAGCAGTTGCACCACCAGCGATCATGTTCATCATTGGTGTTTCAACTTCCAAGAAACCAAGATTGTCCAAAAATCTTCTGATATAACTGATAATCTTTGCACGCTTAACAAATGTCTCACGAACGTTGTTGTTCATGATCAAATCCAGGTATCTCTTACGGTGACGTTGTTCTTGATCGGTGAAACCACCTGCTGATGCTTTTGGTAACATGTGCAAGTTTGGCGAAAGTAGTTGAATGGATTGTGGGAAGATTGATAATTCTCCAGTTTTGGTCTTACCAGGAACACCCGTCACACCGACAATATCACCACGTTGCAATAAATTATGTGCGGCCAAGAAATCACCATCGGTATGATCTTGCAAAGATGCAGTGATTTGAACACGAACACCTTCTCCCCACAAATCGTAGAATCGAAGTTTGCTACTTGCTGAACGCATGTTGTGAATACGACCTGCCAAAGAGATTGGCTTTTCGTTTGCTAGCTTTTCTCCGTTTGTGGTCTTATCTTGATACTTTTCGATAAAGTCAGTCAGACTGAGAGTGACGTGAAATTTGTGAGGGTATGGATCAGGATCACGGGTTTCACGTAATTTTTGAATTGCACGAGAACGTAATTCAAAGTATTGATTTGGTGAGATATCATCTTCGTTTAAACCGGAAGAAGATGCACCTGCTGCTGCTTGTGGCTTTGGTGGTGCTGCAGCTGCTTTTGCTGCTTTTTCGGCATCTCGCTCACGTTGCTTTTTGCGTTTCTTTAATTCTGACTTGCTAACCATCTCTCCCGTCACATCGTCCAAATGGAGATTGGCTTCTGTTGCGTCAGCCATGTTGCGTATTGTATTGAATGGAAGGCTAGGGTGAAGTGCAGGTGACAGAGGTTTAGCAATTCGCAGTTTGAGGTTGTCGAGCTTTAAGGAACGTTGATTAAGAAGACTTCG
The DNA here is from genome assembly GCF_003144205.1 of Meira miltonrushii. NCBI lineage: Eukaryota > Fungi > Basidiomycota > Exobasidiomycetes > Exobasidiales > Brachybasidiaceae > Meira > Meira miltonrushii. Next base: position 1,847,252 of record NW_020289943.1, on the reverse strand, counting down.
ACTGAATGTTTGAATCAAGCCTCTGTTCATCAAATGGTGAATTGCAAGGATTGAAAAAAAGATGATCTTCTCAATCGAAGGAGCAAAAAGATGCAATTCTTCCACTGGGGCTCAGGGCTGTCAAGATAAAAAGTGACTCGTGCAACTTATTAGCGCATGCACTGCTCGCACCGCGTATGGCAATCATCTCTCTCTCGCACGTGATCTGATCATCATGAAAAGAAGTGGTTAAATTATCAAGATACAAATACAATATTAAGGTCCGCCTAATAGATGCTCTATACGTTGTTGAATGTCTTGAATATGATGTACAATCTTACCGTTCGGGAAAGCGGAACCGTTTGCGACAAATTCGAGTGCTTCTTTTATGCTTTCTATCCTTTCTTTGACGTTTGAGTTTGCTAGTGCATCCTCTCTCCAAACAGTGATCGGAAGTATCTTTATTTGGTTCTTCTGTAACATTTTATACAGCAAGCCTTTATCGTATTTTGACCATTCGACAGCTATCTCGTGATGAAGAGCAAGATGGTCCGCTGTATGCGCCGGTTGAACCATTGATAGGATCGGTAATGATTTCCCCGTCATCGTGTGAACTAAGTCAAAGGTGATTTTCAAATTTGCAAGTTTGGTGACAGAAGGTTGCGCTGGGAGCAAAGTGTGTATATGAGCTGAAGCTTCTGTCTTCATGCACCGTACACATGCATCAAGTGATTCTTGGGAAGCATGACAATCCAAAGCGTATTGCAATTTTGGCCATTTCTGCGTGATACTATCGATTGCTTGATCAAGATTATCCCGTGGGTAGAAATTATTCACCCCCACTGCTTCAAGTTGATATTTTGACTTTTGACCGGCTACAGCAATCACTTCATATCCTGCCAAGTGCAACAATTGACTTGCATAATAACCACAAGCTGTTCCTGCTCCCCAGATCAAGACGGGAGTACGTTCAGTGTCCATCTTGTCCATTTGTAAGCCCAAGCCGACTTGCAAGCCATGCAAAGCGGTAAAGAATGAGAATGGCAAAGCAGCTGCCAAACGAAGAGACAAATTTGCTGGAACGCAAATGACCATTTCGGCATCACATACTACATACTCCGCATATGCTCCAGTCACAGATGTGTTACCGGGAACCCAAGCACAAATTCGTGCTCCGATTGGAACGTTGTCACTTTTTGATTCGACGACGATGCCAGATAAATCACTTCCAAGGATGAAATCTGGATCAAAATAAGCTGCAGAACGTTGCTTGTCAAGTGCATATGCGTCAGGTGGATTTTGACCTGCATAAATGATTCGAACGAGTACTTGACCGGAGTTGGGAGTTGGGATTGGTATATCTTTACGTACTATTGCGATACCATCTTCCTTTCCTGCCGTGATTGCCAACATGGTAGATTTCAGCATTACTACTGAGTGTAGTGAATGTACATATGATTGAGGGGGAATTGTTGTTTTGAATCTTAGCCGTGAATTTGTCCTTGTTGAAAGGGTGTATTTATACCTTTCTTCTTTGTTGTTGTCCACATGTTCTTAACCCCGGAGCGATCCGAACATCTGTCAATCGGTATCACTTGTCCGAACAAGAACAACATGACAACCTGTCGAGTCAACACACAAACAACAACAACAATCAATCCTTTTAGCGTCAATTTACGAAAGAAAAGCGGAGGAAAATGCTCCGAAAAAGACGCAACTTACTAATCAAATCCCGCGCAGCTTTGCGTGCCGCCCGCTCAGCATTTCTTCAAGCAGCAAAGCGCGGGTATATGCACTGTACAATAACACACAACACTGAGCCGGCCGCTACGCACTAAAAGTAAGGTTTGCGCAGCAACAGATTATGTTAAGACAACAACACATTCAAGGCAAACGGGCAGTGTTTTTCCCTTTTGAGGAGGTCAATACTCTTGCGCCATTTTATTATTTTTATTTTAATGGTGATTGACAATACTTTTGCTTACGTCCGACCCGATTAAACGCTCATTCGAAAGAGGTTCTATTGACTTCCTTGGTTCAACAGGAGAAAGAGTCGTCATCAAGGTTGCAAGAGATTCAAATCGTAACTTAAAACAATCTTAATTGCCAAAACAACCTTCCCTTACCAAACGCGAAAGTGCAAACGACGTACCCAAAAAAGATTCGCTCCGATTATCGCCGGAGGCCATCAAAATAGCAAAAGATATCACTCAGCAATCGCTTCTTGATCACTTTCAAGAAACCCTTTCTCTCCAACCTCCGCGATGTGTTATCAAATGGTCTTCAAAACTTGCCTAAAGATTGATCGCCAAAGTGATCCCTAAAAGAAGAAGATAAACTGCATTTTATCAAAGGCAACAAATCAATCTCTGCATGACTTCCAGTCTTGATTAACAACAGGCTTATCAAGTAAGCTATAATAGCTTCAGGCTCCTACTTTGGAAGGATACAAGCACAACTCAAAGCTGAATAGTGGTACGCAAAATGGCTGCATACTACGAACAACAGCCGCATATCCCCGGATCATCTTCGCCACGCAAAGGAATCATTCGCTTGGTCCAACATGAAAGATCGCCAATACTGTCAAACGATCACGGCTCTCTTCCAGCAAAACCTGAAGGAAGAAACGATTCCGCAAAGCCCAGCATGCACGGAGCAAGTCTGGCCAGCGATCCGGTACGTCAGCATAGCTATGACGAACGCAAAGCATACAATCGTCAAAGGCGGAAAGAAAACGATAATAGCCGATCACGGAATATGGATCGTGCAAATGTGATGAGACGTGAAAATAGTGCTGCTTCTCATAACGTGAGAGAGGGTATGGAAAGTGGACCGCCGATCAGTCTTCTTACACGATCTTCACCTCTTGATGATGGATCGAAAGGATCAGGACGATTTGCTAGAGTGAACATGAATGATGGAGAAAATTCAGAAGCTAGTGATATAAGATCTGCCGGCCGACGTAACACAGCAGATCATAGCACCTCCCACAGAAGTGGTGAAGACAGCAGCAAGAGATACCATCACAACCATCGAAGTGGAGGTAATCATGGGCCTGCCCGTGAAGTTCACTCACGTCACGGTGGCCGATTAAACGATTCGGATATTGCAAGTATAAGTCATGGTGGAGGCGGAGGAGGTCGTTCAGCCGGAGGAAGTACGTCTGGAGCAAAATTGTTTGACCCTCGAAAAGATGATCCGGTTCGATTTGCAGCAAATAGAAAAGGACTTGGAATCACCTCAACAGATGCAAATTCTGTCGCTGGAATGTCGGACGCACGATCTTTCGCATCTTCTGCAACACCAAGTATGGTTACAATGTCAACTGCTTCAAGTGAAGGCAAAGAAAGGAGACGAAGACGAGGTCCTGGTTCTCGTGCTACTACTGACTCTGGCGAAGGTAGCTCCTCCAAACGGAAAGGACATGGCGCAGCAGAAGGTGCTATTTCTGACAACAATAGCTATGTCATCGAACTCAAGCGAAGGTATAGGGATGTGGTCGTTCTTGAGCGTAAATTGCAAGACGAACACAAACTTGCAAGCGAACAAGAACGAAAATATCAAGCTGAACAGTCCTCCAATGCGCAAATGACAAATAGCAGCACTATGTCAAGAACTCGGACCAATACTGATCGCCATGGATTCAATCCTGACGGCTCGCTGCATCACACCTATTGGCTCGATCTAATTGCTAAACATCGAACGTTAGCAGAATTGCATGTCGCTTTCATGGAAGCTGCTCTCCGTCCTGGCTTACCCGCCTCACTTCATTCACTTCCACAATCGTACAAAATACCCACACGGTTATGGCATACGGCTTTTCACAGTTTACTGGAACGCTTTAGACAATCTTTACCTGATTGGCAAACATGTATTGCCATGCGTGATTCCGGTGTTCCACCATCCGATCGAGAAAAGATTAACGAAATGCTTGATTTGTTCACAGAGTATATCTATTATGCTTATTCTTATTATACCAATATACTCGAAAGTGAACTTTTCAAAGTTTTCAGAAGTTCTTGGATCGAAAATTTGGGAGATTTGGCAAGGTATCGGATGGCCGTAGCTAAAATCATGTCTTTCTTGGGCGTTCGTGATGGTGTAAGACATGGAGCAGAAAGACGTGACTCAGGATCACAATCTCGTACTCGAGCCGATCGAAAGACGAGCATTGAATCACAATTACCCACTGCTAGCCAGGAACAAGGCGACGGCGCCGACGAAGAAGCTTTGGAAGTTGCCAGTGCAGAAATGGGAAAAGACCAAGCCAGTATCGGAGCAGCGGCCGCACAAGATTGGGATTTGGAAGAAAAGGAAATCTGGCGTAGCACAGCTCGTGGATGGTATGCAAAAGGTTTGGCAGACGTTCCTGGAACTGGAAGATTGCATCATCATTTAGGTGTCTTGAGTAGAGATGATGAATTGCGATCGTTGTATCACTTTTGCAAAAGTTTGACAACTTCTCACCCGTATCCTAGCGCAAGAGAGTCTATATTACCATTATTCGAACGTTCAGCACAAGCACGACGTATTTCTGAAGAAGCTTCGATTGTTGATCTTTTCGTGCATATGCACGGAATCTTGTTTACTCGAATCCAAGTGGATGATTTCGATGGTGTTTATGTTCGCTTCAAGAAACTTCTCACTTTACGTTTGCGAGAGAATGACTTTCGCAATGGATCAGATACTGTCCTGCTTTCACCCTCGTCATGGATGATGATGGCCACAATCAATATCGCAGCTATCCTCCAGTATGGAGCTGGTCAAGAATCAGGCGATGAAACGAAAGCACAACAGGGTAAGAAAGCAGACAAGCACGGAGAAGAGGACGAAGGAGAAGAAGATGAAGATGATGATGAACAGGCAGAAGGTGATGATAACGCGGGCGAAGAAGAAGAAGCAGATGAGTCCAATTTTGCAGAAGGATCAAGTGACTTGCCATGCGCCACGCAAAAAGCTTGCCGACTTGCGTTTGACATGCTGGAAGCGGTGGTGGATGCATTCGCTGAGGAGAACAAGGCGGCAGCCAATCCTTATATAACCTTGATGTTAACCTTTTTGAGTCAAGAATGCAAAAGCGAAGGCTACTTGCGCAAATTGGAGAAATTTGTCCCTTGGGAAAGTCTTGTGAAGCTAGGAAACTCTATCCCCGCGTCCGTTGAGTCGATCGATCCACGAAATGATGCAACGCTCAAAATTCGAAGTGATGCAATCCCTTTGCCGGAAGACTGGTGTTTACGTGGAATGGCCTGGGTTGGAAGACGGGTGTACGAACGTGGATTTTGGAAGCCACACAAGGTCGAAAGACTTGGACTTCGTAGTTCATTGGCATTATTCGAAAATGAATTAGAGATGATCGATCGTTGTACGAGATGTACAAACGGCGGTGATATCTCTGATCGTGAAAGTCAAAGTGGAACATCGCATCCTGAAGACCATCACAATGAAGAAGATGATGACGATGACGATGACGACGAAGATAGCGAAGTTCATGGAGCTCACGGAGGAGATCAATCCTCACGACCAAGGTTGACCCTCACTCTTCTCCGTTGGAAACGAATTACGCATGCTTTGACGATCCTGATCAAAACTGTTCCGGGTATGGACTTTGACATTGACTCAGGTTATGTACATGCTAGACATGGTCGTATGGTACTTGCGCCCCCTTTGAGCAGAAAGGTTGTTCAGTGGCGAGCAGACGAAGCCAGAGAAGAGGTTGAGGGAGCTATAGGTCATCTGAAGTTGGCGGCTTTAGAAGGCAGAACAGCCTCGCCCGATCAGATCGATGTTGCACACAGCTCAACTCAAATCGCATTGACAGTGGAAGAGGAGGATGATTTGGATGAGGATGAAGTGGAAGTACCTTCAACGGAGACTGGAGATATTTCTGCCGAAATCATGGAATTGACGAAGAAACGTAATGAATTGCGTAAACAATTGCGGATTGGAAAAGCTGCTAATCATTACCGATCTACTGATTCAAAGAGTGCAAAACAAACCCCTTTGCAGGAAAACACTTCCCGTCATCAATCATCTGCAAAGCCCAAAGAATCTACGAAGACTTCAATCCGTATCGTTCCAGGCTACACAACGTTGCTCTTGGATACAAATGTGATGTTAACGCCAACGGATATTCTGAGCCAGCTTATCAAGTCGAAGAGGTGGATGGTAATTATTCCTCTTTCGGTCATTACAGAATTGGACGGTCTGAAACGTAGAGAGGGAGATGTTGGAAAACGAGCGCAAGACGCTATAAAATTTTTGGAAGAAAAAGTGAAAACACATTCAACAAATTTTAAAGTTCAAACTTCTCGTGGAAATTATTTGACCGATTTACGTTTTCGTACGGAAGATATTGATTTTGGCGCAAACAACAAACAAACAGATGGAGATCATGATGAATTGCACGATCCTCAAACGCATCCTGATGCAAGTGAAGGTAACGAAGATGGAAAATGTGCAATGGCACGTTCTGTGGATGACGTAATCCTTCGTTGCCTTTCTTGGCAAGCAGGAGCGCATTTCAGGAACAGATTGTTGCTTTTATGTTCAGACGATGAAGAACGAGCAAAAAGAGAAGCAGAAATTGCAAAAAAGAATGTTCCATCTGTTGCCAAAGCAGTTCTCGTTACACTGGATCGTAATCTTCGAATCAAAGCTCGATTCCGTTCTCTATCAGCGATCGGACCATCTGAACTCATTGATCTACTTCTCGAAGAATCTTCTACCTAACCATTACACAACGCTTTAGTTGCATGTATACTAGTCCTATTGCAAGATATTAATAATTATTTTTGCCACTTGCCAACAAAAAAAAAACAGATTGATTGAGATATATGAAGCAAAACATAAGCATGTAAAACACCAAATACACTTACACGGAACGATGAGAGGTGACGATTGGGGAGAGGCCGTTCGTTTAGTCCATTGGAGGACTACCCGCAGGTGATGAAGGTTGAACAGTACTAGAACGACCACTTCGATTTGCGGGAGGGGTGTTACTTGAACTTGTTGTTTGTGCGTGTCTTGAAGCATTCAAGTGACTTTGATGTGCATGATGATAAGGATGAGCGCTATGGAAATGCGTAGAATGAACATCGCCCGGACTATTGGTTACCGTTCCACTTGGAGCAGGATGAAAACCTCTTTGTCGCCAAGGACTCATACTCGTTCTGCCCGTAGTTGATGCCGAACGACCATTTCCACCGCGATTGCTGACTGTGTTTGTGAAATTACGTGCAAGTTCCATATTTGCAAGTCTTCTTCGCGATTCTTCTTCAGTACCATTATTATTTGCATAACCGCCACTAATGCCAGACACACCATGGAAACCTTGACGGCCTTGTGCTTGTGCATTACGCATCTCCGTCAATGATTCATCTGTTGCAAGCTCTAATCGACCAGCTGTTTCATCATCCAATGGATCGTAAGAATGAGGTGCGTACAATTCCAGTGATCCACGAGATCGAGCACGTCCGGGATGCGAATGACTTAAACGTGCTTCCTCTCGGCTATCTCTCTTTGCATCAGCAGCGCCTTCTTGGTCTGTGTTTTGAGCGGTATCAATAGGAGCCACACTTGACGCTTCTTGCCTTGATGGTGCAACACTTGGAGCAGCAGCAAGTAATCTATCGTGGGTATTGCTTAAGGATACGTCTCTACTCTCAACTCCATCACCACTGGCAATAGCTTCCATTGGAACATTCTTACGGGCAGAGCCTACATCTTGATCAACAGCCGGCTTTGTAGACGTTGTGGCACTATAAGATCCTCTACTCAATGGACTACGTGTGAAGCTGGTACTTTGTAAGCCGCCATACTGGACGGGCGGAGAATGTCCAGGTTGACTTTGTCCTCCTGATGAAGAAGTTGCATGACCTCCGCTTGCTGGACTACTACGACTGGTGCCCACTGAAGTACTGTATTCTCGCACACTATTTTGCATCTTTTGCAGCATTTCATCCACTTGCGTTCGATTGAGCCCACGAGTACGTGGGAATGCAGATGATGCGATAGATGAGACTTGCATCGGAGAAGAAGGATGGTGATCATCACGACGAGTAATTGCGCGAGAAGTTCCTGAAGTTGAATTGCCTTCATTAGAAGACTTTGAATGATCTTCTGCGGATTCACTTGTAGCTGAAGCGGCAATACCTGGATTGCCTAGAGTTGGCCTAGACTCAATCATTCGAACTAAGTCATCCAGATCTTCATCAGGTCCCGCACTTTCAGAGAGAAGTGGTCTACGCATGGACAAAGGCGAATTTGGCGAGTAATTCGATCCTTCTTCCCGTCCAAGACTTCGAGCAACAAAAGCAGGTCTTTGCTCGTACCTCGTTTGCCAACTCCTACTGTACAGTCCGCCACTTGTTCCCGCACCGCCAGCTGTAGCTCCTTGATCGCTTCCGATAGAGGAAGTCTGTCGGCTTTGCCTATAGCTAAACCCTGAATCGTACCTCTTTATCATTTGTGGTGCTACCGAAGGCTGTTGACTTGAAGTCGAGATAGATGGCGAAGCTGTCTGTGAGGGTTGACCATCTCCACTTCGTGTTGGATTGGTCTGCGCAGAAGTAGGAGCAGAAGTGATCGGATTCTCCAGCAAAGACCGTGGCGGTGTTCGGGAAAGCGATGAAATCGAAGTTTGAGATTGAGAAGGCGTATAAGATTGAAACACTGACCGCAAACTTGGACTGATGGATGTACCTGGGAAGCCTAAACTACCTCCGCTTCCCGCCACTTGACCCGCAGCACGAAATGATGGACTGGATGAAAGTCTTCCGCCTTGTGCATTAGCATTCGCAAGGGCTGCAGCAGCTTGTTGAGCGTACATTTGCTGAGCAAGTGGTGAAGGAGAAGAAGGACTGTATGACCCCGACCGCGGGAATGCGTTGCTGATCGATGTTCTTGATAAGATCGGTCTCCCACTAACGCTGGGTGAAGGCGGCGATTCTTTGTCTTGACCTGTACCCAAAGATGTGAAAGATCGTAACCGTCTCTCACTACCGCTGCTGATACTTGGACGTCTTGTATGGGTCAAAAAGGCTGCATCAGAAGTCAAAGCAGACGACAAAGCAGGGCTCGATGTACCACTATTGCCACTCGCCAAACTACCCAAAGTTGCTGTTGCTGGACTGGCACTATAGCCGGCCACAGATGGACTTGCACGTAGATTCGATAGACCTGCCACAGGTCTTCCCGATGTCGATCCTAGAGAAGTACCGAATACGCTTGGCGTGGATTTTGGAGCTGTAGTATCCGAAGGTGAATGACTGGAAGGATGCTCTTCGCCCGTCTTTTGACTGGAAGTTTGCGCCAAAAGAGATCTCTTATCGCCAAAAGATGCTGGTGAACTTGAAAGGGAGCCTTGAGAGTTTTGCCTTTGACGTTGTACAGATGCACGTCTTTGAAGATGTTTTGCCATCGTTGGCTTGAAATAATCTTCATCAAGTGCAATCTCACGCATACTCTGAATCACATGCCAATCTTCCACGTAAAAGTCCACATTTCGCCTATACTCCACCGAAAAGCTCAAAGAGCCAACAGGGGTCAAGATTGGTGCGAAAGAATAAGACCTTGTTACCCTTCCTGATCCATCGCTAGAATGCATCATTGATCCTACAGGCTCACGAAGCCCAATATGTCCTTCCTCCGTTTCTCCTGGTCTCCCTATAGCCATGCGTACGCCAACCTTCAGCAAATTTGCCAGTTCATCATCTTCGTCTTGCTCTTCTTCAAGATCGTTGACATTGCCTTCTTGCGTTCTGGCTCTTCTTCTTTCCAAATTGCTCTCCCAAATCTGTTTTAAACGTTTGTGTAGCGCATAACTCGGTAAATCGGTCACAAATGCATAAGCTTCGCGAAAATGTGCAGTTGCATGCTTGTATAACGTTGGCAGGTCAGGAGGGTTAGGCGGATTATGAATGGCAAAGTCTAACCTCCAGCTTTCTAAAAGGATGCTTTCTCGATGTACATCTAACGCTTCATCTCTGCCTCTTTGTTCTTTGTCACCTTGAGGCTCTAATCGTTCGCCTGATCTGCGTGGACTCGAACCGGTATCTTGACCATCAACTCGTACTCTTCGTCTAGTTCTGCGATCGTCTTGCAATTCATCAATCATGAGAACATGACTCGAAGTGAGATTTGACGTATCCAAAACGATGTCGAGAAACATAGGTGGGACATATGCTGCACCTTGATGAGGCAAAGTAGAAGGAGGTTGATCCAAAAGCCAATTGGGTATCAAAGTAGATATGTTACGCCATAACCTAATCTCATCTCGAAAGACATCTTGATCATCAATATCAAGCGCAAACCATTTGCTAACCTTTCTGCCTGTACTTCCAGACGTAGAACCAGTTCGATTCACGCCTGGATTGGTCGCCGTGCTTGCGCTTGCAGATTCGGAGGAATTCCTTCTGAGCTGTCGTAATTGTCGTGAAGAGGTTGAACTACTTCCACCCAAAGGTTCTGATCCTTCAAAGTGTGTTAGGCGGCATGAAGTGATCACAGCGGATGTTTTTGCATAAAAATGATACAATACGCCATCCAATTTGGGATATCGGGATGTGATCGTTGCCGTTTGGCCTACCACAGAGGCTGGTCCAGATCCAGCAGGTGAACCCATTTTGTCAAATGCGGAAGCTATACGACAGAAAGATGTCAAATGTGTGCGTGTGTTTCTTCTTGTAAGATTGCACAGCCGTGCTTACTTCTCTCTCCGATCTTAAACGGACATTGCTTATGGTTGTATACTTGTCTGTCTAGCGATAAGGGTGTGCTGGGACAAGTGATAGTGCTGAGAGATGTACTTTGCTGGATGGATGCGTGTTTGGGTGTTTGTGATATAAAATTGTATTATGGTTATTTGAATGAGAGATGCTGAGCAATCCGTATGTAGTCAGGGTTTAGTGAATTGAATTTATCCGCGGAAGCTGTGAAACGCGATATACAAAGTGATCGAAGTGAATCGTACTTTGTTGTTGTTGTTGTTGAAAGGAATAGGTTGTATTGATCGTTTGTCGTTTAATGCTCTTGATGATGATAATGATGAAAGAGAACAACAGAGTTACTAATCCCTCAAGTCCCGATCCCTATTAACCATCAGTTTAGTGTGATTGTGCATGCATAAAGATAAAACCTTGAAATGAAACAAAAGCACACCATCAGTGTAGTATATCTTATCATGGCCTTTTGCTTAAGCCAACTTACGTGTCTTTTTTTTAAAACGCGTAAGATAACTGACGATGTGTAGGGGTCTCCTCTCTCTCAGTTATCGGCACACAAGTCACACAAGCACACACTCATTATGAAGTGTGGAGTTGTGATGAACCAAAAAAAGATGTCCCCAAAAACATAAATAAGAACGGGCGCTTAATTTCGGAGTGATTATTTAAGCAGAACGATTGATTCATATTGATTTGATGATGATAGCAAACACACACACACACACAGAAAGAGGATGTTGAACAATCTTTCGGTATAGAAGAAACGTACAAAGAGAGTGAAAATGAACAAAAAGATGAAAAGAAAAGAAGGTAAGAGCATTGAAGCACATTTAACAAAGCATTAACTTGAAAAAAGGGAATGGGGGAATCATCACATCGGGTAAACTGAACAAATCAATAAACAAGATGACGTTATACAACAAAAAAGAGGAGAGAAACAGGAAACGCACGTTGAGCAACAAAGGCCTTCTTGCCTACGCTCAGAAGAACCAAGAACTCAAATTTTGAACGCCTTGTTGAACAAGTTGAACGGCAATGTCCAAATTACCTCCGGCTACCCATGCAAGCGTTCCTGCACCAACTGCGCCAACGGCTCCCAATGCACCGGCAGTTGTGGCAATCGGTCGTCTTCTGACAACACGTTGTCCACGTCGTAGAGATCGAACAACAACATTTGCATTTTCGTAATCTTCTGATTCATCAAATTCATCGTTGTTAGCAGATGGGTTTTGATTAGCTGCTCTTCTCTTGAGTGATGCTGAACCTGAAGATGCTCCTTTTGCCTGAACGTTCTTGGCCAAAGCTTGGCTGTCTTTGATCTGTTTGGCAATTTGTTCAGCAGAAAGACCGCTTTGTAAGATCTTTTGATCGACTGAAACTTCTTGTGAGCCATCATCCTTGCTGCGTTTGGCTGCACGTAAGATGGAGGTTGGACTTCCCGTTGGGTTCTCCAACACTTGTTGAAGGATCTTTTTGCTGCGTCCGCTTGTTGGCGTGCTGACTTTATCGCCTTTGGCGGGTGTCAAGATTGCTGTACCTGAATCGGATTCCGTTGCCTTTGCCTCGATCAAAGGACGAGCCCAACGTTCTAAGCCGTATTCGGCAGCAACAATCATTGCGTCAGGAGAAGGGATCCAAGTGCCTTGCAATCTGACACCTGTGCTGCCTGCAGGCAATACTTCATCATACTGTAGCTCTTGTGAAGCGGCTTCAAGGGCCTTCTTTGATGGACGTCCACGTGGCTTCTTAGGTACTTTTGCATGACCACCATTTGCCAGATCCGTTTCGTATCTCTGTTCCAAGTATTGCATCTCTTCTGCTTCATGCTCAAGAGAGGCATGTGGATAAGCCAAGCGGAACATGGAAGAAGCAGCGATTGCGTTTGTGTCGAATCGTTTGAGGATGAAACCGTGTCCATTCTTGACTGGCGCGGGTAATTTGACACGACCGATAATGATGTTGGCGCCTTCCCTTTGGATAACCTGTAACTTTACCGGGATATCTTCATCGGGAAGGATACTGTTGCGTTCTGATTGATCCAATGGAGGTCTCGCTTGAACGGCAGCGATTTGAGCGGGCGTCAATTCTTCAACAGCTGCTTTAGATGCGCTCTTGCTCTTGCGTGGTGTGGCAGGGCCAGTTTTTGTTGGCTTTGAAGGTGACGCAGATGCTTTTGGTGCTTTGGGTAACTTTGGCTCCTTGGGTGATCTAGGAGATTTCGGTGATTTTGGTGTTGCCTTTGGCTTGTTTGAAGTCGTTGACACGTTTGAAGTCACCGAAGAGGATCTCGCACGACTTGGAGTGGATTTACGCGAACCCGCCATGATGTTGAGATAGAGGTAGGTTTAGTCTCTATGTGTTGTTGAGTAGGTAAACTTTGCTTTGTTTACAGTGATATAATCTTGCAACTGCTTGTTTCCACCCGTTCTTGATGGCGAAGGAGAGAAAGATTGTTTTGACGCGTTTGCAAGAAGTGATGGTGTATGCTTTTGCATGAATGCTTGTTTTTCTTTAATGGGGGCGTTTCTTTTTTTTTGTGCGCGCAGGCAGGTTCTTTTGGCAGACCAACAGAGTGTGATTGTACCCATGATCGACGGCGCACACACGCGTGTCAGAGACAACCTTGTTGTTGTTGTTGTGTTGTTTTTTCTCTTGTGTTGCTTGTTGCATTACACGCGCCCTCTTACCTTCTGCTACGTTCTTTTTTAAGCTCGGCTCTATGTCAACGCGGTTGGGCGCCTGTCTGGGTGATTTCAGATGTGACAAAATCACTCTCCCAGTTCCAACCCGGCTCCGCGTAGCCAGAGACGGAATGATACAATACAGCTAATGAACTGACACTGTAGCTTTGATGAGAATGCACTTCCCTTTTAGCTTACATCTAGCTCCAATCCTTGGCGCTTTGATTACATAATCTTGTAAGCTATTGCTGAGCATGCTTCATTAATGCATTTTCGGCTTTAGCGCATTTTTCTCCGGCCACATGTACAACATCGTCGTGGGCGGATTTGAAATTGAATGTATGCTGTCCATTCATTGTCCACATGTCTTGACTTCATTCATCCATCCATCTCTGCCATAAGACTCAACGAAAATGGATGAAGAAAAGGTCGCTTTGATGGCCAAAGAGGAAGGCCTCGCGATCGATCTAGGATCAAAAGTTGATCATAATCCTCCACAAACTACTTCTGAAGATGATCTCGACGATGTCTTTGATCGTGCAAGCCGCTTGAATCGTGCTCAACGGATTCGAACATTCTTCTTGGCAATCTTCTCTGCCGTATTCTTCTACAATGTCGTCGGTCCAATGTTGCCTGATCATTTACCTGCGGAATTAACTTCTGCAGGTTTACGACCTCATAAAGGTCACTTCAACCACCATCACCACCACAACGATAAGCCATGCCCTGGACGCATGGCTGGCATCTTCTCTTCAGGTTTCTTCAATAACCTTCGTGTTGCTGCAGAGAACAGCGCACAAGCTTTCAAGGCTGGCTTGGACACAAAGTTCTTGGATCCAAAGAATGTAGAAAAGATTATCGAAACAATCTATTTGGCAATCCCATCAGCAGAAGGTGCTAAAGAAGCTTTAAGAGGTTATACTCACGCTACCCATGTTGCAGGCTCAAATGCTGATTATGACTCGGCCATTCAAGTCTTGCAACAATGGGGAGAATCTTTGGGGGCCGATTTGCCAGAAAACCTGGAAGACCTTGTATTCGACGCAGGAAGTGAGCAAAGCATTCATTACATGACATCTACCCGTCAAGATCACAAGAACAGCGCAAAATCTGCTCCAAAGAATCCTCTTGGCCAACCAAGAGCTTGGGTGGACACATACAACGTCTGGCTCAATTACCCCGTCTCCTCTTCTTTGACCTTATCCAAGGAAAACCAAACAGATCGTCCTTACTACCGTGCTTCGTTGACAGAAGATGTTTTGCCGAAAGACCCTACCAGTATCGATGGTTTACCCACCTTCCATGGTTACTCTAAATCAGGAAAAGCTAAGGGTCCAATCGTCTATGCTGGAAAATGTTCAAAAGAAGACTTTGAAGAATTGGAAAAGAGAAAGGTCAAGATTGCCGGTGCGATTACCTTGTGTCAATATGGTGGTAGCTTCCGTGGCTTGAAAGTTCGCATGAGCGCTGAACGTGGAGCTGTTGGAACACTTATTTACACAGATCCAAAAGAAGATGGTCATGTGACTGAAGCCAACGGCTTTACTGCTTATCCTGACGGTCCTGCTCGTCAAGCCTCATCCGTTCAACGTGGTTCGGTTCAAGCTATTTCCATTTACAGTGGTGATCCTTCAACACCCGGAAAACCTTCTTACCGTAACGCAAGTCGATTGGACCCTGAAGTGGCTGATTCACTCCCAAAGATTCCATCTTTGCCAATCAGCTACAAAGATGCAAAGCCATTCCTTCACTCACTCACAGGTCTTGGTATTGAAAGTAAAGACTTGCCTTCATCATTCGGTGGTGCTGTACCTGGCGTTACTGAATACTGGACAGGTCCATCAAAAGATATCGTCGAAATGGATAATCAAATGACTGATATCAGTAAAACAAAAGATATCTGGAACACCTATGCATTGATCCCGGGAGTTTTGGAAGATGAAGTTGTCATCTTGAGCAATCACCGTGATGCTTGGACATTCGGTGCAGGTGATCCTAATTCAGGAACAGCAATGTTGCACGAATTGGTGAAAGGATTGGGTGTCTTGGTCAAAAGAGGTTGGAGACCACTTCGTACGATCTTGATCGCAAGCTGGGACGCAGAAGAATATGGTCTCGTCGGCTCTACCGAAGCTGCAGAAGATTATGCAGACTTCTTCAAAGAGAAAGCAACGATCTTTTTGAACTGTGATGTTGCCGTTCGTGGTAGTCAATTGGCCGCTAAAGCATCACCTTCGTTGCGTGATTATATCATTCAAGCTGCCAGTGAGATCGCCGATCCAAGCGGAAACGGAACAACGATCAAGTTGACAGACGTTGGCGCTTTAGGATCAGGTTCGGATTACACAGCTTACTTGCAACATTTGGGTATCGCAAGTGTGGACTCTGGCTTTGATCGTGCGGACACAGACCCTGTCTACCATTATCATTCCAATTATGATTCTTTCTACTGGATGAGCGAATTTGGCGATAAAGGATATGCTCGTCATCATGCTGCAGCACAATATGTTGGCTTGTTGGCACTGCGTGCAAGTCAAGGTCTCTTCTTGCCTTTCAACGTGACTGCCTATGCTGAAACCTTGTCTACTTACTTAGACAAAGTACGAAAGGTGTCCTCCGATCGTTTCGACCTCTCTAAGCTAGAAGAAGCAATCGAAAAGGTTCAAAGATCTGCACGCTCATTCGATGCAGAAAAGCAAGATGTTCAAAACCGTCTTGATGAAATCTTTTCCGGTCACCATGGCGCAAGGATGGTTTTGGAAGGCAAACGTCCTTCTCATCGATTGCGCAAATTGTTCGCCAAAGTTCGTTCGCTTAACAGACGTGCAAAATTGTTCGAAACTGGATTCTTGTCCACCGATGGTAAAGGTTTGTCTGAAAGATCTTTCTATCAACATTTGGGCGTTGCTCCTGGTCGTTATCTAGGATACGGCGCAACTACCTTCCCCGGTGTTACTGAAAGTATCACTTTGGACGGAGGTAAGCAAACCGAAAAAGAAATCGAACGTTTGATTGATGCTCTCAAGGTCGTTCGAAAGAATCTCGATCATGGTGATGGACACTGGAAACTCCCCAAATTTTAATCGAAAAACGTATTGCAAAATGAAATTTAATCCATTGTCACTCTATTCATACAGCGTGTTTCATCATTCTTTATATTTGGCCTACCGATGAGATGAGAGGGGAGAATGTCAGTATGCTCATGCTCAGTCTGAGAAGGAGGTAATTGTGGTTACTCACCATTTGAGCGCCCTTGTACTTGTATCTGCAGGAGCAATAGGAGAAGGTTAGTTGATAATATAGCCAAGATGGCACGAGCCTATACTTACCCGCACTTTTCGTAAAATCCTGCCGTAAGAGGAGAAGGGAGAGACGCTGTCAGCACTTCAAAGTCCTGAATGCTTCCCACCCTACCTGGCTCACCTTTGTTCTCTTCACTGCAATCCAGAATGACCTTGTAAGAGCCCAAGCTTTCGGATAATTCTGTCAAGGCCAAGATGAGTTTTTTACCCAACCCTTTTCCTTGAGCAGCTGCATCGACGGCAATATCTTCAATATGACCACAGATTCCAAGATTTCTGATAAACTTGTATTCCAAGAATACCGAACCGATTGCCAAAAGTTGATCTTTTGATTTATCGATAATGCATAAGATGAAATACGATGCCGGTTTGGAAGTTTGCATGCGTCTGAATGCCTCTTGATATGCTTCCTTACCGGGATCGGGCGTGGAAGTGAGGACTTGCATCACTTTTAGATGTCCTCTTTCATAATCGCTTAATGCTAATGGGCGAATCTTGGGGAGCGGGAAGAGCAGTCAGCATTCAAGTGTTGTTTACACAGACGAAAGCTTCACTCACATGAAGATCAGATCCCACAAGCTTGCGTACTGAATCAGGGATAAGTTTGGGATCGAAGAGCAAATCCAGTTTGTCGTCTGTCACGAATGCCATGTTGAATACACGAATAGTATAGTGATGGTTGATGAGAAGAATAATCAACAGGGGAATGTATGCTGCAAGTGTTGTTCTTTATGCTTGATGGATTGACACGCTGTTTAGGCCTTGTCTGTATATCTCCGCTTTAAACGCGTAAATGCGTGCCAAGCTTGAAAGGGTAAAATCCTCCACACCAAGTAAATAAAAAAAATACTCCCATTGATTATCTTAAGGAGCCGGAAAGGTAAAAAAGGCTGAAAGCCACAAGAAATCAGGACATGTAAGCAAAACCAAATTGTTACTTTCGCTTTTTCACCACCAACAACACTTTCAAACGGTCCGTATGAGTCTGTCTTTTCGCTGGATTGTCGCAAATGTGACAATCTTGATCTTTGCTACACTCACTCTATCCGTTTCAAGTGCCCCTCAATCCAATCAAAAGGTATTCTCTTCTTTTCGATTCGGAGAGCATCCTGATTGGGAACCATTACGACACTCGAGTGGAATCAGTCCATATCACGATGCACCAGGAGCAGATATCGAACCTCCACAGGGGTGTAGCGTCACAGCTGCCGCGTTCTTGATCCGACATAGCTCAATCTATGCAAATGACGATGAATGGGAAGAGTACATGCAACCCTTTGTAGAGCGAGTCAAGGACGCAAAAGGTGCCTTTCCTGAAGATGGTCCATTGGGCTTCTTGAATGACTGGGAATCTCCAATCAATGAAGACAATTTGGAAAAGTTGACAAAGCCTGGAATCAAAGATGCAGAAAAGTTCGGAAAGCGATTCCGCAAACTGTATCCCCATTTACTACCTCCCAAGAAGCTAGGCAAGAAGAAGGGTATTCTTGACAACTTGAAAGTCAAAGTGCCATTCAAAGTTTGGACAGCGAGCTCGGAGCGCGATATCGGCACAGCAAAAGCATTCATTCGCGGTGCTTTCCCAAAGTATCAAGAAGGACATGGTGGTGAAGGCGATGGTAAATACATCAGTCTGGTCGAGGTGCCAAACAAAGATCCCAACTGGTCCGCTAGTTTGACACCACACAAAGTTTGTGATCGATTCACAAAGGAAGAAGGAAGGAAGGATGCTCGAGAGTATCTGCGCAATTGGGGTCCTGGCCCATTGGCCAAATTGCAAGCCCTTGCACCATCGTTTGAATTCGAATTGAAGGACGTTATCGCCATCCAAATGTTGTGTGGATATGAATCAGTCATCAAAGGTATTGGCAAGTCAAAGTTCTGCAATGCGAGAATCTTTGATGCGAAAGATTATCATGATTACGAGTACTTCCATGATCTGATCTACCACAAAATGGTCGGCTATGCGAGTGATGTGGCGCCTTATTTGGGTGTGCACTGGCTCAACACTTCCACTCACAATCTCCTCTCTGCTGATGAAGGTGAAGGCGACCATCCACATCGTCCGTACAGCGCCGCAAGCAAGAAAGATCCCCACCTTCCCGCCCCACCTGGACTACCCAATTCGACGCACACACAGAAGCTTTTCGCTTATTTCACACATCGTGAAGAGCCGCCAATGGCACTCGTAGCCCTTGGATTATGGAACCAAACAGAAGTTGGTCCCCTTCCATTGGATACACGACAAAAAGATCGTGTTTGGCGAACATCTCACGTTTTGCCTTTCCTCGGCCATGTTGCTATTGAACGCATACGATGTGATGATAAACAGAATTACATTCGAGCAATCGTGAATGGAGCTGCGCAGACATTGGATCATTGCAAAGATGGTCCTGGAAATTCATGTCCAATCGCTCAATTCAAGGCTTTCGTTAATCAAAGGATGTCAATGTATGGTGACATTGAAGGGGCATGCAAAATTGAACAATAGAAAGAATGATCGCATTGAAGTTTGTAGAATATATGCACTCACTATAATAGACGCCGCATTTGCTTTTTGTTCCCTTTGGCGTGTGAGTGAGCACAGACTTACTGACCGCGCAAACTTTCGGACTCAACTATCTCTTCTCCTCCCAAGTGCATTCATTCGACCTATTGAGCATACCTTTCTCCTTTACAACTTCCATCTTCCTCCTCACATCCGTTTCTACAACCTAAGCTCTGCCTCAATGAAGCTCTTGGATCTTGCGGCGAGGGAAAGTCCCGTGAGTATTCCTGTTTTGACCTTTGTCACGATCAGTGATTGACCTTGCCTCTCCTTCTCACGATCATGCTCAGTTCGGCTGCACCAACTTCGAGAGTACGATGTGGAAACGCGATGATATGTGAGTAACAACGACGGATGTGCTTCTGTGATCCAATTCTGTTTTCAAGCAATACTGATTACCGTGAATTTTTTGCGCATATAGTCTGGTGAAACCTGAAGACACTCTTGATATGGTCTTACTAAAAGCAAAAAGGATCTCTGGCATTGTCAAAAATCGACAATCGATTGCTGCTGTGCTTGGTGATTCAGACAACTTTGCCGAAAAAGAAGCCAAAGCGAACTTTTCATCCGATCAAAAGCGATTGTATCAATTTTGGAAGATGGGTCACGAAATGCCAGAAGAGATGGTTTGGAGCAATAAGGATTTGCAAAAACATTTCACGCAAATTGAGGAGGATGAAGACGATGCTTCTCCTAAGAAACGATTGCGCACTGAGGAAATCAAGGTTGGAAGCAACGAAGGCCAAGACATTGCTGAGTTCTGTGAAAGAACAGCATTGGGTGAGCTTTACAAGGTACCCTCCCCCCTCATGCATCTCATCAGTCGAGATGATGTCGCTTTCTTTCGCAAGACATTCAGTCAACTCTGTCCTCTTTTGGATGCATTGCTGATCATTGTTCGTACGAAGCAAGGATTGGGCAGTGTCGCGCTGAAATTGTCAAAAAAGCGTCAAAAGCGAGAATTTGAATCAACTCAACAGGTGTTGGATGCCCTCATTTCGCAAAAGAGAATGATCAAAGCCAAAGCTGATGCACATTTTGAGAAAGTAGATCAATACGCCGTCGTCATTCGTGAACGTATGCGCTATTACGATCGTGAAATTGAGCCGAGGCAAGACTACTCAAAAAAGAAGCTTGAGAATGAGACCGCTGAAGCCAGTGCTACAAATTCACCCCAAGTGGCAAGTGCATCGGCTCCGCAAAGCACACCTGTCTCAAACAACGAACGCATGGGCAAAAATGTACATCGTACCTCTCACAATGAGCGTACTGGTGAAGATGGACAGCGTTCGCCTCACAATGAGCAGCTTTTACTCAGTCAAGCAAGTGTAGAAGCTAATGGCCGCGGCGCTGAGTCGACTATTTGTCAGTCAGACACAACTCGTGGGGTTGTTATGCCACAAAATGATTTAGCGGAAGCATCTGTTCCATCCATTACTTCACAATCTCAAAACTTTCAGTTGAACACAACGGAATCTTCAGTTGGTCTACCTGTCAATCCTGTGCAACGAATTGATGAAGCCGTTCTTCCGCAGAACAGTCCAGTACAGGCTGCTATTACACCTCCTCAAGCTCGACCACAAGGGTCCCCACAACAAGGCTTCTTCGACCGAGTTCAAGACCGAGACGCGATGATGGAACAAATGTCGCAAATTGTGCCGAATCAGTTTGATCTGGACAGCTTGCTTCCACCGGCCATGCGAGTCAATCCGGTCATCCCTCCAAACAATCGTGCCCAGGAGAATTCGCCGGAAGCTGTTCAACAAAGTACACCGCAATCTCAAAGTGTACAAGGATTTGAACGTACGCCAATCGGGCCTCAACAAGAGAGTGTTTCAAAGGAACGAGAAGGTGCACTGGTCGTAAGCTCATCAAGTGAGCCTGCACGCCCTCTCTTTGGTACATATAAGCCTTTCACTCCACCAACATGGTTTAACGCTTTCAAAGTTCCTGTAAAGACCAGCGTTCCGCAAACTTCATCCCCTCTTGCATCAAATCCCGAGCCAGCACCACAAATGCCACGTTCGATCATGAAGAAGCCTTCAAACCTTTATCCTCTCCGGGACGTCACATTCAGCCATGGTATGCCGCAAGCTCAACCAGCTACAATTACGGAAATTGGCCCAAGAAATGCCTCCGCAGAGCACGGTGAGAAAGAGAATCAGGTCACGCAAAGCACAACAAGCTCAAATCAATCTTCAATCAAGTCCATCGTACATGACAAATCCTGGCCTTTCACATCCCACCAAACGACATACTTTTAATCATATTGACTGTGGAATTCTACCACTCCTAAAAAGCATGTATATTACGCTAATTTCTTCCATCTTCTTTGAATGTGACCAGTTTCTCTACCTTTCTCACCAATGATTTTCAGTGCGAATATATGCATGTCATTTTTGGATGAATGTATGAAGTTTTGTATCCGGTACGCGACCGTCATGGATGAGTATACATGTGTTTGATTGAACACGTACACCTACCTATATAGATAGTATGATGAGCCGTAAGGTGCAAGTATGCTGACGACGAATGATGATCGTCATTGTACAATAAAAGAGAAGGAGATCAGATGGTGGACATTTTGTTTAAATTTAAACAGATGTCAAAGCTTCAGGTTCCTTGAATTCGGAAACCTTTGCCCGTGCACCAGTGTCTTCAGCACCAACAGCGGCAGCACCACCGTGCAATTCCAACAAACGTCCAAGGTCGAGCTTAGGTGTCTTCAAGACCTTAACCTTGCGCACGTAAACATCCTTGAGAGGGTAGATACCTTGAGATGCCTTTTCAATTTCACGGCCCATAACCTCTGGAACCAATTTAGCAACCAACTCTTTCAAATCACAGCTTGAGCATTCACGTTGAACAATGTCGAACATCTTTTGACGGATTGCACGAACTTGAGAGCTCTTGGCGTATGTGGTCTTCTTGACTTGGTTGACACGTCTGCGGGTGAAACCGATGACGAAAATACGCAAAAGGTAACCTTCAGTTGTGCGGACATCTTGGTGGGCTTCAACCAATGTTTGCCATTTGCGGACCAATGAACGAAGCTTGTCTTGGGTGAAGTCCATTCCGTAGAAGTTGGCCAAACATGTGCGACCTTGGACTTCTTCGATACGGAGCTTGAACTTACGGAAAGCTTGTTCGTCATCCTTGTTCAAATCGGCCAAAGAAGCTTCCATGATACGTCCCTTGAGTGCATCGTTGGCGTTCTCTGTTGGGATAGAAGGTGGTGTGATGATTGGTCAGTATTCTGTTTCGAAAGTCGATGTCGAATTTCCAAGGTCCAAATTTCTCCCAGAACTCAATCGTCGTAATCAATGCAATGTCGTCGTCACATCGGAAAGTATGTCAAGAGCGGATTGATTAAGTCGGAATGATGTCGTTGTTGTCATTCGTCGTCGAAGATGATGTTCCTTTCTGTCCCTCTCACAAATCCCTCCCACCATTTCCATACAACACCCCTCTTTCTCCTTCAATCCACTTCATTCGAACTGATACTCACTCAAACCTTGAGAACGGTTAACGGGTGTACGTCCCAAATCACGTTGAGAGAAGAAGGTTGGTGCCTTGATTTGGTACCATTCCTTTCTGGTGAAGGGATCAACGGCTTTTTTACGGACACCGCCGCGCTTGGATAGCTTCTTGTTCTTGCCGACAGCTGAAAAAGAGAGAGACGAATGAGTCAGTCATTCGATGTTCGAGTATTGGTTTCATCGTCATAGTTGCGAATACCTACCCATTATTACGAGTGATGCAGACGAGAAAGAGGAAGTGTTAATGCCTACTATTTGATGTAAAAATGGATTCGCAGTTACAGCGTCAACTAAGAAGACTTGGGCTTGTAGGCAGGCGCGCACTGAAGCTACAGGTAACAGTTAATAGAGACAGATTTAGTGCTCAATAGAAGAAGTTCTCAGCACGCGAGCATGCATTATTGGCCGCATTGCTGCTGCTACGCCAGACAGGTTCAGAATGTCTTCAAGCACACAGTTACACACGCGTGCCGCAGAGTTTAAAATCGTTAACACGTGCGAACAGGCTTTGGAAGTGTTCATAAATCTTACATCGTTATGTAAGCAAGTTCTCTCTCCATTCTTGCTTTATTACTTCACCATGAACTATTTCAACACAAATACATTTCGCAAAGGTAGACCTTTCATACTAATTGAGAGCATCTCTAGTGCTAGGGATTGTTAAGACTCGACTTGCAGTTGCTAAGATTTGTACCATCATTGCCCCGACTGACCTGAATAGCCATCATTTATTTGAGCGGGGCCATGCTGGATCATGTTGTGCCCCCAACACAGCATAAGGCGTCTTGTACAGCTGGCTCTTCCAACTGTCTTGAGGTATAAATACGATATTCTTTGCTTTCTACTCATTTGTCTCTAATTTCATCTGTAGCATAATAATTGCTAAAGAGTCTCAAGATGAGATCTACCTTCATTGCTTTGACAACACTCGCAGCAGCAATACTCAGCGCAACTCATGCAAGTCCAATTGTGACACTGAATGAATTGACCAAACGAGACACTTCTGCAACTATTGCAGATGGCGAATTGCCTGTATTTGTCAGTCGTACGATCAAAGACGAAGAAAAACCTCTGCTGTTTGAAGAGGCATATACCACTCCTGGCGGTACTCATGTCAAGAAAGGGGGATTCTACGATCCTACCACTGGCTCTCGTGGATCTTACAGTAGCTCTTCTTTCCACAAAGAGTGGCACTCTCCATGAGGGCAGATTGACTGCAAGTGATTTGCTCTAACGCCTTCTTATGGCTTAAGCTTAACTTCATTAGAACCGAAAGCTTCAATATCCTCTTTTCTATCGATTCATAACTTTATTTCCAATGTTCTTGTCAATAGCTATTCATTGCCATCATCACTTTTGAAGCATTTATTCGAGTGTCAAGTCCAAGTCCGGTTCTGATTAGTAAGCCAGCTTTTGTCTGAATTTTGGCATGATTTTAAGTTGATAGTGGAGATATAAGCTAAGCTACAAGCCGAAGGCACTTTAAGAGTGTACCCAAAGATCTTTTCAATAGATGAAGCCTTGTTAATTGAGAAGCACGAGCTCTCGGCACAGGCCCGTTCTGTTTCCCAAGCGGGTCACTTCTTAAATCCGAACCTCATCAAAAGATCATATATGCGTACATTTCTCACCTTTCTTACAACCACCATCGTTGCATTCTCGATTGTGATTATTGCATCAATTATAAGTCAACCATCAACATTTATGCTACCTAGAATCTTAAACTTTGGACGTTCAGTTTTAACAGGAGGTTTCAATAACGGTGGAAAACCTTTAAGTTCAGCCATTACAAATCAAGTACCAGGTCAACCAGTAGAGCCAACAGTGCCAACAGCTATTCAAGCCAGAAACGCCACCTCAGACGCCACAACTGGATCATCTTCAACAATGTCAAACGATACCGCCACTTTCGCAAACGGTTGCTTTTGGGGAACTGAAGACATTTTCAGAAAGTATTATGGTGAAGGCAAAGGATTATTGGATGCCAAAGTAGGCTATATCGGCGGAAAGGATTCAAGCAAAAACCCAAGTTACGAAGAAGTATGTACAGGTCGTACAGGACATGCAGAAGCAACGCAACTCGAATTTGACCCAAAGAAGGTATCGTATGCTGAATTGGTAGAATTCTTTTACAGATCTCATGATCCAACCCAAAAGGATCGTCAAGGTCCTGATCGTGGAACACAATACAGATCCGCTATCTTCCCACACTCAGCCGAACAAGAAGAAGTTGCCAAAAGGGTGACTGAAGAAGTTCAACAAAAGCACTTCACACCCAAGCAACAAAAGATTGTCACTCAAATCGAACAAAGACCGGTCAGCGCCTTCTTTGTCGCAGAGGATTATCATCAAAAGTACTTGGAGAACAATCCTTCCGGATATCACTGCCCTACACATCGTCTATGGTGGTAGATGCATGTTCTTTCGAAGGAATGCATGATGTATGTGCCAGTAATACAATGATATTCACGAGCGAAAGTAGATGTGTATAATACAGATTGATTTAGTCTTCATCTTCGTCTTCCTCAGCATCATCGCCCGCATCTCCCTCCACCTTTGCTCGCTTTTGTGCTTTGGCTTTTTCCTTCGCACGTTGCTTACGTTTACGGTTCTTAAGAGTGTTGCTCTGAGGAGCTGAGACAGTGTTCTTTTCCTCTTCTTTGACATTATCGCCCTTCTGTTCTACTGACCGTACAAAGCAGGTGACAAAGAATCCGTTTGTTGCTTCCATATGTGGTTCAGTGGACTCGCTGCCGGTGTTCGATTGTGCGGCATCTGCATTCTCTTCTCCGCCTGGAACACAACGAATCATTCCATTTGCTAACACTTGATCGCCTTTGCAATGCTCTGTAATACCTCGTGTTGGCCACGAACTAACGACTTCTCTTCGTTGAGCCAGACGCCATCCTCTCTTTTTGGCAATATCTGAGTTTAACGCCTTTATTACCACTTCTTCATTTTCTTCGTGATGGATCGAACAAGTCGAGTAGACCAACCTCTGCAGACTGGGAAAGTGCATAGCATGATCGATCATACTTGACTGAAATGCAGCCAAACCTTTCAAACGTTCTTGTTGTTGCGTTGATGCATCTCCTTCCACCCCTTCAGCATTATCGACTTCGTCCTGATCCCGAGTCAGGTAATCCAATCTACCCAAGATACCTGATCCACTACAAGAGGGATCCAAAAGCATATGCGTCACCTTTGAATATTTCTCGGGTTGTGTCTTTGTGAAGTCTCCAAAGACTGGTTTCACAAAGCCAGGTTTGTTTGTATCCAATGCCCCTGCTCTGCGTAATTGTTGTTGAAGAGTTTCGAATCGTTGTTTGGAATGTTCAAATGCGACAACATCAGATCCTTTTGCCGCTTTACTCAAGATTGCACTTAAATGGCTTGTCTTATTTCCCGGCGCAGAAGTTGCATCAAGAGCATGTATTGCAGTTGCATTGTCCGCAATAGAACTTCCCAGGAGAATCTCTGCTGGAAAGCAACTTGCAAGATCTTGCAACATCAGATGACCTTTCTTGTAGAGAGGATGCCCTATAAGTGCCGAGGTGTGGGCAGCGTGCGTAGCCAGAACGGCAGGGATATGTCGTGATCGAGAAAAAGTCTTCACTTTCAGCAGAAGCTCCTTGCCTTTTTGTACTTCTTTCCACCCTTCTGCTTGCAATTGTTCCATAACCTTTTCTACTGTTGTCAACCTTTCGTTTACTCTTATCCATCTAGGTATCCTTTCTGCTCGCTTTTTGATCGCTTCACCTGTCCTGAGCTCTTGTACGCTCGTCTTTCCTTCTTGTACCTGTAGCTTTACCAATTCCGCCTTAAGTCGAGCAGAATGACGAACGAAAGCAGCATGAGGCGGCCAAGCAGGGGAAGTTGCAATCCTACCACGTTTGGTTAAGAGCAGATCATGTGCAACCACAAGAGCGAGTGATTGTGGTGTACATCCTTTTCCTGCTGTAGCAGTTGTTATCGCTCGTTTCTCCAATTTGAGAAATTCGCTCTGTTTCAATACGATCTCCAATGCTCTCGAGTAAGACAAAGTATTTGCACTCAAGGCTAACAATCTCTTTGCGTCTGTCTTACTTGCTTTTGCCCTTTCCATCACCAGCCCTTTTAGCGACCCTGTCTGAGCATGTGTTCCATCGAGAACCAATGCCGCTTGAATGTAGATATCAGACATTGCTGCGAAACGAAGATGGTATCAAGAGAGGTGATTTTTTCTGTTGGACATGCTAACTTTATTTTCCTTCTCAAAATTTTGTACGCTAATTAACAGTTGCCTGCATACACTTCTTCTAGCGCTTGAGGATAGTCAACGTAAGAAGAAGTGGAGATTTACATACCTTCTCTCTTGTCAATCAGCACTGATCAAAAGTATGGCTGTGACGAGGTATGATCTGGGGCAAAATAGTGCTTCAGTGATAGAAGCACTTTCACAAGTGCCGTCAAAGGAACTGGTGATCTTGCTAACCCAACACGCAACTTTGCCTCGTCTCATCACAAATTCACTTCACATCTTGGCAATCAATACTGTACAAAATGGATTGAAAGGATTACGAAACGAACAGCAAAAGTATGCAGATCAGATTGCCAACATACTGAGAAGGCTCATCTCACGTGGTGATCCTTCACAAGCTAGACGATTGGTTCCTACCCACGCTTCTTTGATCGATTTGGCAGTTTGTATGAATTCCAAAGATATCCTCGCACGTTTGGTAGATGAGAAAGGAGCAGAAGATATATTGAAAGCAGTGGTGACAGCATACAGTTCTGCCTCATCATCAAAAGACACAGGAAGTATTGCTCCTGCCGCTAAAGTACTTGCAAGGCTTCTGTACGCTTTGCCAAGGTGGAAACATGCCTCAAACGCTGCAGCCAGAAAAGGTCAGACCTCGAAAGCACCTTTTCCCAGCTCTAAAGATGTAGAGAAGCTCTTTGACTCTTTCCAGAAGCACTACTTGTCCATAAAACTGTCTACTACTGTCACTGCGGCTGATGAATCTAAGCTTTACAGCAAAATTTCCATATTGGAGGCAACTTGGGCTTTACTGGAAAGGCAGGTATCGATTGATGCCTTACATGCAGCGGATCTGGACAGATTATTGGCCAATTCAACAAATAATTCGGGTGTCGCACCTTTGGTTGATTTGCCGCTCTTCGTGGATCTAGCATTGGTCAAGCCATTGGTCCCATTATTGCGCAAAATTGGTGCCCGCTCTCAGTCTCTTGATTTATTGGCACAAAAAATAGAAACATTATCCTCAAAGGAAGGATCGAGTATCAGCAGTTTAAGCTCAGCTTGGAAGCAGGTAGTTGATTTATCACAAAGAGATACGGTCATACAAGGAAGAAGTCATTCAAGTATCAATCCTGAACTGCTCTCCACTATTACGGCCATCATGCCGCAATGGGAACAACACTTAGACAAGCTCAAGGATAAATTGTCAAACTCGCCTTATTTGGATCAATCGAATGATTTGATCATTCAAATGCTTCTGGATGAAGGAGAGCCGCAAATAGGTGATATCGGTGCACCCAGCACGTCAACAGTCTCTGCTCAATCAATGGATCCTATGGAACTTCTACGACAACGTGCAAATGTGTTTGACGATGAGCCTTTAGAATCTTCCAAATTGATTTATGGAGGAGGAAAAGGTAAAGGTCGCAATACCAAAATCGCTTTGGGCTCAGGTCTTTCTGATGAAATGAAAGCAGCAATCATTGCACGTGCAGAAGCACCTGATTCCGATGAAGAAGATCGTGAAGAATGGGATCCGTTTGCTGAGAGTAGTGGAATGAATAGGTTGGAAGTTGGATTTGAAGAAGAGTTGGACGAAGAGGGAGATCAATATACGGGTAATGTCTCCATTCGTAAACCTGCGGCTGATGAAGAGGGAAGTGAAGAGGAACAAGATCATATCGAAGAAGCAGAAGCAGACGGACGTCATGGTGGAGCAGGACACGGTGCAATCCACAGCAATACTGCCAAGGCCAATGTAGAATCCGAAAGAGCTGCCGAACGTATTATGATCACGGCCTGGAAAGAGAGTGGACCTGGTTTATTCGAGAAACAACATAGAGGAAGTTCAGGAAGAAAGCAACTCGTTGCACGATTGAATGATATTCCAACAAGTAATAAACGATGGGATGATCAATTAATTGAAAGTTGGGCAACAATGTTTAACAGAAATCCAAGAAAAGATAAACTTTTGGCCAATGTGGATGATTTGATGAGAATCGGAAATACAAACAGGGCACCAATTCCATCTACTCAAGATTCAGAAGATGGTATTTCGGAAAATCGCTCTAAATTTGGTCCTGATCGTGGACGTGGTGGGCGAATCTTAGGCGGAGGAGGGCAGCATTCACGTGGCGGAGGAAGAGGAGGGAATAGAGGTGGTAGAGGCAGAGGCGGTGGCGGTGGCAACAATAGAGGCAATCGTGGTAAGCCCGGGCGTGGGGGACATTAGCAGGTGTTCCTTTTTTGACGTCTGTACTATTAACTTGACAATAGCATCTCTACCATTCCGTGGGAGATACCTGTCAGCAACAAATAAGCGAGGTCTCGTGGGTATTTAAACGTATAGCACAATGCAGGCACAAGCCACATTTCACACTCAGCTAAGTGTCTAATTTTATGGTGAAAGAGTCGGAATTATAAGGAAGTGGAAAATGATTAAGCGAGGCACAGTAAGAAAGATTGCAAAGCAATAAAGAATGTAATTGAATGTTGAGGTATGCAATGCGAATCAAAACGGCAAAAAGTCATGCAGTCTGAATGTACATTGACCACATGTAAGCAAGGATGACAGCCTTTACCCCGCACAAAGATTGATAAGGAGATGCTGAAGACTTTTCCAATCACAATCACCTCGGGACCATAAGACCGCTAATGCAAACTCGGCCGTTGAGATTGGAGCTAAGTGAATGCCGCAATTACAGGCAGGAGAAAGGGCAGATAACCCGAGCGGAAATCTCACCCCGCAACGATAAGATGAAATGCAGGGAGAAGAGTCAACTCGTATGACAGGTCATTTGCTCTGTTCCTGAACAACTAAAAAAGGTCTAGACAGCTGCAGTGGCCTTACTAGCTTATCTTCTTAAACAAAAAGTTGAACCGCGTGGTAAAGTGATTTTAACCTGCAGGGATAAACCTTCAAAACGGCGCGTAGTCCGGTTTACAGGTGGGGTGCGGTGAAGAATATAAACTACCCTATCTCTGGTGAAGAAGCCAAGAAGGACGAGATAAGAAAGACTGACAGGAACACAGAGAGGGCCAAAGCTGCTTTTACGCGGCACATTAAAGCTTGATTTACCGGAGCACGACGCGTGAACTAAAATGAAAGATCGCGGCGTGGTTTAATTTATCCAAAAAAGACGGATTGAATGCCTTTATCGGGTTTTGCTCCGTTTAGACAAAAATAAGTTAGCCATGCGTTTCCCGGAAGAGAAGAAGAGAAGAGAAAAAAAAAATCAAAAACGCTCTATTTTCGCCACAAAATCATTTTTCGCCTTGGAAGATAGAAAGCAAGACCTATCGTACGACGCTGGATTTGGATATAATCCTGCCCTTCTTCTCTTTTCAATACTTCTTCCTCCCCACATTAATTCCCTGTTACTCGTCCATCTCTTTCCCCTCTTAGCGAGGTCATTCCCCCCCTTTTTCCTTCTTCCATACTCACTCATCATGAATTTCGATGAACTTGCGGTCCTCCCTCAAAGCGGAGAGAAGCCTACCGAAAAAGCTGTGAGTATTACCTTGAATGTTTTGATAATATGAACTAAATTCTAATCCAATTCCATTTAATGCGAAACAGGATCATGGATCATCTTCTTCGCATGACGGCGTAGATGAAAAACAAACATATCACAACCAAAGCATTCCATCCCAAGAACCTGCACGCGAACGAATCAACGATATCGATATCGAAGCAGCTAAATGGCGCAGACGTGAAAATGGAGAAGATGATGATGACTCGCCAAATACACCTTGGAAAGATAAGCTCTTGGTTTTCTTTCATTCAAGATATGCAGTTTGGATTCGTGATTTCGGATTGATTTTGCTCATTTTGGGTTGGTGGATTCCCGCAATCATCAATGATACACCTAAAGTTCGTCATAGATGGATCCCATCAACGATTTTCTCTTGGTTCTTCATCCTTCTCATCTTATTCCACAAATCACGTTACATTCCTCAAAGGCCATTTGCACGGGTCTTTGCTACAGCTTGGAATGCAGTCCTTGGTAAGCCTTGGAGTATGCTACCATACGCAGGTAAATTGTCTGCAGGATGGATCGCTTTGACTGCTTTGGTTTTCGGTTCTACATACGGATTGCCCACAACACCCACCTCAAATTACGGAAACAGAACAATCTCTTTGGTCGGTCTCTTATTGATTTACGGAGGAATGTTTTTGGCTTCCAGCAATCACCGTGCCATTAAAGCAAGAACCACAATCTTGGGTATCGGTTTCCAATTCATCATTGCTCTTTTCGTTTTCCGCACTGGTGCAGGATCATCCTTTTTCACGTGGATTTCCACCGCTGCCTTTGACCTTTTGAACCAAGGTGTGATCGGAGGTGCAGCATTCTTCTGGAACGATTTGATCTCAGAGCACTACTTCTTCATCAACACACTTTCTAGTATCATCTTCTTTGTTGCTTTGTGTGTTGCATTATTCTACCTCGGTGTATTGACTTGGGTTATCAAGAAAGCAGCTTGGTTCTTCCACAAGACTTTCGATATCTCTGGTGCTGAAGCTGTTGTCGCTGTTGCTTCCCCTTTCATTGGTCAAGGTGAAAACGTTGTCTTGGTTCGTCCTTATGCTCGTTTGTTCACCCGTGCCGAATTCCATCAAGTTTTGGTCAGTGGTTTTGCCACGATTGCAGGTTCAGTCTTGTCGGCTTATATCAGTATTGGTGTTAACGGTCGTGATTTGATCACTTCTTCCGTTATGTCCATTCCTGCTTCTATTGCCGCATCAAAATTGGTTTACCCTGAAACACAAGAAGCCGAAACTGCAGGACAACTTTCTATTGAACGTGAAGAACAAGAAGAAGAACGTGCAAATGACGCTCTCCATGCATTGAGTAATGGTGCTTGGTTCGGTCTCCGTGTTGCCGGTTTGATCTTCTGCAACGTTTTGGTGATTGTCAGTTTGGTTTATGCCATCAATGGTATCTTGGCTTACATTGGTAATGCATGGTACATTACAGACGATAATGGAGGTCCATTGAGTTTGGATTTGATTATCGGATACATTTTATGGCCATTGACATTCATGTTAGGTGTTCCAAGAAAGGATGTCTTGACTGTTTCACAATTGATTGCCACAAAAGTCGTTCAAAACGAATTCGTTGCTTATTCGCAATTCATCAAAATTCAACAAGATCTAGATCCTCGTGCAGTCAAGATTGTTACTTATGCCCTTTGTGGTTTCGGTAATTTGGGATCTTTGGGTATCAATATTGGTGTGATGAGCGCAATTGCTCCAAAACGTAAGATGGAAATCGTTCGTTTGGCACCTTCTGCTTTGATCACTGGTGTGTTCGTCACTTTGTCCTCTGCCGCAATTGCTGGTATCGTCAGTGCAGACTAAAAAAGGGGATTCCCACAAACGTTTTCTACTTTATGATCATGTACAACTTTTGTGCTTAATCTGTCTCTTTTGGATTTGGAAGGAACATGGCCTTCTTTGTAACTATACTCTCTCACGCAATCATACGGTTTTGCGATCATTTCTTGTTGTTGTCTGAGTGAATGACTTTCAATTTTGTGAATATTTTATACATACAATCGGATTTGAAGTGTAATGAAAGGAAGATGTAGCAAGGATTGATGCGCGAAGGTTGCCTCTGTTATTGTAAACAGGATCCGGAAGAACAAAGGATGGAAGTTGATAGATGTACAGAGTGAGAAAAAGCGATAGCGCTGCGCTATGAAACAGCGATTGATTGTTGACCAGCTGTTCGTAGATCTGCCTCTGCTGCTTGTTTCTCACCTGTGGCTTCGAATTCGGATGGTTTGGCTTCGCTTGCGGTTGCAGGTTCGTCCCTGAGGGAGAGAAATGGGGTAAGGTTAGTGTCAGTGATGAAGTCGAAGAATGCAAGAGACTGACAAAGAACTCACCATTTGATATTGAATCTGGTAACTCTTGGTTTATCGACCAAAAGTTCTCTTCGAATTTTCGAAAAGTCTACAACTTCAGGAGGATTTTCACGTAATTCTTCCGAATCGTATGCATTGTTGACATAATAACCAACTCTGATAAATTCTTGATCTGCATAACTTCCCGTAAGCAAGATGACCGTTACGCCAAGGATATCGTCAGATGGAATTTTATCAATAGAAGGAGCAGCTGCTTCAAATTCAAACGAATTCACGCCTGCAGGTACAGGTCCTACCAAACAACTGTCCAGCTCTTGATCGTATTCTTCACTTTGTGCAGAACCAACGTAGACCAACTTCCATTCTAGATCATCTTTGAGTGGTGAAATGCATTCGAATGTGACCCGAAAGATGTATGGTTCTGTCGGAATTGGGGATGGGTCAGTTCAAGCGATTCAATGTGGCCAGCTTTCCTCGTCCTACTTACCTGAGAATGCAGCATTATCGTTCAAGATCTTGACATCGAGTAGTGATACGACAGACATGTTGGTATATGATGATCTGATGTGGATTTGATGATGGTAGAAGTTAAGTTTGCCTTGAATCAAATATCTAAAATAACACAAACGCCAAAGGCACTGAATGAATGCATAGGCGCAAGCACAGGCACAAGCAGATGGGAACAGAACAGGGCAAAGTGTTGCATTCAGAGGCACTCTCAACTCAGCTCGCACGCGTTCTCTTTACGCGGTGTAAGAGCGCGTTCGCGTTTAGGTCTGAGTGAGTGAGTACACACACAAGGAAATCGGGGAAGGGTTACTAACGCACGCTAGGGAAATTTTAAGGTTGAGAAGAAAACAAGACACTTACAACAACATACTTCCAATACACAAAATCATGACGGAGAGGCTCAATGTGGTTGGACTTCTTTCGGGAGGCAAAGATAGCTGTTATAATCTATGCCATTGTGCTGCTTTGGGTCATAATATAGTTGCCTTGGCCACTTTGGCACCACCGGAAGGAAAAGGTGAGTTGAGAGGATGAGAGAGAAGTGGTGTGTATATTGGTATTGACTTTTTTCCCTGTAGATGAATTGGATTCTTACATGTATCAGACTGTCGGTCATGATGCTATCCACCTAATCGCACAAGCTATGGATCTTCCACTTTATCGAACCACAATCAAAGGAAAGGCACTCAATCAGACCTCCACCTATGGTGATCGATTACCAAACGGAAAAAGCTCAACTGCTTCGAGTTCTACTTTAGATCACGATGAAACAGAAGATCTTTTTACACTTCTCAAACAGGTCAAACAAGCACATCCAGAAGTTAATGCCGTCAGTGTAGGAGCAATCCTCTCCAATTACCAAAGAGTTCGCGTTGAACATGTTGCTTTGCGAACCGGAATGGAATTGCTCCCACTAAGCTTTTTATGGCAACGTGATCAAGCGGAACTCTTGGACGAAATGTGTGCTGCTGATATGCAGTCGATTCTTATCAAAGTCGCAGGAGCTGGTCTAGAACGAGAAGATCTTGGTAAAACGCTGAAACAGATGAGAAACAAACTACACAAATTGAATCGTTTATATGGCGCACACATCTGTGGAGAAGGAGGAGAATATGAAACATCTACACTCGATTGTCCTTTGTTCAAGCGGAAAATCATTCTTGACAAGACTATAGCTGTCACGCATGGAGAAGAAAGCTCTGATGGCGTATTCTATATGAAGATCGAGGGAGCCCATTTGGAGGACAAAACCGAGCAAGTTGAGGTCTCGGCTTCGACAATCACCATTCCTGATCGATTCGATAAGTACAGCGTCAGATCTAGACCTCAAGAGAGGCTAGAATCGATCAGTACGGAGCTGAGCAACAAGCAGCCCTTGAAACATATTCGACAGGAAACCTTCGTAACCAAGAATGGACCTTGGTGCGCTATCAGCGGTATACAGGGCAGTGCGGTAGAAGGGAACGACATTCAGACAGAGATACGGAGCGCTTTTCAGTCATTGGAGGGTACACTTCGATCACAAGGCTTCAGTTTTGAACATCTAGCCCATCTCAACGTCTATCTGTCGAATCAACGGCATTTTGCTGCTCTGAATATGGTCTACAAGACTTTGTTCGGAGTCGATCCGCCAAGCAGGGCCTGTGTGGCAATCAACTTAGATGGAGAACAGAGCAATATCCTAATAGACGCATATGCATATGGCAATCGTCTTGCCAAAAGTGCACAATCAATTCCTCGAAAAGCATTGCATGTCCAAGGAAGAAGTTATTGGGCAGCTGCGAATATTGGACCGTATTCACAAGCTGTTGAAATTGGAGGACGGATCTCGATTGCAGGTCAAATTGGATTGGATCCGATTACATTACAACTTGTTCAAGATCCTTTTGATCAGACCATTTTGGCTTTACAGCATGCACGAAGGATCTTCAAGGCAATTCTTGAAGATCATCGTGTGCTGAAAAAGCAAGGATGGATTGAGGGATCCATTTGTTGGATGAATGATGTGAAGCAATTACCGTTTGCACGCCAGCTTTGGCACAATCAATCACAGGAGACGTCCGATGATGATGATGAAGGAGACGCATGGGAAGATTCATGGCTTGGTTCGGAGTTGAACGCAAAAGATATACCCACCCTGTTCGTCACCTTGGCTGAAGATGGCCTGCCACGAAATGCTTCGGTCGAATGGCAACTGAGCGCTCAAAGTGGAGACCAAGACACCGATGAAGCGGACGATGATGATGACGATAGTGAAGAAAGTAGTGGCTTGAGGTTGACACAAGGAGCAGATCGTTTCGGAACATGCTCTGTGGAATGGACATGTATCAGCAAGAACCACTCAGCCTCCCAATTCGGCATTGCTTACTTAAATAATTCCGACGAACAAAGCAAGACGGACAGTACGACAATCGCAGCGCTTCTACAGACGCATGGTGCTTCAGTACGTCTTTTCTACACCAACGATGCGGTCGTTGACCAATTAAGAGAAAGTCTTGGACAACTTCCTGTCGAGCCAAATGCTGCTATCACATATATACCCGTTTCTGGTCTATTCGATCGCAACGCATCCCAGATCGATGCAGCAATAGTCTGGCAAACGGCATAATCTGTATACCCACAAAAATGAGATGCAAAAGTTGAAATTATCGATGAAACGCTTTCATCTTTTTTGGAGAAGGACAAGTACGTTTGTATGTATCCAGTCTAAAAGTACATTGAGAGAGAGAGAATGCAGAAAAATGCTTTCTATGTATAATGTCACTTTGTCAAAGTTGTCATGACAAAAGGTGCAGTAAGAATGCTGAGAGTTGAGGGAATTGTGCGCTTGATTAGAGGAAGTACTGTGATGTATTCAGCCTTGATGGCGTGGTTCTCTCTTGATCAGGTACAGCGTCAAAGATCTTGAAATGTCGAGAAGCATAAATGCTATCAGGATCTTCCTCTCCTCCTGGTTCGACATTTCTTCCATCTTTTTCGTCTTCTAGCGTGCCATTTGGCAAGCTCTTCCCCGATCCCATCGACAAAAGATCGTCCACTTCAAAGATCGAGGCAACATTTCCACATCTGTAACAATAGTTCGGGGCTGACCATACAGTGACGATTGCGTTATCGTGCATGAGCTTGTACCCCTCTTGCACCAACTGATGTGCTCTTGCGATCAATTCTAGCCCATTGACATGATTGAATTCGCTCGTCACTGTTCCACCAAATAGCCAACCTGCACCACGCGGAGAGATACTCCAAGTTGGTATATCATCCGGATCGGACCACATCAAATCACAAAATGCACCTTCATGTGGCACTTCTTGAGCACGAGCGATGATGCGCACTTGATCCAAAGTACGTACGTCAGGACTTAATCCTCCATGTACGCACAAAACCCTTCCATCAATGATCGCTGCCAAATTGAGATAATCAAATACTTGACAACAACTCTTCCAAACGTTTGCATTGCCGTATTTGTGTTGACATTCATCGTAGAATCCGTATACCTGTGTGATCTGTCTGCTTTCGTGATTACCTCTTAACAGCGTTATTCTGTCTGGCCATCTTGCTTTGAGTGCCATCAAAAGTGAAAATGTTTCTAGTGAAAAGTATCCTCTGTCGACAAAATCGCCCATAAAGATGTAGCCTGTATCGGGTGGATTACCTCCTACCTCAAACAGTTTCAACAGATCCCAGAATTGTCCATGTATATCACCGCAAATCGTTACTGGCGAACTGACGGGTTGTATATTGGATTCTTCCAAAAGTAAAGATTTTACCAAATCGCATAGCTGTTTGATATCTTGTTCAGGAAGGTATTTGCATTCTCTCAAAGTTGCGATCGCTTGATCTAAGTCCAAAGTCATTTTTTGAGAATTGTCGTATCTGCACTGACGATCAGATGGTGTGTGATCTACAGTGCAGTTTTACGTTGTTGTGATCGAACAAGAGGCGGGAAATGTGGATCCGAAAAACGTTCCAGTCAATGCGGCATAAAATACAATCGATCAAAACGGGGCGCTTTCGTTGCGATTGTGGGTTTGTGTTCTGGCAGTGAATGAAGCTTGCAAGATGTAATCTAGTCGTACACCTTGATCTCGTATTGTTGATGATGATTGAAAGATTGAAACTTTGAAATGTTTGATTTGCCATTGATTTCTGAATCTAAAATTCATTGCCGGCTTCCAGAGTGTGTGCTCAAGCCAGAGCGATAAGATTCCAGCGTACGCGTCTAAAGCTAAAAACTTTGCATGTGTATTGATTATGCTGGGCAGTCATACGGCCGAAGCGTGCAAGATGCTCATTGTATATATGGCAGTCTGATTGCGCTAAGTGAACAAGAGTTTGAACGACCATCATGCATTGAGGAAGAGGTATTGAATGAGTGATATGGGCAACTCTCAAGATGCATTGTGAAGTATGAAGATCAATCACAGAAATACACTTAGATTGCATTAGAGACACGGACCGAATTCAAAATGTGATTCAAAGGGAAGCCCCGCAGAATAATGATAGACTACTTGAATCACAAATAGAATCACAGACGGACGCCGATTCAACGCGGCGGAGAAGTATTTTGTGTGTGTGTGTGAAGAAGCAGGGGAAAGAGTAGAAACTTGATCAATTTTGACGCCGCTGCACAGATTCAAGATTCCATTTGATTACAATCACAACATCCATCAACAATCTTTGTACATTTTGTACCATAACATGTTCAACGACACCTACAGCTCATCACAGCAATAACGAATCTTGTCACCTGTACAACATAGAACATAGATCATGCTTCCAGAAATAGAGCTATTGAATATCTCAAAAGATATCCAAGTGGACAATAAAGATGTATTCGGAGATACAGTTGTTGAATGGCTTCTTGATGTCGACCACAAGCGCCGATTCAAACATGAATGCTCGTCACCAGCAGCAGAATCTTCCTCCGCTGATACATCGGCGAGTAGTAGCGTACTGAAGGAAGAAGATACTCCTCAAGAGAAAGTCACGAAAAAGAAACCTTTCAAGTATCGCTATATAAGCATATGTACGGCAGAAGTACATCAGATCGAGTCAAACAATGATGAAAAGACAGGCAAGCAAAAAGCAAATGAACATCAGGATACGCTTCTGCCAAGCCTCAGAGTGACTGTGAGTATATACATCGAGCTGGAAGCCTTCTAATGCTAGCTGACAGGTATCTTTCGCATCTTCACTCACAGAAAGAGCCACTACGATGTCAATGGTCAACACAGAAGATGAAGCGCTGTGGACGCTGTTTTAACACAGCAGAAGCTTTGACAGGGGTGAGTCGATTTGGGGGTCAACTACAAGTTCAATCAAAATTTTGACGCATGTGAAACAAATCTTATCTGACGGAAGCATGTCCTAGGAGAACATGCAAAAGGAGCACAGCAAGCAGAAGACGGTAGCGGTAAGACATGCAATTGGGGAATCTGTAAGGCGAAAGCATCTGATCTCCGAAAGCACACCATGGAAGAACATTTAGCGATTCATATATTTGCATGTCCATTCGAGAAGTGCCGGACAGTAGGAGGACCACCAAAGAGCTTCTCAGCGTTGAAGGCACACGTAAAGAAGTATCACTCGATGAGGGAGAAGATGCGTCCTCTCTTCATGCCTGTGGATGCCGCGATGAGCGGACCGAGTCGGTTGGAGAAGCTGCCAAATCCTGTCCCATTCTACAAACTAGGTCAACCTCTCATTCATTCAAAAAGGAGAAAAGCCTCAGCCACCTCTGACAATGATCAAACCGCTATTGATCAATTAACGCCGTCTTTCTCTCAAGAAGCAAGAAGGCCTAGAGCAGAGCCATGGAAGGACAAGGATTATACCCGAATTCAAGACGGCACAAGGCTCAGAGATGCATATGCCCTGGACGATGGACGCAGATTGGGCATTCATGATACATGGGAGGTTTCGCTCGCCAACGTTGTACCTCTAAATACC
This sequence comes from Meira miltonrushii, assembly GCF_003144205.1. Classification (NCBI taxonomy): domain Eukaryota; kingdom Fungi; phylum Basidiomycota; class Exobasidiomycetes; order Exobasidiales; family Brachybasidiaceae; genus Meira; species Meira miltonrushii. The sequence continues at coordinate 1,807,909 of NW_020289943.1, read as the reverse complement.
TCAACATCTGCAGGCGACCGACCCAAGAAGCAACATAGACCTGATCATCGTGGGAGAAGGTAGTACATTCATCACAGACATCGGATCCGATCAGCAAAAATAGTAGAAGTGACCACAAAAGAAGTTCTTTTCATTTAAAGATTATTGGAGTATTGGAGTATACCCCACGGCCCCGTATTGTACAGTGAGCATATAGAGCGAACACGTTCCTTCATTACCAAGAACAGAAGATCCTAGCGCGAAGCGTTGAATGGAAAGAACAACACAAACACAGTTAGCGTACAATTAAGCAGTGGAGTGCATTTACTTGGTCGAACGTTCTTCTGAATAGCATCCCAAATTCACACAATTCAGGAACACAATCGAGCCTGAGTTTTCCGTCCAAATGTTTGCGGAATATTAAGGTATATAAAGCTTGGCAAAGATGTTCGATCCCCTCTTTCATCTCTTCATCAATTTGTTGCAATTGTTCAGTCGGAACTCCTCCACAAAAGATCTAACCCCTCTTGACAAGATGACTCTTTCCATTCCTTCCAGTCTATCGTGGTATTGCGCTGCACCTCATACTGCTGCCAGCAATTACACTCTTCCACCTCAACTCCTTCAGGACGATTACACTCCCCCTTCTCAAGAAGCCGAATTGATTCATTTGATTCACGTTCAAAGACATTCAAAGCGTACGTCAGTGAACCTGTTACCGAACGAAGAATTCTATAATCCACCTGCAGGTTGGAACTGTAACAACATCCAATACTACAATTACGCTCATGGAAACGATGGCTCAACAAACATTCAAAAACACTTCGGAATTCCTGATTGGCATCCTCTCAAATCGAGATTTTGGAACGGGACATGCGAATCGGGTCCTTTGACCGCAGGTGGCTTGCATGATGCCTTCCAACAAGGTAAAGACTTGTGGAGCGTTTATGGACCCAAAGGCAAGAACCCGATCCATAATTTTGGAAGTCCATGGCCGACACAGCATAACACATTATTGAGAAACAGTCCAGAAGAGAGAACGTTCCAGGTTGCAAGTGGATTGTTGCACGGAATGGGCGTCCCTGATCATGAGAATTTCAAATCTGTCGTGATGCCTTCTACTTTGGATAACATTGTGCCAAATTACGTTTGTTCTCATGCCAACGATCTGCGTAATACGATTAATGTGAGTGAGGGAATGTAGACTGTTGAACCTCATACTGATCATTTGCTCCTTTCCCTCGTTCTCAGGCAGAAAAAGCTTGGACCGATCATATCGCAAGTAAAGCTGATTTGTTTGGTACATTGAACGACGTATTGGGCACAGCGAACCTTTCAGCTTGGAACAGTTGGATCGACCACCCATTCGATGCACTTTCTTCACGTCAATGTAACGGACATCCATTACCCACCAATCCTCAAACAGGTAAAAGCATCACACAAGATATTGCCGATCAAGTATACGCAGAAGGTAATTGGGAGTACAATTACATTTGGAACGCAAGTCCCAATGCAGATGAATATACCAAATACTCGATTGCTTTATTGGTCAAAGAACTTGCAGTCCTGATGAAAACCGTACAAGATGGCACAAATGAGAAAAAGTTGAGCCTTTTCGTCGGTCATGATGGTACTATGGTACGTTTGTTCAAAACTGTTGGCATGCCTTACATCATGTGGCCCGGTATGGGCAGCGAACTCAACTTTGAGATCTACAAAACCAAGGAAAAGACTCCAAAATACTACGTTCGCACTCTAGTGAGTCTCTCTTTGAAGGGAAAGATTCTGAAACCAATACTGACATACACTTTGCAGTCATATGGCAAAACATTGAACTCAACGGTAAAAGCGCTTACCGGCAGTGATCAACCAGCAGAAGCTTCTTGGGTGAGTTGTTCTCCTGGCAATTGTGATTTGAGTAGATCAGCTGACTTTGTGTTTTTCAGGCTCCACTTGAGGATGTTATTGCTTACTTGAACGAGCGTGTACCTGCTGATTTGGCTTCTAAATGCTGATCACACGACAGATGAACAAAGTGTACGGCCATAATGAAATGATGAATGATACAATGGATGCCCAAGCCCGAGATACAAGATTAAAATGTGTATGATAGTAGTATAAGAGATAAGAAGAGAAGAGGTAGCCAGAAATGAGAAAGAGTGCTGGGATGTGAGGAAGAAAATCAAGGTATAACATTGTGCGAACGAAGGATATCGGCAACCCTTCTTTCACTTCCATCGCCCCAACCTTCGTCCAAGTCTACCCTTACAAGATTTGCAAGAATATTTCCTCCACGATAAACCAATAATGTAGGCACAATCTCTTCTGCACGTTCATCAAAATCTTCTTCGTCCAAATCTCGATCGTTTGTTTCTTTTGCTGCATCAACACCACCACTTCCGAAACCAATACTTCCTGCTCGTACTTGTAAAAATTTGACTTTTGGATGACTGCGTGCTAAAGTTGAAAGTGCGGAAGTGAGAATTGCACATGCATGAACGTATTTGACATAAATATGAACGACCACAAACGTATCCTTATTTTCTCCATCGATCGATTGAACGTATTGATCAGGTCCTACTTCACGTAAATGACCATAAAATCCTCCTCTTGCGTTTTGATTTGATCCCACATCTTCGCCTGCCATTCTTCTTCTACGTGATTCATTGGCTGTTTGATGACTCTTTAGATTTTGCAATCTCTTCTTTCGTATTTCCGCCAATTCATCTTCGTCGCTATCGTGTGGAGATGCATTTTGACCTGGTTTCACGCCAGCCTCACGTTCCAGTCTAGTTTGCTCATCATCCTCTTTCCATGTTCTTTGTGAGCCCAAAGCCTGCGATTGCATTTGTGCATTATGATCTTTGATCGCTGCTGCACGTTTTTCGGAATCTAATTGAGCTTGATATTGCGCATCTGCTCGAACGCCTTTTACGCCTGTTTGGTAGCCGCCATGTTGGATTGGCCTTTGATTATCTTCATCCATGGAAGATGCACTCAGTTCTTCAGATGTAGTAGGAGATAATCCCCTTTCGATGATTTGTTCTTGATTGTGGAATGCAGTTTCCATCATGACGTTCTTGTTGGGAGGTGGTGGTGCAAGAACAAGATTAGATATCCAGATTAGTCTCGAGATGCGTGTTTCCTGTGATTGTGATTTTATCCAAATTAATGAACCAGGTTCACTTACTGAACAGGGATTCTACCTAGAACGCTTCGACCCCTTTTTTTGGTGATGGATATGGATGTTTGAGAAAAGAGTACCTGTACTCTTTCGATGCGCGTATGTTCGATGATGGAAAACAGAAAGCGAACCGACCAAAAGTGCTTTGAATGAATGCAATCAGAAGTGCAACAAAGCTAAAATGAAAGAAAATTGAATGATGTCAAGGAGAGAGAGAGCAAATGATTGGATTATGTCTTTTTGTATGTGCAATCCAATGCAACACACACACTCTTCTGGCGCACTTCCACACTTCCTTACCGCCTTGTCTGCCTCTTGTGCCAAAAATACCAAGCGGGGAGTTTTAAATTTGTTATGTTGTGTGTGTGTGTGTGCTTCCGTGCATGGATTTTAATCAATGCAATGCAGTGCAAATTGTGGGCTGCGCTTGTGCTTGTGTGTTGTTGTTCTTGTCAATTAAAAATAAAAAGATACGGGACCTGAACCTCAAAAACACGCGCAGCGCGCAGCGCCATTCAAAGCCTCACATCAAAGGCACAATCATTCAGCTTCAATTTTGGATTGTGTTTATGTTTTTTTTCGCATGAATTTTGGCGTCAAAACTGCGACGGCCGATGGATGGCGTTTGAAAATAAGGCAAAAAAGAGGGACATGTGACACACTCTTCCTAATGGCCGAGTAGAAAAGGCATTAAAATGATTATTTACAAGGCGGATCTGTGAAATAAGAATTGTACAGGGTATATGACGAGCTATTATATTGTGCCAATTGGTGAAAATGGCGTTCAAAGCACCACTTGGCAAATGTGATCATGACCTCATTCTATACATCAGCCCAGTAATCAGGAAGGCGTAAATACTGCAGTGCCGATTGATGAAGAGCATTCTCTGCATCTCGGAATTGATGCTAAAGGATATTAGCTAATTTTTAAAATGGGTATGAAATCATTATTCCGATATTCCATTCAACAGATAATCGGGGACATCCCTCTTCTCTTTTTTTAGTCTCAATTCATTTCAAGCTAATCGTGGGCGTAACAATGCATTCTGTTTCCTTGGCGGCCCGTTAATGAGGCAAAATGCGAGCAATGTTCTCAGGTACCATTGACACTTTACGCTAACTCGGCTTACTTGTGAAAAAGATGGAGCGGTCCGAGAAGCTAGGAATTAAATCGGCAATAACCCACACACACCATAAGATGTGGGAAATATTCATTCAACACACGGGATCATAAGGGTTTATCGTAAAGAAATAACATCTCCGAAGGTTAGCATCATCGATCGACAATTTCATATTCCGGCTTTCCGATTTTAGGGATTCGGTTCGGTGTCGTCCGTAATGAGGTGGATTTAAGCATTGTATCATAGCATGGCTCTTCTGCATTTAGGGAAACGATTTATGAATTACACTCAGTCGGTACAACAAACATCATTTTAATCAATGTTTCACACTTTTCGTCAATTTGTATCTAATGGTGGTAACCGCTCTATCGGGTGTTCCCAAGAATGGGGATAAAGTTTAAGAGACATTCAAGCCTGCTTACATAATGGCGTTCCCTAGACACGCGTAGAATATGCCATTTGGTGGAGCGATCAAAAGCTCAAAAAAAGTGTTAAACTCAGCAACAAACAGCGTTCTTCTTTTTCTTCTTGACTGCGATCGCCACTTTTGTGTGTCATTTGCTCATCATCGATTACAAGATGAGCGAATTTCAAAAGGATGAGTTATCATTGGAAGAGACGAATAAGCTGCGTATCCAACTCGGTTTGAAACCTTTGGCGCCGGATTCGGATGATGAAGATTCAAAGCAAACACAGAAAAATGACAAGGATGATGATGATCCTCTGAAGAATCAAGAAGAAAAGGCGGCAAAGAATTACGCAGATTGGCAGGAATCACAACGGAAACAGAAAGAAGATGAAAAGGTCAAAGAACGAATCGCAAAAGCACAAAACAGAAGAGACTTAAACAAGCGATTACAAGGGCGTACATTGGGAGATGCAGATGAGATCGCAAGCACATCCAATGCAGAAGCTTCCACATCTGATTCTAACAAAAAGTGGCTCAAAGCACAAAGAAAGAAAGCTTTGGCAAACGAAGCAAGAAGAAGACAAGAGGAGGAAGAAGCAGAAGCTGCTGCATCCGCTGCTGCCAAAGCAAAATATGATTCGGAAGATTTGCGTGGCTTAAAAGTGGGACATGACATGGAAGAGTTTGATCTGGAAGAAGGCGGTGAAGGGAAGGTCCTCACATTACGTGATAGTAAAATACTGGACAACGATGATGACGAGCTGATGGACAGTACTTTGGACCAAAAGGAGCGTGATAGAATCAACGAAGAACGAAAGAAGGGTGTTAAGCAATATACCGGCTTGGATGATGACGACTTTGACGCTGGGAACGTTGGTCGTCCGAGAGGAGTACTAAGCAAGTACGATGCAGATGTCGAGCATCTGGATGGGCCCCTGCCAAAGGATGCAGATGCAGGATTCCGACTAGGAGGCGAGGTTCGGACACGTAAAGATCGAGATGAAGCAAAGAGGAAAGAGTCAGAACGAGCACCCAATCGAACACTACTCAATCTAGACTACACCAAAAATGAGGAAGTGTCCGATTACCTTCAAGAAGGAGACGTTGGATTCAAGAAGCCAAAAGCTAGAAAGAAGAAGCGAGAGACAGCACGCATCCGACTTGACGATGATGACGAGGATCGTCCAGCAGATAATAACGGAGGTAAAGAAGATGTTGAAATGAATGAAGACGGGGTTTCAGCCGCTCCATCAGAGTCAAGACGACAGCCGCGTCAACGTAATACTGAGATAGACTTGATCGATGATGATGATCTGGCATTAAGTCTGGCTAAAGCACGAAGAAAGCAAGCAAAGAAGGCATTCCAAAAGATGACACCAGAGATGATTGCTAGAAATTTGGCCGAACAGAAAGCAGCTGAAGAAGCTGAGAAGAATGCGGCCAACAGTGCTGAATCGATGAATGTGGATGTCAAACCAGCGGAGAATGAGTCAAATGCTGGCTTGACTTTTGACGAGACGAGCAATTTTGTACACAATCTTCAAGCGGCAAGAGATGCCAGCCCGGAAATACAATCTCGACCAAGGCAAAGCTCTACCCCACAAGTCAAAAGGGAGGAAAGTGCAGAAATTGAAAGTGGTATTAATGGCTTTGATGCCTCTGATATGCTCGTCGAGGATCCGAACAGTGCTTTGCCCTCTGTCAAGGAAGAGGAGGATGTTGACATGGACATCAAAGAAGAAGCTCCGGCATTGCCCACAACCGTTGAGGAGGTTGAGCCATTGGTATCTGGTGGACTCGGCTCTACACTGTCATTATTGCGCAATCAAGGACTGATCACGGAGATGACACCTGAACAACGTGAGCGTGAGAAGCAGCAAAAGGAGTATGATGCATGGATGGCTACCAGAAGAGCAGAGGATCGTGCAAGAGAAGCCGAATTGGCTGCCAGTAAAGCACAAGGATCTGCCAAAGATCAGGCTACGCGTGAGTACGAGAATCGAAAGCGTGAATTAGAAGATGCAAGAAAAGTGCAAGATCGATTCAAGGATTACAAGCCAGATTTTGAGATCAAATATCATGACGAATTCGGAAGAACGTTGAACAACCATGAAGCATGGAAACGATTGAGTCACATCTTCCACGGCAAAGCACCCGGAAAGAAGAAACAAGAACAAAGACTTCAACGTATTGAACTTGAGAAAAAGCGAGAGAAAATGTTAGCAGGCGATACGCCAACCGGAATGACTAAAGCATTCGCAGAAAGAGCGGAAAAGAGTGGTCAAGCTCATATGGTCCTTGGTGTTGGTGCAAAGAATAATGCGCCACAAGATGCGGGATTACTTGGCCCGAATACAGTTGCACATCATTCTAACAGAAATGCCGGACACGGCAAAGGCAAATCGAAACAAAGCGAAGATTACACCAGAGAAGGATCTACTTCCAGTCAAGGAGGATCGTATCACGTCTCGCCTGAGTCAGGTCGTGATTCTGGCTCAGGATTCGCATCCGATATGAACGGAATTACATCAATGGTTCCTCGATCTACTACCACCAAAGTCAAAGCTGGATTTGCACCTATTGCAAGGCCGTCTCCTTTGGCTTCGTCGTCATCTAGTCAACCACATAGAGAGAGTGATGCTGCATCTGGTGCCAACGGACAAACAAATACCCAACAGCCTTCAGGCAAATTTAAATTAGCATTCGGCAAGCGTCCTGCTCCTTCATCGGGAGCATCAAATGGTCCTCCTGCCAAACAGGCAAGGGAGATGTAAAATGTAACTTAATTTTCATTTTGTATTCTATCAAATTGTATACCATCATTCTTTACACATGAGAAGACATTATTTCTCACCTGCCAAAAGTAGGTTGAGCGGCTGGTTTGTTGGCCAATATTTCTTCAATCTCTGCCATGATATCTTCCGTCAATTTGTCCATCACATCCAGCGCTCTCAAATTTTCTTGTAATTGTTCAATCTTTGATGCTCCCAAGATGACAGTGGTCACATTTTCATTTTTAGCAGCCCAAGCCAAACTGAGAACGGTTGTCGAACAAGCCAATTTATCTGCAATCTTGCTTAACTTTTTCACCTTTTCCACCCTTTCTTGACCTTCTTGCGATTGATGTTTTGCAACGATTGCTGATAATGAATCTTTGTGTACATCAAACCGTGAACCTTTTGGAATTCCATCATTATACTTGCCCGTCAATACACCACCTGCCAAAGGAGACCAAGCCATAGCCTTGAATCCATACTTCTCGTATAGTGGAGTATATTCTCCTTCTACCGGTTCTCTATGCAGTGCAGAATATTGATGTTGATCGCACAATGGAGGCTCCAAGCCCAACTTGTCCGCGATTCCATATGCTTCTTGGATCTGTTGAGCAGACCAAGCAGAGCAACCCCAATACAAACATCTTCCGGTATTAATAAGATGATTGAATGCCTTTACGACCTCTGTCATCGGAGTTGTAACATCTGGACAATGTGCCATTACCACATCCCAATAATCCAATTGAGCACGTTTCAAAGCAGCATCGGTTCCTTCGATAACATGTTTTCTGCTAAGTCCAGTAGCATTTGGATCTTTACCACCAAAACCAAAAAAGATTTTAGTTACCAAAACCACATCACTTCTTCTCCAACCAAGTTTTTTGATCGCTTTTCCCATTGCAACTTCACATGCGCCATTTGCATAACATTCTGCCGTATCGAACGTATTTATCCCATTCTCAAACGCACATTTCATTATTTCACATGTTTGATCGTCCAATACACTACCGCCATAGGTTAACCAACCGCCTAAAGAGAAGACCGACATTCTTAAACCGCTCGATCCAAATCGTCTGAAACGCATATTCTTTGGGTCATATTCGGTGACCTGAGTGTTTTGAGAAGTCATTTTTTTTCTTTGACGTGACAATGATTCGTATTCTTTGGACCAACTGATGCGTATCTCTTTGTTATAATGATGGTGACCAACTGATGCGTGTTTCTATGTTATAATGATGGTAGAGAAATAAGGGTGAATGCCATTCCCCATTGAAGTGTCTCCACCTTTAGAAGGAAGAAGCTGCAACCCTGCATGGTCAATTACATAAACTACCTACTCTTAGCGCCACAGCTTTTAAACGCGAAAAAGTGGCCGAGGCTCCGAGAAGAAAGCGAGGGAGGGGAACACAAGCTTGCGAATGTGTGTGACTAATTTTTATCATTTCTTCTTCTACTCTTCAACATCAAGCGTGCTCGCGTGGACACACTTGACAAGTAACAATCACATAGCTATGCCAGCTGCAACAGTTGCAACTGCTCGTCCTGGTGTGGATTTTGAAGTGGGTACTTCTATCCCACCTGCAACGCCTCATGCAGTCAGCGTCAGTTTGCCAAAATGGCAAGACAACGTTGATTATGAAGAAGGAAGATTGTCAGAGGTGATGCAAACAGGATACCCAAGATTCTTCATTCACAGATCCATTCAAAAGCTAGCCTCTATCTTATTGGTCAGATTCGGTCAGCGATCAGCAGGAACAAATGGTGGAAATGACGTTGAACCGGAAGCGTGTATCCTTGTTCCTTCTAGGAAGGTTGCTCGATCATGCAAAGCATTCATGCAAGATACATATACCAAACAACAATCAGAGTCAGGAAGTTCAGGAAAATATACCATATTACCCTTACGATCAGTTCAAGTGTGCTTAAGCTTGCCGACTTCATCTACATCTACACCGCCAATCTTATCGGAAGATTCTGCAATGGCAAAATTATCTAGTTCTTCAGGATCACTCAGCGCTTCAGCAAATCTGGATGATTGTTCGTCAGCCCAATCAAAAATCTCAATTCATATCGTCTTATTCCCACAGTCCTGCTTCCCAATCGCTAAAACCTTTTGGCAGCACACAGGAGATGGAATCAGCAGTCGTATGGCAGAAGTGTATCTTGAGCTACTGGAGCGAAGAGAGAAAGTGACGGGTGGAGATGGTGTGCCATCCAGTGCTGGTGGCTCTGCAGGAAATGTCGTAGGATCGGCGAACGGGAAAGGCTCTGAAATCAAATCTGATGCAGCATACATGAAACAAAGAAGTTACGCTCGCAATCGTCATTACTCTCGCAACAACTCAGCGGCGGGTTTGCATGCAAGTGCTATCCTTTCTGCTTCTTCAACTCCGCCTACCCCGATGACCGAAGAGCCAGTCGATTCAAATTATTTGGAAGAACGATATGGGCGTAATATGGCCACTATCGAAGCACCTCGAGCGAAACGTGCATTACGCAAACGCATTGCTGGAGTGGCGTCGAATGATGTCGTAGAGGCGTGCGAATCGGAAACCACAAACGGCCAAAGTCAATCGCACAGCAATCCTGATGTTATTGAACGTGCGAAAGGAACACAGCTAAGCGAAGATGACGTTTACCTCTATCCGACCGGAATGAGCGCAATCTTTCATGCTCACCAGCTGGCTTTGGGCCTCAAACAAGAGAAAAGCATTTGCTTCGGTTTCCCCTATTTGGACACGCTTAAGATCTTACAGAAGTGGGGCCCAGGATGCTTCTTCCTCGGTCATGGAGACGTTGCGGATCTTGAAAGATTGGAGAATTTGTTGAAAGCAGGCGAGAAGATTGCTGCCTTGTTCTGTGAATTCCCATCCAACCCACTCCTTCGATCTCCGAATTTGATCAAACTACGACAATTTGCCGACGAATATGATTTCTTAATTGTGATTGATGAAACTGTGGGCAACTTTATCAATGTGGAAGTGATGCCATATGCAGATATTGTCGTTTCTAGCTTGACAAAGCTGTTTACCGGAGAAGCGAATGGAATGGGCGGAAGTTTGGTCTTGAATCCGAAAGGACGACATTATGAAGAATTACAAGAGTTGCAGGACGAAGAATACGAAGACAACTTTTTCGATCCGAATGCGATCTTCCTCGAACGAAATAGTCGAGATTTCGTGCAAAGATCTAGACGGATCGATGTGAATGCTGGAGTATTGGTGAAAATGCTAAATGATGCAAAAGAAGGCACGCATGCTCATGTGTTGAAGAACGTTTATCATCCTACCCTACAAACAAGAGAAAATTACGATCAATGCAAACGTTCGCAAGGCGGATATGGAGGTTTGTTCTCTTTAACTTTCCATACCATGCGTCAGGCAATGGCATTTTATGATGCTTTACAATGCGCAAAAGGACCTTCTCTTGGTACAAATTTCACCCTTGCAAGTCCTTTTGTTATTTTAGCACATTATACCGAATTGGATTGGGCGGCTCAATTTGGTGTAGAGGCAAAATTGGTACGAGTCAGTGTGGGATTGGAGGATAAAGAAAGTTTGCTACAAATGTTTAATTATGCCTTACAAGCTGCTTCTGTTGTATGATGGAAGGATGACATTAACGAGACGTTGTACATTATACCTCATTGATACATGCACTGTAATGAAATCATGACATGTTTCCTATCCTTTCATTGGACCTGGTGTCCTTCGTCCAGCCAATCGAGGAAATCAGGTGTAAAGTAGCTTAATAGCAATGTAGCACCTGCTCTGACCAAACATTCAGATGTCTCGAAAGCCATTCGTTTGAGTTCGTAAACGCCTGCATTTGCACCTGCATGAATCATGGCAAATTCACCAGAGACTTGATAAGCAGCCAAAGGTAAATCTGGACACAATTCTTTTCTTGCTTCTGATAGAATGTCAAGATATGGCAAACTTGGCTTGACCATAATAAGATCGGCACCTTCGTTTACATCTCTTACGATCGCTCTTCTAGCCAAACCTCTTGCAGAAGGTGGAAGTTGATAACATTTTCGATCGCCAAAAGAAGGTGCACTTGCGACTGCATCTCTGAAAGGACCATAAAGACCGCTTGCAAATTTGGCGCTATAAGCCATAAGAGTAACCTTTCCGCCATAACCTGAATCAATCAAACCTTGTTTGATCGCTTTCACACGTCCGTCCATCATATCACTCGGTGCAACGCAATGCGCTCCTGCTTTGGCATAATTCGTTGCCACTTCTGCCAATCGTGCAACGGAAGGAGGGTTATTGATCGATCCATCTTCGAACAAGATACCGCAATGTCCATGGGAAGTGTATTCGCACAAGCAAACATCACAAGCGATATAAAGATCGGGAAACAATTTACGCAATGTTTTGATTGCTTGAATGACAGGACCTTGTGGATCATCTGCAAGGGTACCGGTAGGATCTTTTGCCTTCTTTTCTGGGACGCCGAACAAGATAACACTTCTCAAACCTTTCTTTACCAAAGGTCCAATGAAACCTTCTAGTCTATTCACACCCCAACGTTTTTGACCTGGCATACTTCCTAAATCCAAAGCAGCATCTTCTTGATCAGTGATGAAGATTGGATACATGAACATATCTTTTGTTAGTGAGCGTGATTGTGATTGCCATGATCGTGAAAGAGGGTGTCCATAACCCGCATGGAGCAATGATGAGATTCCCACCTCGTTTGACGTTGATTGTGAGCCCATCTTTGGTTATGTGATCGTGATGATGAGGAAAGAAAGGAAGAAGAAAGCCGGCCCTGCAAGTTCCACGTCTTTAGCGTATTCTCCACCTACTAGAATAATGAAGAAGTGTCGGGTGACAAACACTTTTACAAGCTTAAGCTGTTCTGAGTGACAGAAAGATCACTTGATGAATCGCAAAGTCGTTCTTGGAATGGTGAAAATGATTGACTGAGTGAATATAAGAATGCTAGCATCAAACTTGCCGCATACATCATAACCCAATGGCTTCAAGATTCATACTTTCGATTCCAGAATTCCAAATTCCAAAAAGACATGCTTAGTAAGCGTTCCTAGCTTCAATCAATTGAACCCCACATTTTCGTTTCCTTGCTTCAGCTTAGTTGTACGCTCTGCATATCTTCTTAAGTTCAAAGCGTCATGCCAAAATAGCTTCTTCTGATGGTGTGAATTTAATGCAGCCGATACTTTGATCGGATAAGGCCATCAATCTGAATGCATATCTGATCACTTTGGTAAGAGGGTCGATACTGTTGATGAAGCCTTACTCTTAGAATTGTCAAGCATTCTCACTCTCAAGCAACTGTAAAGTAGATGGAAACTGAGTAAATTAAATGAAAATGTGTGAGTCTATACAAGACAATCTATCGACAAACTTGATTCTATACAAAAGCCTGACAAAGCACTCTCTAAAGACGTGCTTTTGTGGAAATATGGGTAACTTGGGCTGGTCTTCTTTCTGGTGCTCCGGGTGTGAGAGATTTTGGTGGAGCAGATTCGTATTTACCTTTTGTAAGGTTATTGAATCTTGCAACTCCATCTTCATCACGATAAACGCCCAATTCAACCAACTTAGCAAAAACTTTTGAAAAATGATCAAAGAAAAGATCTTGATCTTCTGCATATTTCTCAACCCATTTTTTGAATTCGGCATCTTGTGTTAAACTATAATCTGTTGGTAGCATCATCAACGGTTCATCATCTTCATCCATTCCGGGTGTTGTGGCAACCCATTGCCATGGTGCACCTTCTCTGTTCAAATCTTTCTTTTGCCATTTGAGTTTCAAGAGTAGCTTGTAGTATTGATTGCTGAATCGGGTTGGATTGTTGACCCATGCTCCCTCGAAACCAGATCGGTCAGCGTGACAGCGTCCAAGGTTGTGTGCACCAGAGAGGGCGACGATCTCTTGATCGTTGAAACCCATACGGTAGAAGATATGACGCAAATGATCTTGTGCTTGTGATCCATCGGGCAAACGACCACGTGGAGGTAGCAAAGAATCATCATCGAAATCACTTCTGCCTGCTTTCCATGGAATGTCTGGACCGCCCATAGATCTGATTGCAACAACACCGGCAAGAGTCCAAAGATCCGAATAAGTGATCCAAGGATACTTACGTTTGATTGGTTCAACGAAAACACGAGCATGTTGTAATCCTGCGTTTGCCGGATCGCCACCTTCTTTTTCATATCGCATTCCTGCTCCATTTGAACCTCCTGTATCGGTATCCTTGCAGTATGTACCGCTGGCATGCCATGCTAAACGAACTAGGACGGGACCAATGTGTCCGTCATCGTAACCTTTTTGTTTGAGGATTGCCTCGATATCCTTTCGGACGGCGTCGAAATCACCTTCTTTAGACATGTTTGGTAGTGTTGGGTGAATGATGGTTGTGGCGAGGAAAAGAAAAGGTTGATTATTTGTCTCCTATCTGCGGGGAAGGCGCATATATAGGACGCAATAAACTCAGCCAGTAAGGAAGCGGGTGGATTGATATGAGCACAGTTTGACCAATCAATCACAGACCCTTTTTGTGTTGACTGAAACTTTCTTTTCCTTTCCAAATCATCATATTTTCCGGTTTATATTTTTGTCTCAATAGCCGTATCTCTTCATCGGTACTAAAAGAGCCCTTACTCATCCTCTTTTAGCATTCACACGTACTCTGCATGCATTCAAATCAATACCATACAGCCGACTCGATCCGGGTCCGTATGCGTGTGTGCTTGTATGATGTAAACGGTCTTTCATCCTTCAATTGATTCACCGGCCTGAATCGGATTTGACGTGTGATAGAGAGTGGAAGTTTTTTTGTATTGGTCAGATAAGAATCACAAGCGCACTTTAACAGTGTTTGATCGAAGTTTTGATTGTATGCAGATCATTTTTATAAATTGTCCGGTAATAGCGCTTCTTAAGGCACGGCTACTACATGCGTGTGTGGCGCTTATTGTTGTATAACACGCGTTTGAACGGTTCGGGCGGCTTAGATGTCATATTACGCAATTCTTTATTTCAAGGGTTTATCTTTATTAATTCTCCGATAGAAGCATTTGACTGCTTTGATGCAATTAAAGGCTGTTTTACGCTCGGTCTCTCAGCTTACCGAGTCTTATGTAATCAACTCCACCTATTCTTCCATCTCGTGATCATCAAGGCTGAATGGAATGTGACAAAAGACCGTAAACCTCATTTACGGCGCCGGAAGTGCTAATCATTCTGTGCTCAGCAGAAAAGTGAGAGAAAGAAGAGAATATTAAAAGTCAAATACCGACGACCTTTCTCGCTCGATCTTCATAAACGATCAAATGGCTGATTTCAGAAGGAGAATAATCTTTCATGCTCATTGGAAATGCGATTAGTACTCCGTCGATTAGAAAGCGGCACCGATCACTGATCCTTAAGACTGATTTCCCTATTTAGCAGAATTTATTGCTAAATATCTTTTCTTGTTTATTGAGGCTATGCTCAGGTGTGAGTATATGATTAATGATGTGCGAACGAGGATGTCTTTCCTGTTCGAATCGATCCATGCTACGATATCCTCTTACACTCTCTTCAACTTTCTATTATATCACATTTCAAGTCACGACAAGCCACCAAATTACGGTAGCGGCTTATTGCGCCTTGACAATTATTACCATTCCTTACTCTGCTTATTTGTGTAAAAGAGGGTCACGAGAACATTGGGTACCTGACTTAGCTTATAAAAGATCGCTGTTGCATCATCTGGTCATATGAAGAAGAGTTACTGAGTCATTTTGGCAATATCGGCAACTCAAACTTAAAAGTAGGTACGGTATGGTACAGCTTGGATTTTAAAAGGCTACCATTGCTCTTGAATGCCTTGATCGATTTACGCACAAATATCTGAGTTTCATTCCCATTCATGCTGAAAATCGGTCCGGTGTTCTCATTCATATTGGTACGTAACTCTCTCACGGTATGAAGAACGCCAATGAGTACAACCTGCGCCAGGGAGCACTACCACTTTTGCCAAATCCCGGACCGTAATTTGTCTTTCCTCTCAACTATGCGGCGACTAAAAGTCTTTAGAAGGAAAGATGGTATCTTATTTGTGTGATGACCAAACACTGCAATGGTGCATAGAGACTTTTATTGAGGGCAGGTAGTATTATTAATGATATATAATACGGCTTTCAATCTTCACTTCCACCTCAATCATCATCAACGATCACTCCTTCCTCTTGCCTGTAAGGCTTCCATTCCAAAATGACCTCTCCCCTTCTTCTCTTGTTTGTCATGCTCGCCGTGACAAGCATACCAATCAAAGCGGATAAATCACCTAATCCCGCCGCTATTTCCTATTCTGGTTGCTCGCTAAAGCAACCTCTAGACTGCAATTCACATTCAGACGATGATATTCAGATGGGAGAATGCTGGTCGAACTCCAGAGTGATGCAACAAAAGAGCGCATTCTTTGTTCCTTACCCGCCTGGTCATCAAAGCTACCATAGTGAAGGTGGTCCTTATGGTGGTTGTACAGCTTATGCATGCTATCCGTCAGAGGGTGATATGCAAGAAGAGGCTAATTTATCAAATTTTTGCTTCTTTTGGGATGGTAAAGATCATACCGTTATTCCAAATGGTGGCTTGCAACGTCGTGGCTTGGCTGAACGTGATGCATCTGCAAGTGCTGCTGCAGATCCCAATGCAAGTCCAAATATGACAACGACTACACCGGATCCAACAACGATGGGTACAACGGGCACGGCTGATCCGAATGCGGGTGCAACAACTGATCCAAACAATGTTCCAGCAACAACAAGTGCAGATCCTCCAGCTGATCCGACTATGAACTCAAGTGGAACAAGCAAAGGCAAGAGCAAGAAAATTCATAAGCACAAGCCGAAAAAGATGAAGAAAAAGAAAAAACATCACGGTCATCGCCCTACCCATAAGAAGCACAAGGATTCAACCGGAACAGATAGTACCGGAACACCAGGTGGTTCAGGATCAGACAGCACTGGAACGCCAGCAAATGGTTCTGGAACAGATGCTACGGATCCAACTACAGCTGGTACAATGAACAATGGTACATCGACTGATTCTGCTGCCGGCACTGCACCAGGTCCTGCAACTGATACAACTGGTACAACTGGTACCGGAACAGCCACTGCAGATCCAAATGGAACAGGTGCAACTGATACTGGTACCACCACCGATGCCACAGCCGCTCCTGCAGCTGATCCTACAACAGGTACTGGCACAACAACTGATCCTACAGCAAATACTGGATCAGATGCGACTGCACCAACTGGAACAGGACCAACAGATACCGGTACCACGACCGATACGACAGCCGCCCCTGCTACCGATCCTACAGCCGATAGTGGTAATTCCGCTCCTGATCCAAATGCAACGGGCGCAAGTAGTACTGGTACCACTACTGACAATACAGCTGCCCCTGCTGCTGGACCTACAACAGATACAGGCACAGGCACAACACCTGATCCCACAACGAATACTGGAACAGATGCGACTGCTCCAACTGGAACAGGACCGACAGACACCGGTGCCACGACGGATAACACAGCCGCCCCTGCAGCTGACCCTACAACTGATACGAGCGGAGCAAATACATCAGGAACAGGTGTCACGGCTGCAGTCGGAGGCACCAACGATGATATCACAGCTTCGGTATCAACAGGTACTGGTGATCCAGGAAATGGCAGCTCGGAATCAAGCGCTACTTCTTCCACTGGCACAGCTTCTGACCGCAAGAAGACAAAGAAGACAAAGAAACCGAAGAAAGTCAAGAAACCAAAGCAGGCCAAGAAGAAAAAGAGTCCCGCATCCGGTGGTGGCTCATCCGGCGGAAGCGAAGGCGGCGGTTCAGGTTCTTACACGCCTCCTGCTTCTACTTCTTCATTGCCAAAAGCGCCCGGGAAAGTAGTCATTCCAATTCCAATGATTTGTCCAAGTAATCTTGAAAATTGTTATTCGGCAAATTATTTCGAACCAGGTGGAAAATTGGAAGTTTATGCTAATTTAGTGCCAACATATGAAGGTCTTTGGTTCCCGCCAAAACATGATCATCAATTCATGTTTTGTAAAGGTTTAGGTTTGGGTTGTCCTACTCCAACTATGCGTGAATTGCAATTGCAACATATCGGTGATCAACATTGTGATACGTCCAAATGCAAGGTACCACCGAACAGCAATTGAAAGTTCGCTATTCAGTGACCTCTTCAGCTTGGTCGATTTGATCGTGACCAAATCCTCTTTCTTGATCCTCCAATGTATTATTTACTCTAAACATACACTTTACGCTCAAGCCAATTCTCTCAAGCTTCGAAAATGATCCGTTGACCGGTTCATTCATGTCAATCACCATGAAATGTATAGACTTCTCTTGCGTATTGAAGGATGGAGGTTTGCTTATGTAAAGCAGTAATTAAAGTTTGTCACTCGATGTTGAGTTGATTGCAGTGCACCACGTGGCATGCAAGCTGTGAACATGATCGGACAGACGGGTGTGGTGCCTGATCTATTTACCCGTGGCCCTCGCCCTTTGGACGCGTTCGTCGCCCGCATGGCACACCCGCGTTAAGGGCATCGCATAGCAGGGCACAAAAGCAGTAAACGTTGACATTTCCTTTTGTTACCCTGCCTTATTCATTGAGCCACACTGACTTTGCATGTTCAGCAAGCAGGCGAATCTCTTTTGGGCCCAGGCGCCCAGTTAGAAAAAGAAAAAGTTTAAAAAGTAGATTTTTATTTCCAATGCGAGAGAAAAAAGGGGAGAAGAAGTGAGCATTCATTCATTAGTCTGGAGTTCTCTTCATCATCCAACACAGTATACCTCTTTTCACCTTTCTCGTAATAATCAGACAAGATGAAGGTATGTATTTGCTAACACTTTGCACTCCAACGGAGCAATCAAGCTCACCTTCTTACACCCTCCCCTCAAACAGCTTTACACAGACAAGATCAGCGGTGATGAAATGTTCTCCGATGGTTACGATTTCAAGGAGATCGATGACGTCGTTTACGAAGTTGATGCTGCCAACATTGTCGTTCAAGAAGGAGATGTTGATATCGGTGCAAACCCATCTGCAGAAGAACAACAAGAAGCTTTGGAAAACGGTGGACAACAAGTTATCAACATCGTTCATTCTTTCCGTTTACAATCAACAACTTTTGACAAAAAGAGTTATTTGACCTACCTCAAGGGATACATGAAAGCAATCAAGACTCAATTGCAATCTACCGATCCGGCTCGTGTTGAAATTTTCGAAAAGAAAGCTCAAGAATTCGCAAAGAAAGTTTTGGGTAACTTTAAAGATTACGATTTTTACACTGGTGAATCAGGTAACCCAGACGGTATGGTCGCCCTACTCAACTTCCGTGAAGATGGTGTGACTCCTTTCTTGATCTTCTGGAAGGATGGATTGAAGGATGTCAAGATCTAAGGAGTGTGCAGTACTGCAAAACATATAGTGGAACATTTGGCGAGGAAAGGACGTTTTTGATCTTTGCCTAAAGCACAATCGCAGCTTTTCCAAGATGGCCCGATTCAGCTACAAAAAAACGTCGAAGTCAAAAATGTTCAAATCTAATCTGATGTTCACCGTTTACACTTTCCTCTCTTTTCACTTTCAACATGCACTTGTAAGCGCAATCTTCCTAGGGCTTTTCCTCATTCAGGCTTTCATCTACCAATGCGATGATTGAGTCTGCTTGCAGATTATCAGATAAAAATGACATATTCAAAAGGTGTGATGATATTAGATAAAAATAAGAAAAGATACGAAATCCAATCACGAACGGGTGTTCATTTCACCCGAACGCTTCCTTCGGGTAATTCTTGCAAACTGTCTAGCACATTAATCATACTGCCAGATGCACTAACAGGCTCCATTACTTTTGGTCGTAAGATTGGAGATTCAGAATGTGCAGATGCAATCGCGGCTGATTGACCGTTTGCGAAATGTCTTTCTTGACTGGAAAGATGACTTGAAGGGCTTGCTGATCTTCGCTTAGTGATTTTTACGGGTAAGACGGTAGTGGAAGGAACCGTTGGAGGAACAGAATTGGAAGAAATACGCACCGGTAAGATGGGCAAACCACCAGGTGGAAGTGCAGGTGGTGGTACGGAAGGGAACGAAGGAGGAGGGGAACCTGAAGGCGGATTGCCAGATCCTGGTTGAGAGGGCTTAGATGGTGCATCCCCAAAACCATAATCCCAAGGACGTGGAACGAGCGCTAAAGGCATCAACCAAGTTGCTGCAATTACCACCCCTTTAGAATTACGATCTTGTGATCGAATTGCGTTGAATTCCATATCAACGAAACTTGAAATATACCTCACAAAAGGTAACAATTCAGGTACACCACCAGTTGTCACCATTGTTTGTAAGAATCCCAAAAAGGCACCTGAGACGCTATGAGCGGTGCTGAGGTACTTCATACTAGGTTCCGGAATTGTTAACTCGAATCCCCACCAATATACAAAGACTGCCATCCGATCGGTTGGAGGTCGTATTTCTTGCATTGCCTCTACGCCACCGTGAGAGTTTTGAATGACAAGAGCTGATGCATCAGCAAGTGCATCGAACGCTCCGCCTTTTCGAGCAGCAAGACCGGCTAATGAGGTAGCAGGCTGAGTGATCAAAGAGACCGGTGACACTCCCGAGAATGCATTAGAAATGCTTGCCAAAGGTTCGCCCGATCCTTTTTCATTTACCAGAACTTTGACATCTGCTTTACCAGCCACATCTGGTGTCTTGTTTGCAGGAAGTGTTTTTGCTTCGATTATTTCCACAATTGCTCCTGCCGTAGGCTGAACGACAGAAAGACCTGCAGCACCAAGTCTAGCAGTATCTGCCAAAGCTTCATTCACATCACCTTTCCTGATATCGTCTTGCAACTCGTACGCATATTCAATCGTCTCTCCAACAGCCGTCTTCGATTCAACAGTCACCGAATTAACTTCTTCAGGAGTACCTCCTGCTCGGAACCAATTTCCAATCTTGTTCACCGCAACTGCCATCATGCCAGCCTCTGCCAACGAAACTGCAGTCTCTTTGACCAAAGACGTTTTCGTTTCTCCCACTTCAGCTGGATTTGCTGGTGAGGCGCTTTTAAGATTAGCTGCTTCTTCTTCTGTACAGTTCAGACAGACAGCACGAATCGGTTGAGGGCGGATCTTTTTATGTTCTTGCTTTGCTTCAGCAGCTTTGCGCTCTTGCTTGTACTCATTGTCATTTTCGATAACACCTTGCAATGCATCTTGCGCTTCACTGTGCTTCTTTTGATCGTAAGCTGCACTGTTTGCCAGGTCATCCAGGTCGGGATAATCGATTTTCATGGCTCGCAGCTCGCCAATAATTCCATTTGCCAAATCATAATTGAGTAAAGCTTGCTTGAGTGCTTTGATCTTTCGTGGAGAGACAACGGGGTATTGTTGCACCTGTGTACGCGAATTCACTTTTTGCTCACCCAACTTCTTAATCCTCTTTGCTTTAATCTCTTCCAATTCGATCGATGAACCCGCATTGATGATCCTTTCCAGAACACGGGCATGTCTAGCTGCAATTGCTTGTTGACGTGCAACCTTTGGCTTTAATGGCTTGCCTTTGTCGTTTACTGTCTTTTGACCTTCTGTCGGATCAGATAGTGGCTGAAAATTCAGATGAATGCCCTTGCCTGAGATAGACATCGATCTACGTAAAGGTCGGCGTTGATTTGCAATTGCTGCACCTTTGCTCCTACTGATGGTATCATCAAAACTTGAGCTACGTTTCAAGATAGGCTTTGGAGTAGCAGTGACCGAACGCAACTTTTTGAAGAGACCAAAAGATGGGCCACTTTTCTCTTCTGGTTTCTTCTCCTCCCTTGCCTTAATCGCGGCTTCCATTTCTCTAGATGCATCCTCAGTGGAAGGACTAAAGCTCACCCTGCGTGATTCTCGTTTGTGCGATGAATCTTGTGAGTTGTTGGGATCACTTTTCGTCATGGCACTTTGCAGTGCTTCTGTCGCGACTTTCTTTTCCTGTTCATCTTTACTGTTCTTTTTGACAGCGATAGAAGATGAAGCTCGAGTTGCGCGCAATAAAGGTCTTTTGAGTACTTGCAATGACAACCTTTTCGGTCGAGGTGCAGATTTGGCAGGCTTAAGTCCTAATTGATCCGTCGAAGGAGATACCATGGTCAGTGCAGTGGATAGTCTGCGTTCATCTTGAAGTGGAAATTCTTCCAATGAGCCGTTATCCTCATCTGTTGATGCGGATGTTAATGTTGGCATCGGAGCCAGTTGAGCTTCGAATGAAGATGTCATACTCGAAGCGTTTTGCAAATATTGATTGGTAGGGTGTGAGCAATTTCGTTAAATATTTGTATCGTTATGGGCGTTAATTGTTATTTCGTTCAGAGTTCGTAAAGGGTATCCAAAGTATGAGCAGAATCGTTAAAGGGTATCGTAAGTCGTTAAATATGATGGATGAGAAGAATGAGAGGATGGATTCCCGACTGAAAAGAGCAAGCCAGCCTCCAGTCAGTTTAACATCTTACCCGATGATCATGAGGAGAAAGCTAGGGGTAAATTTCACGCAGTCTGACAACAACACTTGCAGTAGCGTTGACTAAGGCTTTGACAGCGCTAAGAATTTTGGTACTTAATCAGTCTTATCTTGTAGGCTTGTGCCAGTCTCTGCGTGTGACCCCTTTATTTTTTTAGTTGCATCGGAAGTCAACCCATTCTGCATCGAAAATCATTTGGACAGCTAATGCATGCATTTGATTAAAGTCTTGCTTCCTACCGTGTTATAGTCATCATCGAAGAATTGTTTCCTCCTCAACGAAGCAAGATGGTTTTCCGAAGGTGGATCTGACTGGACGTGGAGATTTAGACTATGTCTTGATTCTCTTGCACTTTACGAGATGTATTGGTTAAAACTGGCTGGTTAAATGATCGAAAGCACAAAAGATATGCGAAGGAACGATTAAATTGTGGTGGCGGAGAGGGAGAGAAAGATAGCATGGCTTTTAAATAGCACAGGATAGACTGACGATACCTCAATCCACTTAATAGTGGATCAAATAAGCAAATAAGAAGCTAGAGTCCGACGTTATAATGAATGGGATGCCTTCCCGGTCAGAAAGCACGCAAACATCCGATCAAGAATATTCTCATCGTGTACAAAGGTTATCAGAAAGATCTGACAGTTCAACAGCTCAAGCAATGGCAGCCCATAAGACGACCTCCTTCCAAACTAGCAACTTTGTTGCAAACTCGAGCTCAATTGCAAAGAGAAATAGACGAAATAGGAGAGAATGAGGAAGAATAAATGAAGACGGCTAAAGTCTAAAATTGAAAAGTCGGCCAATGAACGTGATATAAAGTTACCTCTTGAGTTTGCTTTTTACGGCAATGATGTTATACCCTATTGAATTCTTACCTGGTTATCGTATCATAATTGTATAAGATCATTATCCGACAATAGCCCCAGCGAACCCTTGTCTCTCTCGTCAATAGATTTTTCAGTCATATAAATTGAATTGTACAGTGAAATGCGGAAAGTTGGTGCTAGAAGTCGTAAACGATGGCGCATGATTTGAGTTTCAAAACGAATCAGATCCGTTTCTTTAGGTCTTGTTCAGCTGCTTTTGCTTCACTTTTTAGATCTTTTGCAACACCTTCAGCTTCTTTCTTGAATCCTTGTGCTGCTTCCGTTATAGGTGAAGCGCCTTTATTCTTATTGAAATCCCAAATTCTGTATAGTTGCATGATACCAGTTGTTCCGACAAAGAAGTTCACTGCTGCTAGACTGTAGTTTACCGGTGTAATTACGAGCGAATATCGTACCCAAATCATTCCTGTTGTGGCTAATGCGACATTCTGACTGACGGATAGTTTATCGGCTGGTCTACTTAGATCTTTCAAACCTGCTGCAACCAAACACCATTTCATGATCGGAGCCCAGAAGAAGACTATCAGAAGGGAAGTCAGTCTCGCATCTCATATCACATTCTTTGAATTCTCTTCTCACCTGTCTTGGGTCCAGCTGGATGGTTCATAAACGATTGCCATCTTGAGGCACCTGCTGCTGCTGCCATCTTTGTGTGTGTATGTATGCGTTTGTGATGGGATTGTTGGGAATCAACTTATCTCCGTTTGCTTGCTACTGTATTGCAAGACTAGTCACAAATGAATATCGAGTCAAATTAACCACCACTCATCAAAGCACGTGGGCTTTCTTTTGCTTATGTAACGCATACGCGCTAGAGGTGAAATAGAAATCTGCTCCAGGGCGTGAGCAGGCTGTGGCTATGCTTTTGATAGGAACAATCCCCGGGAATTCAGCGCCTAGTAAAGGCTTTCTTTTTTGTCGAACGAGTCGCCGACACGTACGGGTTTACGCGTTGTCTGCTGATTTTTTGATCATGAAATGCCTTTATAATCAGATGTATTGGCAGTATAACAGTGTACAATCAAAAACGTTCTATAAAAGAAAACCCTAAAATTTAAAGCTTAGTAAAAGTGCATTTGAATGGCTTTATAGAAGAAGATCCTCTCTCATTCCTAACCCAAAAACTTTAAGTAGTAGTGAATTTTGTCCGACAATCAGAAGGTTTGGGATTATACATACATACACGGGGAATAACGTCAAACAGGTCTCCGACATACACAGCTTCCCTCACTTCACCACCATCACACTTTCCCTCCCTCCAACCCCGTCTGATCTCTACACAAGATGGAGTATCTGGCGCATGCTGGTCAATTCGCCAATGCCACAATGGCAGCCGCTTTTAGTCCTCAAGCACACCTTTATGGTGCTGATTTGTATACCGGCACAGATCCGAGCTCTCTCAACTTTCTCGAAAAAGCATGGATGAATTGGTATCTGTGGTGGGGTAACCCAGTCATTGCCACTGGTGTGATGAGTTTCTTAATGCATGAAGTGAGTATACAATATAAGGTCCATATTCAATCTTGCCACACGTTATACTAACACATGCTCTCTCTCACTCGCAGATCGTCTACTTTGGTCGTGCCATTCCATTCGTCATTATTGACTCAATGCCTTCCATGCGCAAATACAAACTTCAAGAAGATCGTGTGGCCACTCCTGAATTACAATGGAAATGCACACGAGATGTTTTGTTTGCCCATTTCACTGTCGAATTACCTCAAATTTGGTCTTTCCACCCAATCTGCGAATTCTTTGAAATGTCAACACACTCTGTTCCATTCCCACATTGGACAAAGATGGCATGGCAAATCGGTTTGTTCTTCTTGTTCGAAGATATGTTCCACTATTGGGCTCACAGAGCATTGCATTGGGGACCTCTTTACAAAAACATTCACAAGAAACATCATGAATTCTCTGCTCCTTTCGGTTTAGCAGCAGAATACGCTCATCCTTTGGAAGTTTTCATCTTGGGTTCCGGAACGATTGGTGGACCGTTCTTGTTGTGTTATTTAACCCGTGATTTACACATCTTGACCGTTTACATTTGGATCACTTTGCGTCTTTTCCAAGCAATTGATGCACACAGCGGTTACGATTTCCCAATCTCAATGCACAATTGGATTCCATTCTGGGCAGGTGCTGATCATCATGATTATCATCATCAAGCTTTCGTCGGATGTTACTCAACCAGTTTCCGTTGGTGGGATCATGTGATGGGAACCGATTTGGGTTACAAACGTCATCGTTCTCGTCAAGCCGATCAAAAGGCTGAAGTTAAAGCACAAGGTCTTGAGTGGCCCAACAAGGCACCTACCAAGACATCTACCGGACAGCCTCTCAAGACGAAGGTGCAATAAAGGCCTTCTCTTATAGCTGATTATATCGGGACGATTTCACGTCTCTTCCCCCTTTGTTTTGCGTCCATTGCTTCTGGCTGCTTATTGGGTCGCCTCTTTCAGTCTTTTAGTAATGGCGATCAATTCTACATCATACCTCTTAATGCCACGGATTGTCGAGCAACCTAAGCTTGTTCACTCCATCCTCTTAAATAGATCGTTGTACAGCGATTGGATTGTACAACATCACCCTTGTCATTTTATAATACATAAATAATACCATTCAAGAGAAGGAAAGAACGAAAAAGTAGTGTTAAAGCAGCATCCTCGGAGAGGGTTACCACAATTGAGAACAAAATCCAATATCAAATCAAAAAGGTCAGAGACGAAAACGCAAGAGTAAGCCCCATTGTGTTGCTGGAACAACAAGCAGAATGTGAACCAGTGACCGCATAACTTTTCAAATAAGAAAGATGACAAACGTGCGGGCGACGTAATATGTAGAAAGAAAAGTGAATACACACAGATGCGGAACGCCATAATGCTGGGTATAACGAAATCGTTCGATCGAATCTCGAACCAAAAAACCCGCTCTTATCTTCGCAAGGGTTTTGAGATGAATCCGAAAAAAAAAAACTTCAATCGAAAACCATACGCAGTGAATTCCTCAAACCATTACGGTAATTGAGCGCTTTCCACGCCTGCATACTTTGACAAACAAGATGACGTAAAAGTTCCTGCTTTTCTCTGATTTCGTATCCTCCTTTTCAATCTTTTACGTGCCCATGTCCGGGGACTTTCCCCGCAGCAAAAGGCAAGATTCTATCTTACGAGAGAACCTTTTTGCCTGGCTACGATGGCGGTCCTTTGCGCGTCTCTGGAGATGATGAAATGATATTGGTAGAGAGAAAGATGAAAAGGAAGATTTCCTCCAATGTTGTTTTTCATACATTGACTAAAAGCTAAACAACTTTTTGCGTGTACGCTGACACGTGAAGTAAACGTTATCCACGCTTGACACACACAATCCGTTGAATGCTTCCGATGTCAAATCTTGGTATCAAACATAGCAGGATAGAAATATCAATGTATTCCGTATCAAAAAGATTGATAGTACAACTTGCAAAGATAACACTTCTTCTCTCTCGCAAAAGAAAGAAGAAGGAGGTATTGAAATACATGCAAAAGATAGACTGAAGAGGGAAAAAAAAGGTAAAAGTACATAAAAAAGCATTCATCATGAAGCAGTTTCTTCATTATTCTCTCCATTGGAAGTGGCGGAAGGCTGAGCGTTTGCAGGCTCGCTCTCTGTTCCCGTTTCTGGCGCTACTGCTGATGGTGATTGTTGAGCATTGTCCGGCGTAGGGGTGGGTGCTTTGGGTGTCAATGGCGGTCTTACTGGTGATCCTTGGGTAGCAGAGCCAGCAGGACGTGGTGATTGTGTCGATTTGACAGGTGCACTTTGTTTAATCGGTGATGGAGAACGAGCTCCTCCAATGACTGCTGCTGCGACTTTTTGCTGTTGAGCTTTTTGTTGTTCAGCTGCTAATCGACCCGCCCTTTGAAGTAATTCATGTTGGGCAGGCGTCAATTTGCTACTGTCCAACTTTCCACCTGTCAATAAGGCCAAAAGGGCAGCCATATCCGATTGAGATGAACCAGCGATAGCCGCACTCGGTGTAGCAGTGACAGAAGGACTGCTACCACTTGCAATGCCACTCGCTGCCGATCCAGAAGCAGGTCCTGTCGCCGGTCGAGCATTTGTCGGCGCACTTCCTGTAGGTCTGATCGTGCTACTCGGTGCTGGTTTGCCATTTCCACTCACGCTACTAGTAGACACACTTGGTCGAACTGGTGCACTTTGAGTGGCACCACTCGTTGTCGTACTTGGAGGTCGTCCGACTTGTTGACCTGGCAAAGCAGGTCTAGGCCTTGCTGAAAGTGGCGGTCGTCCCGAAACAGGTCTTGCCAGACTGGGTCTAACAGGAGCGCCAGCATTTTGTCCGGACGTTGTCGGACCAGTAGAGCCAATCGGTCTTTGAGCATTGTGCAATGGAGGACGAGAAACAGCTGGACGAGCATTGACATTGCTTCCAGGAACACCTGAGCCTGGTCTTGGCAGGGCTGGTCTTGCTGCTGTTGCTGCCGTTCCCAAAGGTCTGGCCGTAGATGCACTCGAAACTGCTGTGCCTTGCGGCGGTCGATTTTGTCCAATAGCCGTCCCTCCAGCATTTGCATTTCCTGCTGGACGTGAAATTGACGCAGATGGACCTTGAACAGCTGGTCGAGGTTGCAAAGGCGGTCTACCAGGTCGAGCAAGCGCTGCAGCAGTCGGTCTTGCAATGTTGGTGAGAGGTGGCCTTCCTGTCGGTCTGACAGGCATGGGAGCGCCTGGTTTGCCAATAGCAGAAGGTTGTGTTGCTCCAGGCCGTACATTTGAAGGAG
Source organism: Meira miltonrushii (assembly GCF_003144205.1). Taxonomy (NCBI): domain Eukaryota; kingdom Fungi; phylum Basidiomycota; class Exobasidiomycetes; order Exobasidiales; family Brachybasidiaceae; genus Meira; species Meira miltonrushii. Next base: position 1,780,218 of record NW_020289943.1, on the reverse strand, counting down.
CAGCTGATCCAATAGCGCCTGTCGGGCGTGCGATTGGTGGTCTAGATTGAATCGGTGGACGTCCATTCGATGCGCCAGCAGGTCTTGCCAAAGCAGGTCTGACATTGTTCATTTGAGCAGCATTACCCGGTTGCGGTGGCCTATTACCTAAAGGTGGTCGAACTTGTCCAGGACCAGGTGATGCTGAACCAGTAGGCGGTCGAGGATTTGGCGAAGGTGACGAAGGTGGTGGAGGAGATGCTGCTCCGGCTGCCATTTTACTCTGAAGATGTGCAACCAATTGAGCCTGCAAAGTAGCCAAAGCTTGTTGAGCACCCTTTCCACCAATATCGTTAATCTCTTCAGCGCTCATCGCACCAAACACAATAGGACTCAAGAACAACGTACCCTCATGATGAACGATCGGAGGTCCACCAAACAGGGCTTCGATACTTTGAGTAATTGCTGGCTTGGGTGCACTTGCCATTTGTGCTAAAGCATCCGCTGGTGCTTTTCCTACAACAATGCGTACACGACCATCAGGTGCAATAGCTGAAGGTGGTGCTGGAGATGCAGAAGATGTGGCAGCACCAGTCGTAGATGCTTGAGCAGCCGCATCAGTAGCCTGATCAGCACCCGGTGGAATTCCTGTCGTACCATCCAGATTTCCTTGTGCAGCAGCTGCAATTGCTGAAGCAGGAAGTGGAGTGGTTGCAGCTGTTTTGGTAGTGTTTGAAGGTGTCGCAATGCCTGCCATTGGTCCCGAAATGTTGCCAGCATTCAAAGCTGATGGCGGAAGCCCTGCAATACCGCTGGATGGTGCTGTGGGTGTTGCTGCGTTCGAATTATCGGATTGAGTCGCAGAGGCTTCAGCTTCCGCCCTGGCTGCTTTAGCAGCATCACTAGACGAGAAAGCATAAAAGACACCTTTTCCGGATTCGTGCGGTTTACGTGGAATTCTGTCCATATCTCTAGCATTACCCACAGCATGTCGGATCGCACTGTGCCAGTCACGACCATTGGCACGACTGTTGTTACGGAACCATTCGTATGTGCTGGTAAGGTACTCGTAAATTTCCTGTAATGCCATCTTTCCACCTCTGCTGACTGAGAGCGGTCCATTCATAGCTTCGCGGATCAGATCCATATTACTCTTATCAGGCTTGATACCTGGTCCAGGTGGTGGCAATGGCTTCTTGTTCTTATCTAAAACAGGAGAGGCTGGTGTGGCGGGGACAGATGTCGATCCTTGTTGAGGGAAGGGCGTCATGCTTACATCTCCGCCAGCGATATTGGACGGTGTCTGCAAACCTGCTACTGCTGCCGCTTGAGCTTCAGCAGCTGCTTGTATTGCTTCCACATCCGCTCTTGCTTTCGCCATTGCTGCAGACACAATCGCAGATTTACCTCCACCCTTACCCTTTCCAGCCACGAATTCTGGTGATGTTGATGGCGTTCCCTCTACACCCGAAGGATTATTACTCTTCTTCTTCTTTTTATTAAATGTAAGAGCTTCCACTCCGATCGGTGTGCCCACTTTGAGCACCTTGTCGTCGTCCTCTGTAGGCTCTCCTCTTTTGCGCTTGCGATTTGCATTAGACTGTTTCCCACCTTCTTCTTCATCTTCCTCCATCGCATCATCCATTTCAACGCCTTTACCTTTGCCTTTCCCTCCTTTTCCAGCACCAGCAGGTATCGCTTTCGCGTCCTTTTTCAGGGTCAGCTTTTTCTTCTTGACTGAAGCAGGTAGCGTTTCTGATTCGCTCTCTTCGTCACTGCTGCCACCCAGACTTCCAGAAGATGACTCTTCCTGTACATCTTCTTCTTCGCTCTCTTCCTCTGCCGAACTTCCAATAGATTCGTCCTCTTCGTCATCTTCCATAGACATCAGTAGTGAATGCGATGGGGGCAGAACAAAGTAGAACACTCTCTCTGCTATTTGGATCTTCGTTCTCTTTCCCAAAGGCACAATCGCTCCTTTTCCAACATAGACATCATCTACGCAGCACCCATTCCGTCCCAATACCTGCAAGACAAAGCGACCTTGTGGAGCAAACGGAGACATCGCATCTTCATCGAAGCTAGAACGTGATCTCACATTTCCATTGCTATCAGGTATGTTGCCAGAAAAGTTAGGATCATGACCTGTAGCCCATTGTGGTGGAGCAGGTTGATCTTGATAAAATATTCTCACATGAAATCTAGAGATAGATTTCAGTGGACCTAGATCGACGTCCACATCTCCTAACGATTTACTAGATCCGGTTATGTGTTGTTGTAGCGATGTCTGAGAGCGACGAAATTCTGCCGGCCTCCTACCGATGGTAAAATCGAGCGTTTGAATATAATAACTGAAACCGGGAAATTCCAACTTTGCATAAGCAGCAATAGGCTCCGGCGGTATGTTCATCTCGGCGTCATTGGGTATTGATGGTTGCTGCGCGAATGCTGAAGGATCTTCTAATCCCGGTATGTTGTTGGACATGGGTTGCATTAGATCTAGCGATGGGAATGTTCCTCCTGTGACGTTTTGTAGATTTGATATCGCATTAGCCCAAGCAGCGGTAGGATCTGTGGTCTCTTGATTTGAGGCTGCAGATGGACCAGGCATCTCCGATGTAGTGACTGCACCAGACTGAATGCCATTCACCAAAGATGCAAACAATTTCGCATCTTCATCTTCCTCTTTAACAGAATGAGCTGGCGTCTGTTCTAAGGTGACTCCCGAAGTGGATGCAATCTGAGATGGCGAAGTAGAAGCGTTTGCCGATATTCCATTCAGTCCCACAGAACCTCTATCGGTATTTGAAACGCTTGCCATTGTTGCCATAATGGCTTAAAGAGGTGGATGGTGATCGTCTATCCCGGAACGATCCTCCACCCCACGTCAATGAATAATTGTGTACTTTCAAGCGGTAATATGCTGATAAGTCGTCCTTAGCCTTTCGATCATGTCAAGCTTTAGGGATAGCGTGCTGAGTGTTGAAGTGGTGGTAGTCAATGTCTGTATATGCGTACGTATTCTCTGATTCGTATGTGAGAGAAATACGTTTGACGCAAGATTATGATGCACCCGATGTATGCAATTATGCTTCCTTTCTTATCCGCTGAGAAGAACCAAAGGGTATCGTAGTGCTATTCCAGGATGGTGCTTCTGAGTCGATGTTGCTATCACTACACCTCTGTCGGACTATTGAAAGACGAATAGGGATATATGTTGAGGTGATCAAGAAGTGAATCGAGTTTTTTGGTGGATGGCATATTCATAATAATAATTTTATTGAATGTACGTGCTCTAAGCCGGTTATCGGAATTGTATTCTGGATTTGAATTCTTGACAAGAGTGATAAAGTGCACTGCAAAAAAAGAAGAAGAAAAGTTCATTTTACGCGTTTCACTAATTGTACAGACAGATCTGCCAATGCAGTAACCAAACGCGTTCGTTCCCCAAGGCTAAAAAGTTGTGGCAAGTCTTTAAAGTTTTTTTTATCGGACAATCTTTAAAAATTTTAGATCTTTAGAAAGGCTTCATTGTGACCAGAAACAAGTAAAGGATGGCGGCAGCAGCAGCTAGAACTGGTGGTGGGAGATCAAAGAGGAAAAGAGCTCGCAATATACGTACACGAATAGTCGATAACGCTTCTTCATCATCTTCTTCATCTTCATCGTCATCGTCATCATCCTCGGAAGAAGAAAAAGATGCTAAATCAGATTCAAGTAGCAGTGATAGCAGCTCCGAAGATGAAGAAACTTCACATGGGAAAGGTCAGAAACCAGCAGCATCGAGACAAAAGGAGGAGGCAATGGATGTAGATAGCTCTTCAGACTCGTCATCCGATTCATCGAGCTCATCTGAAGAAGACAGCAGTGATGACGAACATGACATACAAGCAGCACAACCAAAAAAGCCAAGCGAAAGGCGTTTCTTCACTCCACCTCCTGAACCTTTGATGTCTTGGCCTGAAAGCGAACAGTCCCAAAATCATCTTCCAATCAGTCTGGAGCAAAGGTACCAAAAGTTGATCGCTCAATCAGATGAAGCAGTCATTGCATTCACTCAAAGTAATAGTCTAATGCAAGAACAACGACAGAGATCAGAAGCTATTGAAAGAATGCAAAAGAACATTGAAGCACAAAATGCAAGACAAGGCGGATCAATATTGGGCAACAATGCAACATCAACAGCATCAGCTGATGCCATCCTTGATCCTGCATCTTTAGCCGCACGACGTGAAGAGCTTGAAAGAGGATGGATGAAAGTCATGATTGAGGAATATGGAAACGAGTTGGATGCTTTACGAAAGAAAGAGCCTACCCTTGGTACCTCCAATACGGATAGAAGGATGCCATTGCTAATTGATTCATTACAAGCAGGAGCGGAGTTATTCTCAGACGGTATCAATGCTTCATCAGAGGATAAGCGAAGAGCACCCAAATTACATTCCATAGATGAAACTGAAATCTTTCTTCAAGGTCTCAAGGGGGAATAATAATCATCATAACATTGTACTATTATAACTTTATCAAATTGTATTATAACATGATTCTCCTACTTGACTTTGACTTTGTTTCTGACCTCCCGCACTTCACGTATGGTCTAAGATTGGTATACTGAATATTAGCGCGTATGCATGATCAGTGCATGAAAAGCATTTTATTTCTTCTCGATCATCTTACTTGTAATCGTCACTCACCATCAACGACGTACAATCTCCAAAATGCCGCCAGTTCCAGATGAAGCACTGCACAAGGTGAGTGTAATCAAATACAATTTAGTGACACACTCAAAAGCTGACTTTATCATCCCTTTAGATCATTCAACAAATTCAAACTCAATTGGTAAACTCTTCACGTCAATTGAGCATGGTAAAAGCACAATTGCAAGGACATGAACAAGGTAAACGTAGATTAGAGCTTACGAGACAACAGCTCGATCAAGAAACCAAACAAGGTGGAGCAGATGTACGATTATGGCAAGGTGTCGGGAAGATGTTTGTTTTGGAAGATGAGAGTACAGTTCAAGCGAAGCTAAACACAAAATTGAAAGAATTAGAAACAGAGATTGCAAATTTGACAAAGAAGCAAAAGGTGTGTATAAAGGGTATGATTTGAAGCCAGAATGATACTGACAGTCTATAATCCCACCATCAGTTCCTGGAAAAGCAGACAAGCGAAGCTCAAGGACATATGCGAGATATTTTCTCCGGTTTAGAACAACAACAGAAACAGCAGGCTGCATAAGAAAGAAGGATTAAACAAATCACATTTGTACTTTTATTATCATAATCAAAATACAATATTATCAGCATTTTCGATCTATACCTCGACGTAATTCCTCTTCTCTGTATTCAAACATGACTTGAACACCAACAAAGAGTACAGCACATGCACTAAACATGAACAAGATACCATCCCAATCAGCCAGAAGTTGCTGCCACATATACGCCATACCATCTGTTCCGATTGCGAAACCGACCAAATTTGCCGTCATCATCATCAAAACGTTAATCACTCCACCGGCAGCGCATAAGTGCCTGAACCACCAAAGATCACCATATTGTTTCTCAGTGAAGAATTGTCTGCAAATCACTTCGGGCAAGATGAAGAGAGTAACGAGCCAGCCCCAGGTCAAAAGTTTGAGTGAAAGATCATGCCAAAGTGCAACAAACGTAAACACAAGCAATGTTGCTGGGATGGCATTCTTTGCTCCTCCAACGGGAACGTAGATGTATCGGACGATCCACAAATTATAGCTTCGATGCCAACTTCTCCAAAATCCCAAAGTACTGTAGTTGTTTGCCATACATCGAATCATATTCTCCGGAGCGTCAATGCCATCGGCCAAAGCCCAAAGTCTGAAGAACCTCCAGGGGATCAAAAGCTTGAGCCATACAACGATCAAATTCCAGAATCCGATCATGCTTAATTCCAATGGTGTTGATCCTCTCCATGCTTTGGAATCTTTGATCGCATTTACATACATGAAATGCAAGATAAACTCCATAGAAAGCAGAGAGAATATCCACCGAACGGCATATGTGAGCGTATACCGTTGTGAAACGTTGAGAGGATTGTATGTCTGCCGAATGAAGTCATTGAATGTCATGATCGGACCTGCGATGAACAAAGGAGGGTATAATGCATATAACAAGTAGTTCAAAACCGAATAATCCTGTAATGCCAAAGGTGCTTCCCCACGCTTTCTTGCGTCTAAGATTGGCCTTGAGGAAGTGTTTGCCGATCCTGCTTGCGTGCCCGCTGCTGCTGCTTTGCGAGCCCAATGATAGTCCAACCCAAAAGATACAAGTCGAAGCATGGTGATGTTGAAATTAATCTGCCATCTTGGCAGAAGGCCCGTATAATTGTCCATCCACGATAAGGAATCGTTGATGCTTTCGAATGAGAAACCCTCATAATAGTGCACAGCATACAAAGTCCCAACGTTCCATGCCCATATCATAGGTGTGGCGAGAGGTGTTCCTCCCAAAAGAAGAGAAAGCATATAATTGACTGCACATGCGAATAGCAATTTGATGACGTTCAGGCCATGCAAGGCGACGACGAAGATTGATGTAAAGACCACAAGGAATGGTACCCGATTTGGCCGTATTATACGATCTGCTAAGCTTCTGTATGTTTCAGCTGTTCCAGCACGTTCACTGAACTTCGAAAGAGCCAAATATGCAATCATCACGATGAATAGGACTGGTACGTAATCTCTGAAAGATTTGTATTGGAAATCTGAATCGTCTCTCAATCTGCCGAATAGCCAGCCCCGCTGTAGATGTGATGAATAGATGGGATAATTTTTTGCTGAATCCAAGCTCAATCGGATCGGCACCCAACACATGAGCGGAACGATTGTCAAGAAGACCAGAGCGTAGAATTTGAATTCCAACGTTCTCCATCTTGGTGGTTTGACGGCGTGCTTTTGCGGGATGTTATTAGTGTGTACCTGCTCAATTGGACTCTCTGCTTCGTTTTCGAGTGGTGTCTTTGTCTGAACAGTACATGCTGTTATACCTCTTGAGCCAAAGATTCGTGTTTGCAATGAATTGTGTCCATCCCTGAAACCAGTTCTACCTCCAGAAGGTGGATATGCATGCATGGTAGAAGAGTCTGCTGTGCTTGATTGATTTGATGCTCCTTCCACTTGACCAGCATGTGTTGGCAGCATTGATTATTGACAAAGGTATTAAAGCATTTGTAGCTCAAGTGAAAAGGTCTAAATGAGCGGGTATGGTTATGGAATGTCAAGAGTGAGTTATGTGTCATTCTTCTAAAGCGGAAACGCGCCCTCTTTCGCAAGAGCAACACTTTTTACTAAGTATTGGCTTGTGCACTGATAAAATTGGGGGCGTCATGTCAAAGCTGAGTATTACATTCACTCTTGATTGCTTTACTACCGTCATCATTCCATGCAATGGCCAACATATACAGTCAACCGGCCAATACGGGTGCAGGATCGCAATTTCGTACACAATTGGTAACTGCTCTTAGCGCTTTGAAAAGTGAACGTAATCCAGTCTCATTGGAACATTTTGCAATCGCACATGGAATCGAACAACTTTTACACGATCAAAATTTACGTGAAGCATTAACGAAACATGAAAGGGTGATTTATAACGAAAGAAATAATACGTTACAATGGAAGCCAGATTATGATCTTAGAACACCGCAAGATCTGTTGAACTTGGTCAGAACTCGTTATTACAGTGCTTATCCACCTCAGCCGCATGGATTCAAATTGGCAGATTTACGCGAGAGCTATCCGGCAACGAGGGAGGCTGTTGATAACTTTTCCAGAGCAAGACAGCGTAAATCGAAAGAAGCCGCTGAAGAGGAAGCTGAGGGAGATGCAGAGAATGGCGTAAATGGAGCCGAAGATGGACCGATAGAAGAGACAAAGAAGTTGTTGATCTTACCCGGACCAAAGGAGGGCAGTATTCGACAAGTGTATTACAACGAAGCAAGTAGTGCTGACTTTATCGCTAGAAATGAGAACAAGCTGATAGAGCCAGTCGATGACGAATTCAAACAGCTATGGCACTCGCTTCCTGTCCCTGATTCGGTTGATTTGACTCGTCAATTGGAGCAAGAGGGACATATGACAGCCACGGTTGTTGCGAATGACACTGCCGCACAAGCAGCGGCAGCAGCAGCCTTACGTGGAAGAGGCAGAGGTAGAGGCCGGGGAAGAGGAATGGCCAGAAAAGTTCGTATCCAGAACACTCACTTGGAAGGTGTGGATCTTTCGAGCGATTACAGAGGTTAGAAATGGGTCAAGAGGAGGTAATAAACATACATGTATATTAATGCAACATTTAGTAAAAGCACATTCATCATTATGAAAGAGTATTATACAATCGTCTTACTATATTGTCCGTGATTCATTAAAGGTCTTCTCTTTGCGAGGATAAAACACTTTTGGCTTTCTCTTCCACTGCCTTCCATACAAGATCAACTGAAGGTCCGGGAAGTAGTTCGTTTGGTAAAGCTGGACGAACCACACGACCTTCTCTGTGCAATTCTCCCGGCACGACTGCTGATGCGTTCAAGTTTGCATCAAATGTTTTGCCAAGATGAATAGGAGCAATGGTTGCCCAAGTAACCGTTTCAGCAGCTCTACGAGGGCTCTTGCCCAAAAGCCATGCAAGAGGCCAAAGAAAGATGCATACTGAATATTGAATAATCGTCATGAGCTTTCGAATTGCTGATGTTGATTCATCCGCTTGAAGTTGTTTCTGCAACTTCTCTGCAGCTGCGGTCCTGCCTTGGTTTGAATTCTTGTCATCAGCCTTTGCAGGCTTAACGTTTTTGCGGTTCCGCAGACGAGGATCGACAAGGTCTCTGAGTTGATCGCTGGCTCCTTCTTGGTCGGATTTCTGCCCTGACCCATTAATTTGTTCCGCAGTCCCCCATTCCTCTTCTACGTCTATAGAATGCTTTCCAGTTCCAGGTAAGAGATAGTCCAGAACATCTCTTCCTCTTTCAAAGCCAGCACATACATTGATCAAGTTCACATTTGTTGGTGTTGCTTTTCCGGTAACGTTTCCTTCATCATCGATACCGGGCAATTTCGTTCGCGGCCTTTGATCAGCATCAGTCATCAATTGTATTCTTCTTTGTAGTTCTCGTGACAGTGCAAGCCAGATCACGGAAAGAGAGCCATCGTACGTCCAGGGAGAGGTCATTTTGCCGTTCTTGATTCCGTCAATGATTTGATTGATATTGTGCTCTTCAGATAACGAAGCAGCACCGGCGGCATACCAAGGCGAAAGCAAAGTAACGATACGGATGTCACGATTGGGCGGTAGTAGTAGTAATGATGGCAGCAACACGTTTACCAAGTGGAAGCGACCCATAAGCTCCGCTTGACTGGTTTCGAGACCCTCATTTGAACGGCGAATTGGGCTACCGACAGAATAACGAGCAGAATCGAGAGGAAGGAACACGATTGAATCAACCCTTCGAGGCGCAAAACCGCTTTTGTTTCCGTCACCTTTAGTAGCGCCAGGGCCTGAGCTTGCTGCTCCCAATCCTGTACTTCCACTCAATCCACCAGCAGGTCCAGCGCCCAATCCTCCGATTTGACTGCCTGTTCCTTCTCCTAGATTCCACTGAGCTGCAAATGCTTCTATACTTTGTAGATTGGTCACATCGCATTCTTCTGCATAAATTAGGGAATTTGAGGTTCCATCTCGGAGTAGATGGATCATTTGCATGATGTACGAGGATCGTATAGTCGGTGTCAATAAGATCAATTGTGCTCCTAAGCTTGACAGTTGAGCACAAACGAGCAAACCTTGCGCTGTGAAACCTCCAACGACTAATATTACTGTCCCATGTAAGTCTCTCGGCTTCTTCTTTTGCCCTTCTATCTGCCCTTTGTCTGCGTCCCTTTGAGCTCTATCTAAACGTGATACCAGATCAACACCACTTGACCATTGTTTCAAAAAGATGACTGCAACAAATGCAGCGATGAGTGTTGGAAGTGTATCGAGAGCCAACAAACCCGACAGATACGTTGATAGAATAAATACAGGCATGATAGATTTAACGTCCAGACGTTGTTTCTACAGCCTTGTAAGAATGATGGTCAGGAAGAGAAAGGAAGCTTCGTCAACTTTAACACTTGCCAAGCCATAAAATAAAACTCGAATTTCCCGCGTAATACTCAAGCAGGCACAGACCCTTTCTGTCGGAATTAAGCTAATTTTAGTTCTTCTTCTTGTTTTACTCAAGTAAGGTGGAGAAGATCTTAAACACAATCTTCTTACCATCATTGCAATTGACATTACTTGCGATAATGTTGGTTGTTTGTCGCCAAAACACAACGCTTCTATCCAGAAGTTTTCGGCATTCCACAGCTGAACGGATACGATTCCTACACACCAGCTCACCCCGCCTTTCCCATGATAATCCATTGGGCCTGCCTCGAAACAATGCACCTCCCACAATGCCAAGACGATCAGCTGGACCTCCAAAGCCGCGCAAGATACCAAATGTAGCAAACATAGTAGCAGTCTCTAGTGCAAAAGGAGGTGTAGGAAAGAGTACAGTATCGGCAAATTTAGCATTATCACTAGCAAGAAATAAAGTGGATCAAGGTAGATCGGTAAAGGTTGGATTATTGGATTTAGATATTTTCGGACCGAGTATACCACTTTTGATGGGATTGGAAGGACAAGGAGAACCAGATTTGACGGAAAATGGTGCACTGCTTCCACTGAAAAATCATGGAATACCTTGTATGTCAATGGGATTCCTTTTACCGCCTTCACCTGATGGAACTTCATCTTCAGCCCCTGTCGTTTGGCGAGGCTTGATGGTGATGAAAGCTGTTCAACAATTACTCTTTGACGTTGATTGGAGGGGCGATGCAGGCGAAGGATTGGATGTTTTGGTGATCGATATGCCACCTGGAACAGGAGATGTTGCATTGACATTGTCTCAATTAGTCAAAGTGGATGGAGCAGTGATCGTGAGTACGCCACAAGAAGTTGCTTTGGCTGATGCAAGAAAAGGTGTTGCGATGTTTGATAAAGTCAATGTACCAATCTTAGGAATGGTTCTCAACATGGCTCACTTTACTGCACCTGATACGGGTAAAACGTACCCCTTGTTTGGATCACCAAAAGCATTCGATGCATTTGCTCAATCGAACAACGTTTCCGTCCTTGGAAGATTACCCCTCGAACCGATCATTAGCTCAGATGGAGATGCAGGAACTCCAATAGTCCTACGTGATCCCCCGTCGGGTAGCGTAGGTCATGAGAGTAGCAACATTTTCAAAGAATTGGGCTCGAAAGTCTGGCAAGATCTTTCACAAAGACAATCCGGAAAGACGAGAGAGTGAGATCCGATTTTGCCCATCTCAACCATCTGTATTCTAGTCAATTTATAAAAGTACAATAGGGTTTCGGTCATGCAATGTAAAGCTTCTAATAGTCCTATGCTGCGACAGTCTTGAGCCAATCTCTGCTTGTGTCCTCTAGATGATCTGTTAAGGGAACGTGGTCAGTTTCAATTCTCGTGTTGTGTATACTCCACGCATGTACTCACCATCAAAGTCGACAATATCCTGCCATTTTCCCTTTGCAATTTCGGCCTTTGCCAAAGTTGTAGCACTGCTGTTTCCATCACCAACCTTGACAGCATTTTGTGCGGAGATAGGTTTGGGTTGTGCTGTGAATGCGGAGACACTATAAGCCGATAAAGCATGCATGTCAGTTTTGCTGCTATTGGACAACTTTGCATTGTTTATCTGCAAGGCGATGGAATCTGTACCAATCTTTGTTGATATTGTTTGAGCAATTTTGAGTGGTAATGGATTTAGTTCTGGTTTTGTTGAAGAAATTACATCGTTTGGCGCATAATACACTCCTACGATCCTCGTCGAAGAAGAAGCTTCGCTAGATAGATGTGCTTGAATCAAGCTCAAACCTACTTCGACCATTGGACTTAATTGATTCCAATGATGTTGAAGTGGAATTGCTGATACGACTAATGTGCCTTCATTTCCACTTGTACCGATCAAGATTCCCGTTGTTGCTGAAGCGGGATATTTTGCACAATGCAACAATATTGTATTGTATGCTGTTTGACTGACTTTGACTGAATTGGACATATTGATTGTTGTACTTGTTTGTAGAAGTGATGGAAGGAAGAATAGAATGACGTTCAAGTGTTCACACGTGTAATGTTAAAGCGGGCGCTTCTTCCTGGTTTTATTATTAGCAGGAAACACGGATTGGAAAATAGCACGGACCCGTATGACAAGCCTAATAATCTTCATGTAGTTAAATTGTTATTCCTCTTTTCTTTTCTTTCACTTCCATCATTTTGCATTTCACCAGATTCGCATTCAAATCTCTGAACTAATTTGGAGGAGAGGGAAAGTGCAAGGGATATTCTTTGGTAGCTTATTGAAGGTCGAAAAGGTGGAAGATACAAATCAAAGAGAAAGTACTTTACAGTGAAATCATACTTTCATCATGTCAGGAATTTGTCGCACAAGGTGAGTAGCATTTACACTATGGTAATGTAATGGGATCGCTGACCCTTTTTTTTTCCTCGCCTTATCATCACTCAGATTAGCAGAAGAGCGAAAACAGTGGCGAAAGGATCATCCATTCGTAAGTATTTCAAAGGCATTGTTTGAGAACGGCATGATTTGAAATATCCGTTATTTGAGAAAGGCATGACGAAAAAGGCGTGGCGTGTTAATTGAATGATGTGGAAAAGGCATGATTCGAGAAAGAAATGGGCGATTGCTAACCTTTTGCTTCATCTTCACTTGATCACAGGGCTTTTACGCTAGACCCGAGAAAGGAAGTGATGGAACGTTAGATTTGATGACCTGGGAAGCAGGTATTCCAGGCAAAAAAGATACAAAGTGGGCCGGTGGTTTGTACAAGATACGAATGTCATTTCCCGAAGACTACCCTAGCAAACCGCCAAAGTGCAAATTTGCTCCACCTTTGTTTCATCCAAACGTTTTTCCTTCTGGAACGATTTGTCTTTCGATCTTGGATGAAGATAAAGGTTGGAAACCAGCAATCACCATCAAACAGATCTTGTTGGGCGTTCAAGATTTGTTGGATTCTCCTAATGCTGAAGATCCTGCTCAGCAGGAAGCATTCGAGCTTTTCCGCAAGGACAAAGTGCAGTATGAGTAAGTGTTAAATCTCCATAGCATTTTACATGCAATCTTGCTCACCTTTTCTTTTCATCTATCCAGGAGGCGTGTTCGTCAGCAGGCTAAAGAGATGGCCGGCTCTGTGTAATTATAGACAATCGCTCTGAACTCAATGACTTTTCTCTCACATGTAGTATTAATCCACAGAGAAAGCTCGTTATACTGTTATGGTGATTAACGGTGAGGTAATACGCTACATAGATGTCTGTTCAATAATTATGAGAGAGGGAAGAGATAGTGAAAGAAAGAGGAGACAAATAAAGTGAGAAGTGATGACAATGACAAATTTTGAATATCTTTAAATCGTAATGCTAGATTTTATATGATGATGCTTTTTTACAGCAACATCCCCATGACTGCCCCAAAAATCCATCATCTAACAAGCGCCAACGCTCATGTAATTACTGCCATTGGCTGCGCCACCGACGCCGCCCCAAAATGAGCGAGCACCTGATGCACCAACGGAAGTTCCCGAAACGTCTTTGCGTGTATTGGGTCTTGCAAGAGCAGCTGATGGACGTGGAGACATGGAACGGGGAGATGAAGCATGCATAGCATCAGACATGGACGAATTGGAAGCTGTACGGGTGAGAGTTGAAGGAGGTCCCATAGCGGCTGGTTGATTTCCCATAGGCTCAACGGTTGACTTTTGCAATGCTTCAATGATACGATTAACATCGGTTGAGCTGATTGCTTTTGTCTTTAATGTACGCATCTCTTCTTGCAAGTCTTTGTTTTGTACTGTCACCTTTGCGAGCTGTTGACGCAAACCTTCGATCAAGGTATCACGATCAGCAACTTGTTGTTCCAAATGTGCAATGTGTTCTTTTCTTCGTGTACGGAAGTTGCGTGCTGAGATTTTGTTCCGCAGTTGTCTCTTCTCCTTACTTGTCAGAGTATGGTATGTCTCTGGGTCTGGGCGAAGTTCGTTAGAAGGTCCCATGATACTTCCTTCGATCGGTGTTTCTTCCACAGTACGGCTTGTACCTTTGCCTTTCAAGGCAGTAACTTCATCGGCCTCTTCGTCGGCTTCTTCAGTAGCTTCTTCGACGTTTTCTTCGACTTCGTCTTCAGACATTGGTTTCTCTTCTTCGTTCAATTTGTTGAGGAAGATGGAGGGTGAAGTTGATGGACCAGTCTCTGGTGTTGAGCGGAAGGCTTGTATTCCGTTGATTTGATCTTCCATCTTGCTATCTTCGACCGGTGCCATTGTTGCATTACCTTGATGTCTTTCCATTGCGCGAGTGAAGCTATCGTAATGCTGAGTGACATAACGATCGATCGTTGATTCATCAGGAGTGATGCCAATCTTGCGCAATTCAGCCGAGAGGTAATAACGGAAAAGTGATTCCGGAGAAGAACCAGGAGGTGGCGGCACTTGCATTGAACTTGTGGTTGGCACTTCCAATTTGAGAGAAGAGGCGCTGACTGGTGTCAAGCGAGGGGTGCCCATTGGTGATGGAAGATCTAGGTAATCATCAAATGATGAAGTCCAAGGAGCACCCGGAGAAGAAGGTAAGACTTCGATTGCCGCCATTGCGATTCCAGATAGTTGGTGGTGAGAGTTGTGCTTGTGTTTGGTGTTTGAGTTATGAGAAGTGGCAAATAGATCAAAGATTGTTGAAAGAACAGTACCGAATGAGGTCTATTTGGTGTGAATTGTGATGGTAGTCTACAACAAAGGTTTAACTTTGAAGGTGTTCATCTGTATATACTCTGTTTATTTGAATTGCAATAAGTAATTTAGCGGCTGGGCCCTTGTGATTGAAATGAAGAGCAAGCCGCTGTGGAGCGTTTTCGCGTATCGAAGAGGGACTTGCTCAGCCTTTTCTTACTCTCGTACAGCTTGCATATTATTTAAGACTTTAAACAGCTTTACTGCCCTGCGCAACAGCAAGGGTGCCTAAGCTGAGCTGAGCATATCCAAGAACAACGCATGCACCGATCGCGGTTATCAAAGCTTCTGCCGGCTTATGGAAGACTATCCATTAGACTCCTATCTACAGAAGATGATGCAGATGTATATATGCTAGTAAAACGCATGAGGAGACATTATGATCATGACACGATTCCATATATCATCCACGATTGCAATCTCGGAACTTCGGCAATTTATATCATTGCTGTGTATCATCAGCCCATCAGACCGATTTCCGTTTTAGCTGGTGCCTTCTATACAATTCTATGGCCCTGTATCAGGATTAACGCGCTCAGCGCACGTCATGTCCCATGTCAAGCTTATCTCCGTGTCTAAACAAAAAGTGGTCGATTATGTAATACAGCTTGGTTCAACCTGATCTGAAATCATACAACTTGCATTCTCTTCATACCGATAAAATGTTGAAGTCATTGTAATGCAATGGAAGGAAGTTGTATGTGACAGTGTCTGTCAATTTTGATATGAGTTTTGCGCTCACGAAATTTTGAAAACTCAAAAGTCGAATGTATGCGTTCATACGGTTCCCTCTTTTGTTCCACAAACTCATACAGACAACTGCTATAAAACATGAGCAAAGCAACGCATTCAGTCTCCAAGAATGCTCAAAGCTCAAAAGCTGGCAAGAGTGCTAAATCACGCTCAGGAAATGTGGAATATGAGAAATTTATGAAGGAACGCGAGGATTTGGTGGCCACCCTCGAAAAAGAAACAAGAGATGGACAAAAGAGAGTTGAAACAACATGCAAGAATATCTCGCATGCTAATCTGCAAAGCTTGTAAGTGTCACTCTGCTAGACTAATTTGTCGTATTGCTCACCTTTCATCCTCATTCTTTGGTGCTTAACAGGGACAAAGCCATTGAAGTTGCCGAAATGCATTTTCAAACCGCTTTGCCTGGTACAGCTTTGGATTTCAGCAAAACCCGATCCGAATTTGAAGCTGTAAGTGATCGAATTGATATTCACTTTCCGTTGCCTACATGCTGAACCACAATATCGCAGATTTTGACTGGTTTGGGTCAACAAATGCACATGAGAGAGCGCGATATGAACCATGAAGATACAAAAGTTGCCGCAAGCGAGCTAGAACGCCTTTGTGAGTTTGTGATGATTGAAAATCGACACAATGAGCGCTGAAACATACAATTTTCCTCTCCTCAGTCACGAAAAGATCGGAAGATCTGCGCAATTGGCAACAAAGCTTGAAAGCGGAGCAAGACCAAGAAATTGAGAAGCACGTCAGAAATGCATCCGTGAGTGAATGAAGAAAAGCTGCTTAGTAGTTCAGGATTATTCTAAATCACACTCCCTCTTTTAATAGCGAGAAGATATGATCGATACCACCATCAAGTTTGCCCGTGCTATCCTCGATATCCCTTTGACGGCATTTGAACAAAATCTTGTAGGGGATGAACGAAAGGCTTGAGCGCTGTTGCATCTTCGCGCCGAAACAAGCCGTTTTGTGCACTGCTGCGCGATACTGCAAGCCATTTCAATAAGATGAAATCATAATTAATTTTGACACGAGCCTCTCTATGTGCCTGAATGAAAACAAGGAATAATCTCTCCGCCGGTTCTAGTGCTTGTATGCAGGTTAATGCAAGATGCATAAACACATCTGCCGAAAATAACTAAACATCCTCTCCCTTTCACTCTCATCATAATATCTCATTCAATCACAGCCTTTGTTGCAAGTTGATGACCTCTCATGATGCTACACTATATGTCAATACAGTAGCAAATTCTACTCAAGATGCAAGGTAGATTTTTGACTCTTGATACGGTTGACGAGCAACTCATTGCAAGAGATTTTGTGGAAGAGTTAGAAGAAGAGGTCGAACAAAAGAAAAAGAAAGAGAAACCAACAGAAAAACAACGACATACATTCGAGCGATCACCATCCGTTCAGTCCGATCAGATACAAAATGGCAATCCAACATCACACGATTCTGCTAACGATACGAACGCCGATGATGAAGAGGAAGATCTGTCGTCTACACAAGAGGATGAACTTACCGCTCGAAGTGGATTCTATGTACCTGCAATATTTCGGAGATGGCATGATCGTTCAACCGAAAGACGAAAGAAGAAGAATAAGAAAACAAGGACAAACAGCGATGAAGAAAAAGGAAATCAAGATGGCAATCAAACAAGCTTTCGCATCCCGTCACAAGCCTTGCGGAATAAGTATAGACGAACGCCTGTTTTTAGCGGTACCATTGCGCCTTTCGCCATCATGCTGGAGATCCCGGGATTCACCAGCAAGTGGTACGTCCATATCACACCCAGCGGACAACCAGACGTATATCGTGCTAATCCGGTCTTGCTCGACGTAGGATTGGCATTCTCTCTGACATCTGCCGTCATTGCCAATCTTGCCATTTTAGCACGCTTTTCGGAACGTATGCGACCAAGAAAAGCAACGGCCATTGCTGTTGCAGGATTTTTTATTCATGATGTCATCAATCTGGTCGCTTTGATCATCTTTGGTGTAATTCATGCTGTCGATGATGGATTTACCTATTCAGAAGCATATTGGATGACGACTGCTTCTACTGTGGCATCTATATGTTGTACAATCTCTTTGGTGGTTGATTATTTACGAACAGAAGATTTCAAAGATGCAGGGAGTGGTCTTACGAAAAAACAATCTCAATTGGTCATCGTTATTGTGGCATTTTTGGCTTACATCTCTTTG
Source organism: Meira miltonrushii (assembly GCF_003144205.1). NCBI lineage: Eukaryota > Fungi > Basidiomycota > Exobasidiomycetes > Exobasidiales > Brachybasidiaceae > Meira > Meira miltonrushii. The sequence goes on along the minus strand of NW_020289943.1, from coordinate 1,762,402 downwards.
AGCGCTCTAGTCTTTGCTCTGGTGATGCAATTGCCGTTTTTGGATGCGATGTACTTTTCAGTCGAAAGTATAGCAACGATTGGTTTAGGTGACATCGTACCCAAGAATACAGCCTCTAGAATTCTTTTGTTCTTTATCGCTCCTGGAGGTATTATCTTGTTGGGTGTTATGGTTGCCATTGCTCGTCAAACAATTTTGGAAGAATTTGAAGATGCATACAAGAGAAGGCGTCATCAATACAAACAAAAATTGAGTGAAAGACAAAAAGAACGAAAGCAACATCGTCAAGATCGTGCTAACGTACGATCGAATCTATCTCGACAAATGAAAAAGGCGAAAGAAGGCGAAGGAAAGGAAGATAATGATGGTACGCATTCACGCAACCTTTCTCGCTTTAATACTTCTGATAGCTTCTTCACTGGCGGCCCACTTTCAAGAACTTGGACTCTTCAAAATGGCACAGACGATGATGCTACGGATGAATCTATTCAACAAGATCCCACCGAATCAAGTGCATCAAATGGCGATTTGAGCCTTTATCCTACTACTTCTATGGCTAATTCGATCAGCGCGACAACGACGCTACATCAATACGAAGAAGATCTCATCACACAAAGGAAGGAGATAGAAGATAGATTTGAAATTCATCGTAAAAAACTCGCAAAAGCACAAAGGAACGAATTTTGGCTTAAATTAAGCATAAGTGCTTCCTTGTTTGCATGTTTTTGGCTGGTAGGAGCTGCGATCTTTTCTGCTATTGAACCGTGGTCGTATTTCGATGGATTTTACTTCGTCTTTGTGGTTTTCACTTCAATAGGATATGGTGACTTTCATCCCACCACTTCATCCGGCCGAGCATTTTTTATCGTTTGGGCTTTGTTCGGCGTTGGTACTTTGACAGTCTTATTTTCAGTCGTTACGGATGCATGGAGTAATGTGATCCAACAACGCAAGTACAGATTAGGTCGAAAAGCACACAAGCACGGTAAAATAAGAAAGAAGATGAATGGTGCTTTTGAACGCATACTTCCTGCCGGAATGAGAGAAAAGAGAAGGAGAAAAAGGCAAAAAGCAAAAATAACAATAGATCGGAAAGGAAATGAAGGATCACAAAATAGCACTTTTGGTATACCTGACAACGAATCTTCAAGTGCAGGAGGTGGAATCTTGCTCAATTCTCTTACACCGCAGAATGATGGAAGCGTAGATAGCAATATGGTACCGTCAAGGAATAATGGCGAAGAAGAGGATACGAGCGTGACTAAAACAGATTCGGTCCAAATGCATCTAGATTTAACAAATACCGCAATGGAATTCCACAAATCCGCACTTAGTTATATGGCAATCCTACGTGAAAATTTGGAACCAACGATTCATGAAGTACCGGAAATCGCTCAAGCGTTACGTGCTTTGAATCATTCTAATCATGAACACAAAGTATCACAAGAAGATCGTGATAGCATCCTGAATTTGGCAAGATCTACACAAGAACCTCAAGTTGTTCGAGCTTTAGAACAAACTTTATTGCTTCATGATTTCGAGTCAATCTTGCATAAGCTCATTCATAAGTCAACCACTCTTTTAGAAGAATCAAGTTCGCGTGATGAAGAATTGGAAAAAGCAAAAGAAGAAATTCGAAGGCTCAAAGAGAAGCACAAGGATTCTTCTCACAAGAAGGAAGCCAATCACACCAACTCGAACGACACTTCCGGTGCCAATCATCATAATGAAAATTGAATGTTACCTTTTTAATATACTGCCTTGGACCTCATCTACTAGATATGTATCATATTAATCTTGTTTGCAATCGATCATCACAGACTGCTTTAGTATTCTTAGCAAGAACCGTTGGTCGTTCTTCTAAATGAAAAAGTACGCGTATGACAACAGTCTTGTGGTGCACGGCAATAGACCCGGTTTCCCCACAAAAAAAGAGTGACCGACGGCGGCCAAAGGCTAAAGTGGTTGTTGTTGAACCGGATTAATGACCGATCAAAACTTCCATCACTACTTTCTTGCTGCTTATCCCACTATCCAAAATGTTGGTCACACCTAGATTGATGATGCAAAGTGCGGGTAGAAATAGGGCAAAAACGATTGGTTTTATTGGTTTAGGTGCGATGGGACGTGAGATGGCAACGAATCTATTATCGAAAACATTTCAAGCTTCCAATGATGCGGAATTGACATTTGTCGTTCATGATACTGTCGATCAGGTAGGTGAACATTAGCTGGGTGTTGGCTTTACACTTTAAACTGAACATAGTCTGTCCCACTTTACAGTCCACGACTAGGTTTTTGACTGCTTCCACAAGTCTCTTCCCAGGACGTCATATCTTACCTGCTTCTTCGCCAGCAGGTGTTGCAAGTTTGGCATCAACAGTGATCACTATGGTACCCTCTTCTCCTCAAGTAAAAGAGGTATACATGTCAGAAAGTGGAATTTTGGAAGGATTAAAATCGCTGGGAAATCCATCAGATCCATCAAATAGTACACTTTGTATCGATTGTACAACTTTAGATCCTTTGGTAGCCGTTCAAGTTGCCGATCAAATCAAACGAGCAGGTTTAACAACAGGCGCAAAACCAAAAGATTCTACCTCAGAATCGGACAAAGTAACATCGGATGTTGGTGCATTTGATATGGTTGATGCTCCCGTAAGCGGTGGTACAGTTGGCGCTCGTGCGGGTACATTATCGTTTATGGTTGGATCTGATTTACATCAATCATTCACACAAGCTGAACATACACTTCTGAAGATGGGAAGTAGAGCGATTCATTGTGGTAAGAATGGAAATGGTTTGATCGCAAAGATTGCAAATAATCTTTTGTTGGGTATTTCAATGTTGGCCACAAGTGAAGCCATGCTCTTGGGAACGGTACATGGATTAAGTCCTCAAATTTTGGCTCACATCATTAATACCAGTACCGGAAAGTGTTGGTCAAGCGAAGTGAACAATCCTTGTCCTGGAGCATTGCATGGAACGGACAAATCCCCACCTGCTGAAAGGGATTATGAAGGAGGCTTTGCGGCTAAATTGCAAGCAAAAGATCTTGGTTTAGCATTGAGTGCTGCTCAACAAAAAGGTGTTCCAACGCCATTGGGCATGCTAGCAACAAACATTTACAAGGCTTTAGGTGAAAATCCCGATTTTATGAACAGAGATTTCAGTGTAGCATTCAAAGCTCTTTCTTCTGCCGTTGGAAAAATTCCACAAACGGAAGATTCTCCAGAATTGTGAAAATTATAGCATGAAAAAATATACATAATTTACATTGCATCTATCATACTACATGCCCCACTGGTCTAGATTGAACTCAAGATCTCCAGCAGATGCAGCGGGCTTTTTCTTCTCCATTATCGATTTCATAGGCTGTGCCGAAGAGGGTGTCGGGACTTCTTCTTTGACTTCACTCGTTTGAGCTTGTTGTGGGGGTACAAAGGTAGCACCCGAATCGAAAAGGCTGTATGTTGGAAAGTTGCTCTCGCCGTCATTGAATTGCCAATCCTGAAGCAGACATTTCGCAAAATTCGGCATTCCGTCTTGCTTGAGGGTCTCTGTGGCCATATCTACCAGCTGCCTTTCTTCCTCAGGCTCCGAAGGAACGATCGATTTGAAAAAGAATAGATCATCTGTACCTCTTTGATTCTCCTTTATCGCAACATCTGATCCCTTGGCGTTCCCGATACCGAAAGCCTTTGCTACTTCTTTTGAAGTGGAACTCAAATCATTCGATCGAATGACCGTAATTGACAAATCTCTCTTTCCCATTACTTCAGTGACCCATAGCAAAGTGTAGCGATCGTTAGAGCTACAAACAGCCGGTAAGATGACTTGCAAGATCAATTCTCTCAACACTTCTTGACCTACTTTGTCTACATGCCATATACGACAAAGAGCAACGGCCAAAGAAACATCATGCAAATTACGAACGCAAACATTGACCGCATCTTGAAGACTGTCACCTAACAAAAAGAAAGCAGCTGCCATTTGAAATCTACGTTGACTGAGAAGTGCAAAAGCATTTTTCTTGGCAGCCGTTCGCCATCTTGGTTCGCTAAAGTCATTCTTGAGGAATTGCATCATCTTGCTGTATTCCGGATGCCAAACAGCTTGTCTCCATAGGTTCGCCAACAGTTTCGTCTTTCCGAGTGCGTAGTAGAACAAGGCACATGCAGTTGGGTCATTGTGATCACCTGCGGTATATTGAACCCGTGCAATATTCTCTGCAACCGTACGTAATTGATCATTGGATCGAAGCCATAGAAAGATACCAATCCGACGTGCGACGGGCCAATCCAGTTTCACTGTTGCATCAGCTCGTCCACCTTCCGCCTTTGCTGAACGTTCAGACAAGCGGGCCAAGTATGCAGTTTCAATATACTGCAGAAGAGCTTCCTGCGTAGAGCTGAACCAAGCATGTAAGCTCATCTTTACCAAATATGAGTCCGTGTAGGGTGGCTCTGCCAGTGATGATGTTTTTGCTTGGCTTGCGGATGTCGGAATGAAGTTAAAGTTTGATGAGAAACTTTTACCATCTTGATCTTGGTAAATAATAGAGCTGAGAGCATTCAGCGCGTACCGTACAGCAGAGTCATCAAGTTGGCCAGAGAACTGATGAAGATCGAGTATTGTGTTTGCAACGATATCGGAAGCTTGTCTAGCAAGTGATGCTTTATGATCGTTTGTTTCCTCATCCTGCCAACCCTCTACGACCACTTTGGATGCCAATATCCGTAAGCCTTCTTCCCCATCTGTTGCCCTCAATTTCAACTTTACCTGTTCTTCATCATCGGAGATGAGGCGCTGGACCTCCATCTGTCGCTCTGCAGGTGAGATATTGATCCGTAGTGTACGGCCGTCCAGGCTTATTTCCTTTTTCTCAGCATGGTCTTCAGTATTTGGACCTTGATTCTCCCTTTCCTGCAACGTGCGACAAGTCTTGTACACGAGTTGCAACGCAATAGAAAGTTGACCCCAGTAGACAAGACGAATTAAATATTCGAGATGATTGTAAGGCAATGCCATCGCTCGAGACCGAGCTATCTGAGATATAGATTGAGCTCGACTACGATCTGCTTCAGTTTCTTGAACGTGCTCTTCCCTTCCTTCATCCTCATAGTACCCAAGTGAAATCTCCTTGCCACGCTTCCTTGTACCTGTCTGACCTTCTAGAATAAGCGCTCTCTGCCCTTTCTGTATGCTTGCAAGCAGATGGTCATCAGAGATCCAATGGATGCTCTCAAGCATTTTTGGTTTACCATCGATGTCAGTTTTCTTTGACTTGTCCACAAATTCTGTGGCTGCGATAATGCCCATCCGATCTAGATTGACCTTGTGAAAAGGCGCTGGAGGTTGAGGCAAAGGATGAGACATTTGAGTCATATTGCAAGCCAGTAAAGAACGTTGCCAGAAGGTCAACCGCTGTGGAGAGAATATGTTCAGGTGCTTGTCATGAAACAATGCCAAGATTGGTATGCCTTCTTCCCCTCCTTCAGATCTTAGCACATGCCAAGAGTGCTGTGATGGGTCATGTAAAGTTGTCGATTCACCCCTCACTTTTTCGTCTGCGTCCATCCTTTCTTGAATGTCATCCCAGTGTTCTACACCTTTACCGAATACCCTGTGATTGATATTTGCTTGAGAGACTCGTTGCTGGTGCTGATCCTTTTCAATCTGCACTCTGTCCTCTTCAGATATGATTGCAGTCAAATGCATGGAGTGCATATCATCAATCGTGGTCGTCCATACTCTGGAGATACCATCGCTCGTACGAGTAAGCAAAATACGTGTTTGCCCTTGATTTGCAGAAGCATGCTTTTCGAGCCACACGAGATCTTGCACCGGTCGAGAATGACGAATGACACATAGAAGGTGAGCCTGAGCAGATTCGGTATCGGTATGATTAGATGGACCGCTAGCAGAAAAGAGCGACTGTTGTGTACTTGAAGGATACGAAAAGAGGTGTTCTGAGCTCTGCTCTTTGTATGACCAAATTGCTACCGAACATTCATCTTTCATTGAAACGGCAAGGATAGATTCAAAGGGTGAAAAGCAGCATATGCTTATTTGCCTTTTCCTCAAAGCTCGAGCTCGCTTTTTCGAGTTTGAGCGGCTTTCACATCTTGAAGGACGATTAAAGATTGCCGGTATAGTGAACAGTGGTTTCAATTGTGCTACGGGGGAGCTAATTTCTTGTCGAGCCTTGGACTTTAGTCCCGCTTCTGATGCCATTCTCGTCCTTTTGCGGTTTATTCGCGATACACGCCCATCATCGATTTAATAAGACTGTACGATATTTTATGAGCACTACACTTGATTATGTCTATGCAGAGATAGATAGCTGTATGCTGATGGATGATGGTGCTGATAATGATTCGATGTCAGCTTTTGTTTGCGAAGACTTGGTACGAAGAAGCACTTTTAAGCTTTACACGCACAGACCAGAAGAACACAGAAGAGCTGCCCACTAGCCTGCCTTCATGCACGTCACCTCCGGAATACCATTGCCATGACAACTTTTGTCCCTTTGTACCTGCGATCACCTTGTCGAGTCTCAAAAATCAAGACATGTCAAACGTAGAAAGGGCGAAAGTGTCTGAGGTAAAGGTGGGCTCAAAATCATACTTTAAAGATGACATTCAGACCATCTTGAAATGGACAATCTCTCATCGAATTCTGGCAATAGTTACCTTATTGCTATCAGCAAAATTTGTACAGCATTTCGACTCTTCCGCTTCATTACAGCTGATTTTGGACAAAGAAAGCAGAACTTCAACTTCATTCGGACTGTTGCGACATTACGCTTTTAGCTCTTTGCGATGGGATGTTTTACACTTCTTAGGCGTAGCTAGTCCTAGACCACTTCCATTATCTGATCAATTGGATCTTTCTGCACCCGTTCAACAACAATTTTGGTCGCCACTCAAAGGTTTTGGCGGAGGACTGCAGTATGAAAATTCAATCGCATTTCAACCTGGAATCATTTGGCTTTTACGTCTTACAGGGTATCCGTCATATACGACGGAAGAAGGACCAAGAAGTTGGGATCCGATTCGTTCTTTGTGGATCACATCAACCCTTGCTACAATCATTTCGATAACGCTTCCGGTGCAATTTTATATGTAAGTTAATTGAATATCCCTTAGAAATGTCAATACTGACGAGACTCTTTATTCCAGCCTTACATCTCTCCTGACTAAAAATCGTCGATTGGCAAAAATATCATCCTTTCTCAGCATATTCTCTTTTGCCCCAGCAACGCTCATCACTCCCACTCCGGAACCTTTCTTTGCATTTTTTGCCTTGATCGGTCATCTCTGCCTGGCCACGTCCTCTTTGCAATACGTCAAGAACAAATTTTTATCTCTTCCTTTTCTTACATTTGCTGCCTCTATTTCCTTCGGGATAGCAAACGTTTTTCGAGCAAATGGAGTTTTGTTATCTGGTTTCGTAATTTGGCGTTTATTATGGCAAGATGATGTCGCACTTTCTTCAGTCATTTTGCGAGCACTGTGGACTCTACTTCTCGCTCCAGTCACCTTGATGCCCATATTTCTCACGCAAACATGGGCATTCAATCGCATTTGCACCAATTCATTTGAAGCTGCTCGACCATGGTGTAATGAAAAGCTGGTAATACCTTACAACTTCATCCAATCACATTATTGGTGAGTACTTATCTTCGATAGCGATCGCATGGTATTTAAACTGAGTCTTCTTTCTCTGTTCTCAGGAACGTTGGCCCTTTCCGCTATTGGACATTGTCGCAACTACCCAATTGGATTCTTGCGTCACCCGTTCTTTATTTGATCGCTCGATGGCTGACGTCTTACTACAGTGCTGACATACAATCGGTCATTGATAGGACACTTTGGCCATTTAGTGTGAGCGAGCAGAATCAAGGAGAGGAGTCAACAAGACCGAACGTCAAGCAATCTGCAGCGGCTGATACCCGCAGACTATCGGTCAACGTACGATCGGCCCCACAGCTCTTGCCGTTTGCGCATTATACTTTGGCCCTCTTTTTGATCTTGATCGTTTCCTCTCACGTTCAAATCGCTCTTCGATTCGCGACACAAGGTGCTCTGCCTGTGGTATGGTGGTCAGCCGCTGAGCTGGTCGAGAAACGATCTCTCTTGCGCCATGGCAAGCTCTCGCTGAATACTCTTTTGACCCTTTCAATTGCCTGGCAGACGATCAGTATTGTGTTGTATGCTGGATTCTATCCGCCTGCGTAATGTGCTTGTATCCTTTCTTGTGCCAAAGATCAATTTGTTGTTTTCCTTGCTTTTACCTTTGTCGTTGTGCAGCGTTACCGATTCCATTCAGGTTATCATTTCGACCGATTTCGTTCGATTGCTGCTGCTGTTGTTGTTGTTCACTTTCATCGGCCCATCGTGATGCATTTTGAGGCTGATTCTCATCCCCTACTACCTTTTGCCTTTGCATCTTTAGATCTTCCACATCAGAAGATTGCAGTGAGATTTGAGTGGGTGGTCTACGAATCATCGTGATGAGAGAATGATGAAAGTGAAATGTCAAGAAGATGTGTTGATTGTGTTGTTTGTTGTAATACGCTAATCTTTACGCGCCGCCGTGTAAGGCGTTTAATGGGCGTTGGATTTGTGGGAATACTATACAAGGTGCAAAGAAGGAGTGGAGATAACTTGATCCCCAACAACATATCACATATATTCAATTATACAAGATGGCAGCAGCAGCAGGTGCCTCAAGATGGCAATCGTTTATGAATCATCCAGCTGGACCCAAAACAGGTGAGTGGATCATTAGAAAGGATGCAATATCAAACAGTGTGACTGACTCTCTCTTCCCGATAGTCTTCTTCTGGGCTCCGATCATGAAATGGTGTTTGGTTGCAGCAGGTTTGAAAGATCTAAGTAGACCAGCCGATAAACTTTCCGTCAGTCAAAATGTCGCTTTGGCCACAACAGGAATGATTTGGGTACGGTATTCACTCGTTATTACACCGGTAAATTATAGTCTAGCAGCAGTGAACTTCTTTGTTGGAACGACTGGTATCATGCAACTATACAGAATCTGGGATTTTAATAAGAATAAAGGAGCTTCACCTATAACGGAAGCAGCACAAGGATTCAAGAAAGAAGCTGAAGGTGTTGCAAAAGATCTAAAGAGTGAAGTAAAAGCAGCTGAACAAGACCTAAAGAAACGGATCTGATTCGTCACACCATACGCCATCCTTTACGACTTCTAGCACCAACTTCTGCATTTTACTGTACAATTCAATTTATATGACTGAAGAGATCGTTTCACGAGAGAGATAAAGGTTCGACGTAGTGCTTGGACCTTTGCTGGATATATTCTATAATACAACAATCGGGTAAGAATAGAAAGGGTAAAAGATCAATTAGACCATGTACAACCTCAAGAGGTATACGAGGCAGACATTATCCGCAACCTTTGCACAAATTTGGCTTGCTCATTAGCAGCAGACGTTTGTTCCACCAGTGCCACTGCCAATTGATCGATATTCTCTTTAGCTGTTCGCAACGAATCTGCGACTTCCTCACTTCTCTCCAGCGGTTTGATTGTACTTTCACCTGTTTGACTATCACGTTCTTTGACCAACTTCTCTATTTCGGATTCTAGCCTTCTCCGTTTGTTCTCTCGCTTTTGTTCAATTTCTCTTTGTAATTGAGCTCGAGTTTGCAATAATGCCGCTCGTTTGGATGGGATCGTTTTACGAGCTGCTATTGCCTGAGCTGTTGATGTATCGCATCTTTCTGATAGCATTCGTACACGTTGCGATAATTCTTGATCGAATGGTTGCGTGCCATCTGTTCCCTCTCGAAACGGCATCCCATTCACTGTAACGTTGGACTCTAGCTTCTTCTTTGCTGATTTGATCCACTACAAAAAGGTGAATGGGTTGGAATGCTGTCAGTATATCTTTCATCTCACTACTTGTCAGGGATTAGGACCCTTGCTATCTCTCTGACCACTCACCAATTCGATCGTTTCTTCGCATGTTTTTAGTACTTTTCGATCGTTGGACTGGCCAGCTTTATCCAGTTCATCTCGCAGAAGAGCTAGAGAGTGTTTCCTGATCTGCTCCAAGACATGGTCCAGATCCCCACGTTCAGTGAGATCCACTTTGGGGAAATCGTCTTGCATTGTTGAGGAAGTAACAACCCTGCAATGATGATGATGATGGCTGTCCAAACATGAAACGCGAAAGAAACCAACACTTTAAATCAAATGCATGTTTACCTTGATACGCGTCTGCACGCCAAATTAGTTTCTGTGTGTGTGGAGAATAAAGTTGCAATTTCTTCCTTTCCATCTTTCTCCTCCGTCTTACAGGTGGCCGTCGTTAGCATGTCTCTGCCGCAAGCCTTGCATGCATTTTTGAATAATGTCGGTCAAGCATACAAGGCTAGGGAGCAGAATCCTTACCTGCTGGCAAATGCCGTTCGACTAGATTCGTCGCTACATACAACACTACAATCTGCTATTCAACAGGTAAGTACTTTGGCTTCAACCGGGATCAAGAATATCTCTGTTGATGCAAATATAAAATCTGACAATACCAATACGATATCCCTCTCAGCAGAGAAACATAGACTTCGAGAAGGCCGTCAGCGCATCAGCACATATACCAGCTTCCGAAAGAATACATCCTTTTCTCGTTTCTTTGCTGCAATTCGTTTCACAACAACAGAGCATACAATCTCTTACATACAGGAAAGGGTTGGTGTCCAATATTCCTGTTGCAAGCTACCTAGAAGCGTATGAGAAATGGTCACAGGTCTACTCGCGCGCATCTACGGTTTTCCAATCTCAAGATTCTTCCTTTTTCGGTCCAACATTACGGTACGTTGGCACTTCTTTGGTACTTCTGGCTATCTCGACCGATAACCGAAGCGGTGATCTTAACCAACCTTGCATCACAGATGCTGTCTCCAAGATTTCTAGAACAACTGGAGTTGCTGCAATTGATCGTTCCCCCTTACCCGGACAACAAACTAGACGATCAGAAGTTTTGTGGCTAGCCAATGCAAGTTTTCGATGTTACTTCAAGCTGAAGAATATCCGCTTATGCGAAACAGTTTTGGGATCTGTGGAGAATGCCTTGACTCTGAACAGACAACATGCCAGTGTTCAACAAAAAGAGGCAGCAAAGCAAGCGCCTAATCCAGCAGAGGCTTCGACTGCATTGGGCATGGCATGCTATAGTCGTGCAGATATGGTGACCTACAGGTACTATCTAGGCAGGCTCAGATTGTCTCAGCATCGGATACGAATCGCCTATAATGAACTCCGATGGGCTTTTGACAATTGCACGAATGAGCATATGCATAACAAGAATATGATTTTATCACATTGCATTGTTGCAGCTTTGATTCTAGGGATCTATCCTTCTATGCAATTATTGCAAGCTTCTGGATTAGAAGGACCGTTTGGACAACTAATCTATCGAATTCAAAAAGGCGATGGGCGTGGTATGTATGCTGAATTGGATAGATGGAGAGATTGGCATCGAGCAAAGGGACATTATCTTCTACTTCGAGAGAAATTAGAGATTGGAACATGGCGTAATTTGATGCGAAGAAGGTGAGTGGTGGAAGCAAATTCACATAAATATGCAAGCAAGTTAACAATTTTCTCTCCTTTCCAGCTTCCTTATCGCTCGACTTGTTAATGGATTAGGACCTTTTGAATTGAAGCCTACTGCCCCAACAATAGCAGGAGCACCAGCTTCAAAGACTCCTCCTCCCATCCTCAAATTAGCACAATTTCTGGTTATCGCACGCAGAGCATGGAAGGATGATGGATTGGCATTAGATGATGTCGAATGCGTTGTTGCTAGCTTGATCGATCAAGGTTACGTTAAAGGTTATGCCATGCATAGTTCTGGAAATGTCGTTTTACGCAGAACGGCTGATTTTGGATTTGTTCGAATGAGCACGGTGTATTAATAAGGGTAGCAGATATATGTACAATAAATAATATATATGATAGCTAAAAGAACGATTGAGATGATGGATCTATTGTACAATCATTTCAGGAGGAAGTATGCTAAAATAAGGCTTTCTACAAAGCCTAGGCCGCGGGAATGTTGTAGTATTCTATGCATAAAAGCAGAGCCAAAATGCGAAACCTTAAAATCTTAAGAGCGGGTATTTGTTTGTTTGTTGCGTTACAGGCACGGGCCGATATGCATGCAAGCCGCTTAAGATGATACCGCATGGTTTTTCTGATTGAATAGTAGCTCCCTCCTCTCCCACCATCACTACCTCACAATCCTTTGACAACATGACAGAAAGCGCTCAACAGATCGCAAAGAGAGTTTTGGTAGATTTGGACGCTTTGGTCGGACAAGGCAAATTACAGCAACATCAAATCGCTTCTATTCGATCTGAATTGGAGCCTGTTGCACGACCTGCTCCTCCTCCGATCATTGCACGTAAGCCAGCAGTAGTGGCAAGGAAGAGATTCCGTGCTATTTGGTCATACAATGGAGCAGATGCAGATGAAATCTCGTTCAATGAAGGTGATTTGTTGGAAATGATTGAAGAGGTCAGTGAAGGATGGTGGAAAGGTTGCGTAGTTCAACCGGACGGACGAAAAGGTCAAGAAGGTATGTTCCCAAGCAATTACGTAGAGGTACTTCCGGACAATACAATCGTGGCCCCACAAAGAATGGTGCCTCCGCTTCCTCAACGTCAATTAGACAATGGACCTCCAGCTTATGGAAACCAGAATATAGATGATGAAAAGCGTGCCATGGGTTATCACACACCACCACCGCAACAACCATACAGTGATGCTCCAGCTCCACTCGGTCCACCGAAATGGCAACCAGGAGTGGCACGCTGGAGCTCAGGCCCTCCCATGCCACCTCCACCGCCACCAAGCAACTTCTCTCCTGGTCCAATGTCCCCTCCCCCACAAACGGGTTATTACAATCAACCACCAATGCCATACGGAGGTGCAACGCCAGGCGCTTATGGAAATCAACCCAATCAACAGCTGCAACAAATACCTGAGGCAGAACAAGCTCAAAAACGTGATAAAGTGAGTATCTTAGTAGGATGTGACATAAAACCCATAAAGTGATTTAGAAAGCTGAGACGGATTGCAACCTTTTTGATTGCTCCTTCTAAAAGTTCAAAAAGATTGGTGGTCGTGTAGGTGAAAGAATGGCAGGAGGATTTGCCGGTGGTCTAGGATTTGGCGTTGGAGCCAATTTGATTAACCAGCTGTGAATAATACAGGAATTGATAAGATGAAGGATTTCGTGTGCTGACATTCTCTCCTTCGCCTTCGCTAGATGAAAAAGTTCGCCGGTCGTATGGGCGAGACGATGGCGGGTGGTTTGGCAGGTGGTGTCGGTTTTGGTATCGGAAGTCATTTGTTCTAGCATGTATTGGAATTGCCAACAATTTTTTCCCCTTTCTTTTCCGTTCATTCATGTACATTATCATAATAGCACACCTTATTTCACAGTCAACGCAGGCAATCTATACCAAAAATGAGAAAAGAGCTGAATTATAGAGATTGTCATGTACACTGATCCTACACCAAATGTTCTTCCTCTTCAAAATAGTAAAGCAGCATCCTCTTGGAATAAGAGCGAGATACTCTCTCCGTTATGCGTCCTTCTAATACTTTCCGCGATCACTGCTGAGATGTCCATGATTTCCAATTTTCCGCCGCTCAATTGTGCTTTTTCCAAATTTGGAATTGTGTTTGTGACGACTAAACGTTCCAAGCTCAAAATCCTTAAAAGATCAGTTGCTTTTCCACTCAACAAGCCATGACTGACGTGAGCATACACTTTAGCAGCACCAGCATCTTTCAACGTCTTTGCAGCTAAAGCCAATGTTCTTCCTGTGTCAATCATATCGTCCACCAAGATTGCCGTCTTTCCCTTTACATCTCCTACCAAGATTTCCATCTTTGTTTCTTCTGGATCATCACTTTCGTCCACTTCACTTTCTTTCGATCCATCATTCACACCTGTGACTCCTGTCTTGATGCCGCCCGAGACGATCTTGTGTCCGTTTTCATCAAAGCTTATCCATTCACCTCTATCACCTACATGGATACCATTGGCCAAAGGCGTGCTGACCTTTGGTGCATTAGGCGAAGCCTCTCTAGACGAACGAAGATGATCATCCAAGGCGCCTGCTGCTAATCGAGGATGAATGCGATTTAGGTGACCTTCATTAACGCCAGCTTGTCTCTCTTGTTCGCGAGAGATGTTATGTAATTCTTCGTCAACGTTACGCAACGTATTACTTGCCGAACGAGAAGAACTTCCGATCGATTGCGATTGCATTCCTTTTGCTAATCTTTCAACTTCGGCTGAAGTTGGATCGGCAGCATGATCAACGATAAAGCTTCCCGTCATTGGAGTTTGCATTCCTGACATTAAATCACTACTTGACGATTGTGTACTTAAGCCTTTCTGTAATCGTTTTTCAGCACGAATCCTTCGATTTTGTTCACGTTTTCGATTACGATTGATCAATGCGAAATCCACACCCAAGAGATCTGCCAAAGAAGTTGCACGTTTTGCACCACCAGCATCAGGGCTGACGATGATGCTATTACGATAATCCGGTATTCTTGCTCTGATCCAACGAGCGACACTTGGTTCGCTAGTCAAATTGTCGACTGGAATATCGAAAAAGCCTTGGATTTGACTTGCATGTAAATCCATTGTGATAACGTGATCTGCTCCTGCGACTGTGATCATATTTGCGACTAATTTTGCAGTGATTGGAGCACGAGATTTATCCTTTTTATCATGACGTGAATAAGGAAAAGCCGGAATGACAGCAGTTATACGACGAGCAGAAGCAGTTTTGCAAGCGCTCAAGATGATTAAAAGTTCCATCAAACTATCATTTGGATCCACAAATGGACTATTTCCAGTTTGTAAAACGAAAACATCTTCATCACGAACTGAACTCCCGATCCGAACATCAATCGATTGATCGGCAAACTTTTTGCAAACGCATGTTGTTAGCTGGATGCCTAATCGATCGGCCACCATTTGTGCCAATTCTGGATGACTGTTGCCCGTCAAGAGCTTGATTGAATTGACTCCCGGCATGTTGTCTGTTGTTTGTCACTACCACCAATACGTTGCAAATTTTCTTGGTAGTGAGCAAGATCAAAAGATAGCATTTATCTTGTCGGTTTTGCTTCTTCCGTCCATACGCCCTAAAACTACCGCCCGATTTTCAGGGCACAAGACGCCTGCCTGCGCTGTATATCCGTTTATCGCCTTTTATTTTTTAGAAGAAAAAAGTTTAAAGTCAGGAAGCGGGGGATTGATAAGGGCATACATTCACGTGTAAAAGGCAGGTCAATCAGTCATTCGCAATATATTCTCGCTCATTGGCTCACCGGATGGTCACTGATGCGGATCCGATGATTGCATTCAACGGAATCATTACTTGATATCTACAGCAACAGATGCCACACAAACAATCGCAAGAATGAGTGAAAGGCAGAGAAAAGCACAGAGTGATCAAACTATAGCTTACTATCGAGCACCTTAGAGTGGAGAGCATTCAATAATTGCTGCATGGTAATCAATGGTACAAGTAGGAATGTTAAAGAGTATACAGCTGATCATTTATGCTGCATGTGTAGCTGGATCGGGACCCAAAACTTTTGCGTCTTGTAAAAGCTTTTCCAATTCACCAGATTGATGCATACTGAGCATGATATCGCATCCTCCGGTGAATTCACCTTGAACGTATACTTGAGGAATGGTTGGCCAAGAGCTGAACTCTTTAATACCTTCACGTAATTCTTGATCATCCAAACAGTTGTACGTCTTTACATTCTTTCTGTCAACACCTTGAACGTCCAGGATTTGAATCACCGTTCTACTGAATCCACACATTGGCATTTCGGGAGTTCCTTTCATGAATACTACAAGTGGATTTGATTCAACTGCCTTTTGGATCTTTTGACGTGCATCATTGCTCAATGCTAATCTGGTAGCTGATGTGTGAAATTGAACAGGTCTTTGTAATGCACATTGACGCAAAGCACCGGTAGCACCGCTTGACCTCTAGAGAAGGGGGAAAGAATGATAGATGTCAGTGACTTGTTTCACGACATTCCTCTGCCTGATATGTCTACTCACTAGTGTTTGACTTGTCGCTCTGAGGAAAGACATTGTGATCTATATGATGGTGGCGATGTGAGAGAGAGAAGGTGGAGCGTTTTGATTGACAAGGATAACTCCGTTCTAGCGCGTAAAAGGGATGACTTAAAGTCCGAGTATAAATCACGTGTTTGCCCGCTCTAAAGCTTAACAATTTTTGGAAGACTAGGAATTTTGATGCGAAAGAATGATTGAAGGAAAAAAAATAGAGAAATGGAAACATACTTCTTTACCACCAATAGAGCATTCATTTGTCACATTACAGAGTGAGTATTTTCAATCTGGATAAACATCTAAAATGATGAACAAACTAGATGACGAGGCTGAGGGCGGATCGTATCGAGAGGCATGTCGGACGATAGCTTTATGTTGTTGAATGACACTCGGATCCGTCTAATGCTTACAACACTAGGCTACCATCCTGAAACGTATTCTGTGGAAGAGCAATTAAAGTACGCAAGAATACTGACATTCAATCTCTCTTCCTAATAGATGGCTCCTGGTCAACCTGCTTTTTGTGAGATAGACTCAGATGATGATTCTGACACAGGCTCCGATTACTCCGTCACACAAACCCAATTAGCGGTAACGGATGGTGCATTGGAAGGAGATGATGAAACAAATCCACTCGTTTCGCGGATAGGTGGCCGAGTGGCTTGGCTACCAACTGCGTCTTTACCACCAGCAAATGTTGCACAATGTCAACATTGCTCACAGGAGATGGAATTATTGGTTCAAATATTTGCACCTTTGGATGATTCACCCTTTGATCGAATCGTTTTGGTATGGGGATGTGCAAGAGCACCTTGTCAAAAGAAAGGAACGGGAAGGTGAGTACTGTTGCATTTGAGAACATTCGAACTGCGATCCCTGGAATTTGGCAAATGATTAGTACAAATTTCTTCACTTGAACTTCTCATTTTTTTGAGAGGTACTGAAACTACCTAATCTTTGACAAACGAGCTTTTTAACCATGATGCCTTATTCTTCGGGTCGCATTTCTTATTGTGCTGTTTTTTGTGAACGCCTGTCCACTGACATACTTTCTTACCAACTACAGCATCAAAGCTATCAGGCTTCTATCACACAATGCTCGATGGGCAGCCAAATTGGAAAAGAAGCGGCTACGGGAAGAAGAGAGACAAGCCAAGAAAGAACAGCTTGCCAAAGAACAGAAAGCTCGTCAGGAAGAGGACGATAAGCGCAAGAAGATCAACCCATTCTCTTCAGCGGCTGGAAAAAGTCTGAATGGCGGCCTTGGAGGAAACCTATTTGGTGCAGACAGTGCAACCAATCCGTTTGGAAGTGGTGCGAATGCAAACCCTTTTGCACCTTCTGCTCCTCAGAATGAAGTTGCTGAGGCCAAGGATGAAAGTGCACAAAAGGATGAATCTTCAGAGAGTGAATCGGAGGATGAAGAAGATAATGAGGAACAGATGGCTGAGGAGCTTGCTATCAAAGCATCAATTGAAACTTCTAAAGCTGATTGGTCCGATCAAGATTGGAGTCAAAAAGCACCTGCATATGAACCTGCCCAATATCTCACCACTTTTGCTGAACCTACTTCATCAACACGGACAGAAGCCGAACAAAAGAAGAACAAGGCACAAATGCAAAAGCTGAAACAAGACGGAGTTCAAGACGTTCCTGGATGGGAAGCAGAAAAGTATGAAAGTATGATGGCGAAGGGAACGGATGAGATATTTGAACGATTCGTGAAGCGCGTTGCTGCTCATGGAAAACAAATTGTTCGATATGAGTTTGGAGGTGTTCCAATACCATTCCATGCGAAAGGAAAGGCTTACGAAAAGATTTGGCCATCTAAACAAGCAGGAGGAAAGACTGTCATTTCTGGACAAGCATTCAAAGCTGGATCATCAGGGCGAGAATATTCTACGGCCAATATACCCGCTTGTCCTAAATGTGGTTCTAAACGAGTGTGCGAGATGCAATTGATGCCTAATCTGGTAAACACATTGCGACCAAAGATGCTCAAAGGTGGCAATGATGGAGATTACAAGGTGACTAAAGAAGATGCCGAAGCTGAAAGACGAAGAGAGATTGAAGAAGCTTTGGGACACAAGTTGCCTAATCAACCAGATGCAGATGGTATCACACGAGACAAGGTCGAGCAAAGTACTACAGAAGAACAGAATGGAGAACTGACTCGCAGAACTGGATTGAAGTGGAATACTGCCTTCGTCTTTGTTTGCGAGAAGGACTGTCATCAAGAAGCTGAAGGCAAGTCTAGTTGGAGTGAAGAGTTAGTGGAGCTGCAGTATGAGAATGAGGTTTGAATACCACAATTCTTTTGTATTATTATTATTATCATCAATTTGTACTTTTATTGCATTTGTTTTGATTTTGTATCACATCGAGAAGATTGTAAGTTGTGCCAAATTGGTCTTGGATTGAGTGATTTCGTTGCGAAGGACCGGACCCTGTTCATTTGCCGTGTGTGCGCTATTGCGCGGAGTCTAGAAGAGCGGGAGGAGTAAGCGAAAGAAGCAGAAGCATACACGCAGGCGGTTGGAAAGCGTGGAGTAATAATTTTTCGGGATTTAAAGTTATTCAACGTTGTGTTGCTACTTCCTCCACCATTCACTCAAACATACAAAGAAAGGCTGCTACGACGACTTCAAACATGGAAGGAAATCACTCTGAGCTTGGTAAGATGCCAAGTATGTCAGCCGAATGCACTACTGCAAAGCATCGATATGATGATTGTTTCAATAAATGGTTTGAAGATTATTTAGGATTAAGTCAAGGAACGAAAAGTAGTGGATCTTCGACAACCGGTGGAAGTAGTTCGAAGGGTAGCTTTTGGTCAACATCTTCTTCTAGATCTTCTACTTCATCAACACAGGCTAGCCCGATCGATGCAATTCAAGGTGGACCACAGAGGACACAAACGGAGAGAAAGGCATTACGAGAACGATTGGACGGAGAATGCGGAGAGTTTTGGAAGGAATATCAAAGTTGTGTTTTGGTGAGTATATCAAATATACCAGAAATGAACGATTACTGACAAATTTTCCTTTGCCCATACCAGCGTGCTGTTAAGGAGAGAGATTTGGACGGTCTAATCCAAGAAGCACAAGCGCACAATCCATTCCCGTTCCCAAAAGATATCCCTAAAGGCAAGCCAAACAATGAACCATTTCCCTTTCCAGCAGGCGAGAATGGTCGGTGATTATCATCGAGCTGCTAGATTTACCTGTATTATACCAGCACATGAAAAAAGCGGAATGCAAATCAGACTCCCTTCTCAGAAAAGTCACACAAAATAAAGATGATTACTATTTAACAAATTAATGTACAGACAGAGATTATACGTTACTGACCTTTTGCTGTTGCTGCTCAAAAGCAAAACTCCAAAGAGGTGTCGATCTCACATACGATTCTTCAAGCAAAGCCTTGGGAGATCCTGCTCCCACATGTTGAACGAGAGGTGGACTGATTGCTAGGCGATCCTTGTCGTGTGCATCTAGCCAACGGTTGATAAGATTATGGTATGGCATCAAACCGATATTTTGACGTATATGATCTTTGAGTGGCCGAACCACTTCGTTTGGGTATAAAGTTGCTTGTGTACAACATCCCCTCGTGTTCATCAGTGAGACACCTTCGGGCACTTTGTAGATTAGATTACGTCCTGATAAGATGAACAAGACACAGTAGAATAACGTCATCAAAAGGATGAGCAGCTGTGATGCAAATGGTAATCGTGCTCTTGCCATACCTCCACGTCCGATCTTGCGTTCATCATGATCTAAGCCTTCATGTGCTCGCATAAGGTCCATCTTGGATCGTACACCTGCAATTGTGGCATATCGTGCTGGCACCCTTCCGAATACCAAGATGAAAATTGCAACACTTCCGACGATTAACGAACAGCACAAAACCAACTTTTGAACTTCTTCATTTTCCCAACCAAAATACTTTTCCGCGTAAAAGAGTCGTAAGTACGCCCATTGTTGTGTACCTTTGGCATGCGTTCGTTCTTCAGCCTTCCGCAAACTTTGTTCAAAGATGTTATACCACCCTTTTTTGAATACGACATCATCTTCGACGATTAAACAATATCTCCCGTTTGTCTTTTCACAAATTTCCATTGCGATCGAATAATCAGACGTTCCTGCCCTTTGCCAATCGTTTGTTCGGGAATTCTTGTTGGCAAGATTGACCAATGGCTTTTGCATTACTGTCAAAGCTGCATGAGGTTGATCTTTCCTGGATGCCATTGTTGCAGGCAAGTAGGGTTCTTTGGGCTCCTTTCTAACGACGATTTGGTCCACAAGTCCGTGCAGCCATGCGGATGAGAAGAATGGCTGGTTGGTCGGATCAAGTTCACCACTAGAAACAGAAACGTGAATCTTTGGTCTTTGTAGGTTTGGGATGTCCATCAAAAAGGAACCAATGCTTGCGTCCAAATATTGTTCATGTGGTCTACGAACAGTCAAAAAGACGACAGCCAATTCCGGACCACTAGCGATTCCACTTGCCGATTTAAAACGTTGAACGGGAACATTTCCTTCTTGTAGTCTAAGATCCATTTGTTCGATCCAATTACGTGCCTCGGTTGTACGTGCGTCTGAAATTGGATTTTGAAACGTTTCCAATGTTGGATCGAAAAAGTTTGAATTTGGGTTATGTTGACCATAACGCATTGCCAATTGAATGGAAACGAATGCGAGCACCACAAATGCGATTAATAGACGCAGCGGTCGAAAAAGAAAGACTAAGAGCCATCTTGGAGGATCCATGGCTATTTGAAAGTGCTTGACAATGATGACAACGTGTAAGAAGGGAGGAAAGAAGTGCTCAAACATCGCATTGGCGTCAAGTTGAGCCTAGGATGATTTGCATGCATACGCCCTGCATATGAACTTCTTCTTTTTAAGGGCGAACGCGGCGGACATAAGCGCTAAAAATAAAGATTAAGCTTTTCCCTTCTTGTGTTACTTTCGCAATGATCATCACCTCTTCCCGAGATATCATCAAACATGGCAAATCCAGTAAATGATACTGTGCCTACATACAATGCAGGAGAATACATCACAACGACCGGAATGGCAAATCGAGTTGCACGCAATGCACGTGTGTATGGTTCATCAAACATAATGATGGGTGGAAAGTGCATCATTCATACACACGCAATCATTCGTGGAGATCTGACAAGAAGGGAAAAAGCAGAATCAGAAACGAGCGCAGAAAAGACTAGAGACATTCGATCTTCTTCTGCCCCTGTTGCAATCACATGTGGACGATATTGTGTGTTTGGAGATAGTTGTGTGGTTAGACCAGCATACAAGGTATACAAAGGGTGAGTGAACATGGCACAAAGAACAATGAGAGATGTGGATCGCTGACCCTATCCTGCATCCTGTGCTATCTAGACTATTCTCGTTCTACCCCGTACGAATGGGTCATCATGTGCATATAGGCGCTGGATCGATAGTAGAATCAGCAGTGATTGGGGATCATGTGGAGATCGGAAGAAACTGCATTCTGGGAAAATTGAGCGTTTTAAAAGATTCAATACGGATTTTAGACGGAGCTGTTGTTCCTCCAGGAACGGTTTTGACAAGTGGTACAGTTTGGGCAGGATCTCCTGGTAAGTGTTTGGATTTGATTTATCTGAAACAAAAGCTGCTCACATTTCATCTATTCTTCATCGCCTACTCTTCAGCCAAATGCATCGGTGATGTCGCGGAATCTTTTGCTGAACAACATGAAATTCGATCAAAAGATTACTATATGCGATTCAAAGAGGCACCACGAGCATGAGAGAAGGGGTACCTTGTATGTGTTTCTAGACTTTCTTACGTTTCATCTGTATTTTTACAATATACCAAGCATTAATTTACTGTTCAAAATCATATTTGATATTACCTTCCAAAAAAGTTGAAAGATTGTGACGCCTTTCCTTGCCAGTCCTCAATCAAACTGCCAATAGGTTTAGCTGTCAAATTACACCGGTGGAAGCACAAGTAGAATTATGTAAGCATGACACCCAAAACGCCGACGAGATGGCAGGGAGGACACGTGGTATCCTAAGCGGACTTGTTCACAGCGATCTTTCGGTTTCACAAGATGATGACTTTTAAGAGATGTCCTCGGAGGTCTTCCATTGAAATCATTCGTAGCAAGATCAACAAGTGAGGTAAAGTATTTCAGTCAGGATCTTTTTGACGTTTATTCCAGCGGGTGTGCAAATTGAGGCGCTAGGTTTAGACGCGCTCTCTCATTGGCTCATCATTGATTTGTTTTTGCCTTTGCTAGGGCTTTAGCCGATTACAAACAGCCTAACCGATTGGCCACTGTACGCCTGCGCGTAAGAGTTAGAGAGCCAACAAAACAGCGAAGAGCTTCCACTCACACTTTGTTCTACAGATTAACAATCCTCCCGCCACCACCAACCTATCAGGTCATCCAAATCAGTACTTTGGCTCCCCACAGCTGCCATTGCATTCCATTCACAATGGCTTCTATGGCAAGTAATAGCGGAAGGATGATGATGAGAACATCATTGGCAAGGCAATATGCCAACGTTGGACCAAGTTCAATGGCAGTTCGTTCATTGATGATGGGAAGATCTTTGGCCGGTGTCAATACCTCATCATCCTCAGCAATAACTCGTATGTTATCAACAACATCAGCAAAATCAGCACAACCAGTCGGACCTACACAATTAAGTGAAGGTCTACCAAAGACGACAATCTACTATCCACCCTCAGATGCTCAAAGCGCTCAAGCAAGCAGTGCTTTGAACCCCGAAGACATGACACCTTATCCTGATTACTCAAAAGGACCATCAGCAATTCAAAAAGCTGCAAGCTTGTTCTTCTTTACCGAAATCTTCCGAGGAATGTGGATCATTTTGGAAAACTTTTTCCGTCCACCTTACACGATCATGTATCCGTTCGAAAAAGGACCTTTAAGTCCTAGATTCCGCGGTGAACATGCTTTACGTAGATACCCAACCGGAGAGGAAAGATGTATCGCATGCAAATTGTGCGAAGCTATTTGCCCTGCACAAGCAATCACGATTGAATCTGAACCAAGAGAAGATGGAGCCCGTCGTACAACACGTTATGATATCGATATGACAAAGTGCATTTACTGTGGTTACTGTCAAGAGGCTTGCCCTGTTGATGCAATTGTTGAAACACAAAATGCAGAATTCAGTACTGAATGGCGTGAGGAGTTATTGTACAACAAGGAGAAGCTATTGGCAAACGGTGACAAATACGAAGCAGAATACGCCTCCAACCTACAGCAAGACCACTTGTACCGCTAACTCTAACTTCTTTCTTTAATTGAATCATTTCCGATGAGAGAAAAGCGCAAATGCGGCTTGTTGTTTGAATGCATCATTGACGATATGACAACTGACTTAATTATTTGAATGGGGCATTCACGATGATAAGATAAATGCAAAAGTGGTGATTTGAATTGGTAATGTAAATGTGTGATGCTACAATAAAATACAAGCGGAAGAAATATGTAGTTCTCTCGCGGTGAAACAGAAGTGGCGAGCAATGCTGCTACTGAAAGATGCTATATAATGATGGCTAAGATGCGACTGAGCAGGTAAACTCATCTATTAAACTTTGAATCCCAATGAAGCCATACATTCTCTGTGCTTCTTGACCAACTCTTCACACTGTCTTGCCTGTTCTCCATGCTCGGCTACCGAATGTCCAAATTTAAGGAAACATTCATCTCTGGCTGATTTCGTTTCTGGGCATGCACAGCATCTGCAAGGTTGTAAAAGAATAGTGGCGAAAGAGGCAGAGATGGTTTTTGTCAATAATGTCGACCAAAAAAGCTTAGCAATAGGCGTTGAGGAGACTGTCAATGGAACAGAACGGGATCATTGTTTGTCCCTCATGATCATTACCATGATCAATAACACAGTCCGCCGCTCCTCCACGTTTTCTTGTGTGATCTACTTACGGTTTAATTCCGGTCGGGTTGAGAGGATTGACAGCTTTTGGCGATGTATCAACGTCGACTGGTGCTCTGATGGATTGTGTAGCAGCTGACATTATGGCTTTGTGTGAATT
Source organism: Meira miltonrushii (assembly GCF_003144205.1). Lineage (NCBI taxonomy): Eukaryota > Fungi > Basidiomycota > Exobasidiomycetes > Exobasidiales > Brachybasidiaceae > Meira > Meira miltonrushii. The sequence continues at coordinate 1,738,153 of NW_020289943.1, read as the reverse complement.
AGATGATGATTGTTTGACATAACGATGTGAATTGCTCGGATCTGATTATAGCAAGCCAGAATGTTCCTAATCCCGATATGCATAAGCATTAAGGCGTGCTTTCATTAGAAGTGAGGTGGTGCCGTATACGGCCGTAATCGAGGTTTGTCTTAATTTGTCATTCGTTTTCGCTTAAGTAAGAGGAAATGACAGGTAGCAACACGTGCGGCAGCAAACTTGTTTGCAATAAGAGCCTGCGGCGCTGCACTACAGGCAACACGCCTTGAATCAAGCGAAAGCGCGCCTCTGCTCATACGCCCGAGGGGGAGCGTGTTAAGCCATAACGCTGCGCGCAGTAGCTTTGAAGCTCAAGCTTCTCGTCCTAAAGCGCTGTAAGCCTAGAACGGATTCTTGAGATCTACAATTTGGATACCATCTTGAATCCAAACTCTTTCTTTCGACCACACTCACGTCACTTCATATCAGAACATACTTGAAAATGTCAGCTGATCTCGCTTCGACTTATGCCGCCCTCATCTTGGCCGACGAAGGCCAAGAAATCTCGGTTAGTATCATGATCAGAAATGCGAATGGAAAGATGATGAGAGGAGGAAGATTAGGTGGAAAGCTAGGATGGACATTTCGACGAGGGAAGTTGGATGGAGGAAGTGCTGGTGTTATTGGGTCGATCTGATCTCGCTCGATGGAGAAGCTTTCGAATGATATACATTGGAAGACCAATCGAAAACGCCATCTTAGCATGCATATCCACCGATGTCGAAACCTACGTCTTTCATCACACTCTTTCAACAACAGACATGCTGACATTCATACTTTTCCCCTTTCCAATTCTACAGAGTGAGAAGATCGTCGCTCTAACTGCCGCCGCCAACGTCCCAGTTGAACCCATCTGGGCCACCCTTTTGGCCAAGGCTTTGGAAGGCAAGGACGTTAAGGAATTGTTGACCAACGTCGGATCCGGAGGTGGTGCACCAGCCGCTGTTGCCGCCCCATCTGGTGGTGCTGCTGCCGGTGGTGCCGCTGCTGAAGAGAAGGCTGAAGAGAAGAAGGAAGAAGAGAAGGAAGAATCCGACGGTGCGTATAGTATTATTCGAGGTAAACATTGGGAACGTATTTTGCTAACATGACTATTGCTTTTCACTTTCTCCTCTTCAGACGACATGGGCTTCGGTTTGTTCGACTAAGCGCTTCACCATCGTGTTGTACAATTCTTTCGACCCTATTCTTCGACATCATTCGCACTCACAAAATCATTTCTTCTCATTTCGACATCCTTGTAAAATGGCACTATGATGCATTTCACATATACGCACACAGCTATAATCACGGATATGGGGCATCGATAGATTGCTGGTTCTGTATCAATAATATGATCAGATCAGTGACTTTCAATGCCTTTGTCTTGTAGCTGTAATCTATGCAAAACATGCATTCTTCTCAAATTTGGCGTGGTTTGTTTTTCTCTCGCTGGAGAGATGATGGTGTGATAGTAGCGTTAGGGTAGACTTCGATTCATGTTTGCATTATGAGTTGATGATATATTCTTTGAATGCTTCCGAGGATCTCATAGTCATGTTATCTTCTAGATGACCATGCTGTCGTCTCTCTCTCGTTGAAAAGCTGATAGAAAACACGTGATTTTAGAAGCTTAGAAAGAACCGTGCATGACAGTTGTTGCTCCACCCCACCTTCTTCTTCCTACTATCAAACCCCCTCCCCTTCATCGTTCACCACTACAACCCGTGACCATGTCATCGAGCATTTCAAAGAGAAGCAGCAGCTCAAATGCTGGCTCAAATGGCAGCAACGGTCGTACATCCTTGCCTTTAGGATGGTACGTATTCTTTGGAATCGTTGAACCGATTAGCGTTCTGGCCGGATGTGTATATGCGACATTCTTTCAATCAAATTATCATAATGAATTGATTCCAAAAGGATATGCACAAAGAGCAATTGCAGGAATTGCAGTTCAAGGAGCGAAGAAATCAGTTTGGAAAGCTGGAACGGCAGCAAAGACTGCAATCATAACTTCTACTGCAGGTCAATTGGATGCAGCATCTCAAATGGCATTAGCACAATTAGGAAGTTGTTATTTTTTGATCATGTTAAATTCAGCTTTAATGTTTTATGCTATCAGACGTTGGTTTTCTCAACAACCCGTTGCGCAAGAAAGAGTATTGTATTTCTTATTCACCGTTTTGGGATTGGCGGATTGGACGCATATCTTGTTAACCATTCACTTTTTACCTAACCCTTCTGGTTCGTCAAACGCACTTTTGGCTTTTGCAAGCAAAGTATGGATATTAACGACGGATATGCAAGCTTGGAATTCGTTATTGTTCGGTAATATCGTCATTACCTTCTTGCTCTTTGTAGCCCGTGCTGCTTGGTGGGTCGGATTAGGACGTGATCGCTTCTTTGGCGGTAGTGTTCCTGCTGTACCATCGGACTCAAAGACAAGGTGATAAGTAGAATGCACGTCATTTGCTGTACTGTTGTGAATGTTATCGTTTGCTTATTGCTGGTATAGAAATACATATGTGTGGTGATATCAGGGGTATCTACTTGAGCATTCCAGGATTAAGGCGATGCTATTCAAGATGTGGAGCTGGTGGAGGGTGTTTCTTGTTGCGACTTCTTTGTCGGTCTGCTACGGCCCCATGAGACACGGATCTCTTGGCCACCCAAGTCCATCCGTAATGCACATCGTTGAGCGGCAGACTCGGCTTTCTGTCGAGTTGTAAAGTTTACAAAAGCGCATTTGCTGGTCGGGACCATTGTGATTGATCGTATTTGGTCAGGTCGCAAATCCGGTACATTTTGTACAAAGAATGTCCTTATCTGTGCTTCATCCGTTGCTGGATCCAAAGCGGATAAAAATAGTGAAGTGATCTGTTTATCTTCCGGTGGCGCTAATCCGGCAGCAGAAGCTGTTGTCGTCATAATTTTTCTGGCAACTGGGTCGTTATTTCCATGGTATCTGTCTTTGATGTTCTGCTTTTGTAGATCATTCTTAACAGGTAGCTCATGTCGGAATGGGCACATGTCCCCTCGATTGCATTCTCCTTTGGCGTAAAAGCTGCAGAGGTGTGGGCGATTACGTCTATACTTATCGGAGATAGGATTTGTTTTGTCTTTAGCCAATTGCTTTAAAATATCCTGCCCAGCTCGTGATGAAGGTCCGACGGATGATTCGATCAAAGAATTATTTCCATCAAGTTGGCTTTCCATCTGATTGACGTAATATTGCTTGTTGATATCCGTAGAAGGTCCGGATTTTGTGATGCCCAATGCTGTATCCCGTACTTGAACGGGTAAGCCATATTGTAAATCCAAAACACATGTTTGACAAACGTTCTTGATCTTTGAACAAGTTGTGCAAATTTCTGTCTTTTTCATTCGCATTCCAGCTCCTGGATTCCAACGAAAAACTGTGAATGGCCTATCGCATATTTTACATTCTTTTCCAAACGATTGTTTTGTCATACGGACATATGGATTAGGCCCTAAACATGTTTCGCATAAGATTGGCGTTTCTGCTATCTCTGCCCCTCCTCCTGCCGCTCCTTGCTTATTGGCGAATCCGTACGACATCTGGCATTCGTTTGTTGTGTCGTGATCGTGGTTGCTTGTTGAAATTGAAGCTGGACAAACGCGTTTCTATATCCGAAATGTCACAATTTTCCTAAACGCACACCGCCCTGCAGGCACCTTTGAGTCTATTTTTCTGTGGCTAATCTTTACGCCAATTAACGCATCTCGGATCACTTCAGTTCACTCCTTTGGGATGATGGTAAGAGATATATGAAATTTATACTATAGAAGCTTGATTTTATGAAAGTAAATGTGAATATTATAAAAGAACATTTGATGTGTAGTTGACGAAATGCGAAAAAAATGCTTGTTTGTATATATATGCCAATAAATGAATAAGAATATTATTAACTTGAAATCGTTCGCGAATAGCATTCGAGCTCGTTGAAACCATAAAGAAAAGAATTATAAATGATGACAGTGTTTTTGATATAGACCAGAGTAGAAAAAATAAAGAAGAAAACGAAATTTGATCTTCAAACGTGAAGAATCAATACCACTGTTCACCTTGGCCCGTTTAAGATGCTCAGAAATTGTGTCTTCCTACAGACGCTTGACCATGCGTTCTTGCTGGATCATCTTGTCTTGGAGGAGAAAAGGAACCTTGCATTGGATTCCAGAATGGGTTAAAAACAGCGTCTTGATGATGCACATGTTGTTGACTCAATGGATATGCCTGGTTTGTTTGTTCAGGGTGAAAAGGCATTCCTCCTCCTGATCTCGTTTGATGCATACCGCTTACACCTGCATCGCCATGACTGATGCTATGTAGATCAGGTGAATTGCGATGTGTAAAGGACTGACTGACACTCATAAAAGGCGCAGAAGTAGCAACACCGCCTGGGAGTGGATGTGATGGAGGATGAACGGATGTTGGGAAGTATCCCTTCATGTCTTGTTGATGAGGAGTTGATGTTCTCATACTATCGTGTGAGACAGCTACACCTCCAGCCAAGTTGGGTAGACTCGTCGGCAATGTTGCAGATCGGAAGCCCAAATCTTCACACAATCTCCTATAAGCAGGCACGCCGATCAATTGATGCTTGTGAAGCAACATTTTCACTTGTTCACTGTAGCTTTCACGTTGTCTTGGCGACAAAGTTGGACTGGCCAACACCTTTGTGATAAATTGACTTCCGTGTACTTGATCGACGATGATCTCCTCCAGCATGCTTGTATGATCATCACTTTCAAAGAGAGCTTTCAAGATCATATGACTGGCTTCAGGTTCGGCCTTTTGCGTTGCCAATCTGAGTACGGTGCCACTTGCCAATTTATGTGTGCACAAATGTGTGAGATGAGGCGTAAAGCGTGGTGCTAAAAGCCTGAAGCTCTTTGACAACTCTGGTGTTTCCAATAACCATGTCAATAAGATAGATCCGTTAGGACTTGTTGCCAATGGAACAGAGTTCAAAATGACTGCAATTGCCACTCGTTTTCGTTGCCGTTTTGACACATTGTGATTCTCCAAACAAGCACGCATGCTTCTTGCGCCGAACCTGCCTTGTGCAATTTCCCAACAACGATCCACCATTGCATCAAAGACAAAGTCATTCAAGCTTGACCATGGCAAACAACATTGAACAACGTAATTACCGAAAGAGTCCAACAGTAAACCGGGAATGTACGGACGCAAGTTTTGACCGATCAATTGAACTTGTTCAACGGAATTTGTGCAATCCAAAATCTTTTGCGCTGCCCATGTTCCATTTTTGTGACAACCGACCATGGCAAGATGAGGAGCGAGCCTATGCAACAATTGCATCTTCATTCGGTCGCTACAAGTTTCAAAGAACTTTTGTACCAACGTATTTCCGATATAATCACTTGCCAGATCAACGATTGAGTCAATATATTCCACAGCCAATCGGTCGCATTGTGGCATGCTGAATTGTCCACTTTCAATTCCTCTTCTGATCTCGCGTAATTTTGCTGTTTCGAATCTCCTTCCAGAAGATACTTCAGATACCAATGGGATAGTCATATAATATGTCATCATCGGACGTAATTCGGAAACGCTTGCAACATCGGCTTCGACTTCACCTTCCGGCTCTCCTCGACTTAATTCTCTCATCAACAATTGCAAGTCGGAAATGCTTGGCTGAGGCATCATGTGAGCCGGTAAGGGTACACCACCCTTATCGCTTGCAGGAACAATACTGCTCGAAGAGCTTGTGACTGCGGGTCTTGGCATATTGTTGGTAGAATCTGCGCGTACGTTGACCGGTCTCGAAGATGCACTTGCTGCATTTTCGTTTTGTCGATTCAATTGTTGCTGATTTAAGAGGTCTGCGATCAGGTTGCTTCGATAATGCTCTAAGCCACCCGACGTGATTTGCTCCTCTGGCGTGATTGCCGCATACTTTGCGCCTTTCAATTGCGAAAGGCTTTGAACAGCATCATCGTACTCTGGCGAGCCATCATAAGCGGGGAATTGTTCGATATTGCGGGAAGGGACCTTTGCAAATCCGATACGCATTGTGCCCATCTCACTTCCCAAGACTTCTCGACCGTTCAGCATTTTACGAGCGCGAACAGCATCATCTACCCGTTCAAAGTTGACGAAACCGCAATTCTTATGCGTTAAGATCCTAGCACTTTCTACCGGTCCAAAAGGTGTGAAAACGCTCAACAAGGTTGCTGGCGTGACTGCATTGGCAATACTTCCGACCCAGAGCGCTCTCGTAGGCGAGCTCATATCTCCCATACCGCCCGATGATCCTTGACTGCCCATCAAATCATCATAGATTTGTTGTTGCTGTTGCGGTGTCAATTCTGGCGCGCGGTTTTGATTATTACCGCTTCCACCGCTTCCAATCACTCCTGTATGGCTCGGCAATGCGTCAATCTTGCCGAATCCAATCCTGACAGTTCCGCCTGGTCCAATACCTAGCTTTCCCAATTTGGCATTCAAAGCGCCCAATACATCTTCTCTAGCTTGAACTGCATCTGCCAATTCGACAAAATTGACAAAACCACATTCCTTTTCAGGAAGAAGACGCAAAGATTCAATCGCACCGTAAGGAGCAAATGCATGCATCAATTCTTGACCCGTTGTACTGCTGTTCAAGTTTCCGATCCAAAGACTTCGAGAAGGTACTTGATTCGTATTAGGGTTCACAGAAGCATTTTCACGTTGTGTGGGATGGCTTTGTCCGCTATTCGAGCCGACAGTCGGCGTGGACGGCATGGTGTTAAAAGGCGATGGTCTGCCAGACAATGGCGGTGGTGTTGAAATGTTCAAATTTGGAAATCCTTCTAAAGGTGCATTGCTGTACAGATTGACACCTTCAGGAACAGCACCGAGACCTAAACCTTCGATACTGCTGATCAGATTGTCCACTTCTGTACTGCTCAAGTTTGACAGATTACCGGCAGTTGCCATTCTCACCAATTCACGCTCCAACCGTTGACGACCACCCGGACCCCCGAGTGCGGCAACAGTCCCGGCTCGGTTGCGTCCTTGTCCGAGTCCGAGTCCGGAGGAAGCAGATGCAGATTGAGTGTAAGCATTGTAAAGATCTTGCAAGCGGGTATCAGTATCCGCAAGCTCATTCGTGTATTCATTGCGGTTTCGATTCACAGATCCAGGTGGCATAGCGGCCAAAGTGCTTGCTCGATTTCGTGAAGGTGCCAATCCTGATACGTTTAACAAATTTGCATCATTCATACCTGAACGTGCTTTTCCCTCATCTTGATCCAATCCGAGGTAGTCCAAAGTATGAACGTCTCCTTCGTACGAGGTTGGATTAGAGTACGAGTACGAGCTTCTGCCTTCTTGAGCCAAAGAAGCCGCCGACATTGATGCCAAGGTACTGCTACGTCTGGAAGTATTACTTTCTGATTGTGAGCCGCTGCGTGTTCCACTTCCTCCCATACCTGTGTCATTCCATGTCGAGGTAAAGATGGATGGCCCAAACGGTGTTGTATTGAAAGGAGTTGTCATGCTACTTGATCGATTGCGAATCATATCGTTGTAATTCGATTGTCCATTTCCATGCGAAGTTGACGATTCAAATGGGTTTATGGCGTTCGTTTGCATCGAAAGCGGCGGTGTAGACCGATCCAGCCCAGATGTTGCGCTTAATTGGCGCGGCAGCATGCCAGGTCTGCTACTTGCGCCCATATTGCCAATTCCAGAATTGATTCCTGTTGGGATTTCGTGTCTTGGGAATTCTCCTGATCCACCAAAGTCTGGTGGGGTACCCAGCTGACTTGAACGAGGCCTAGAGCCAATATCTCCACCGATTGGTCCAATACCCATCAATCTTGATCCGACCGGCTGTCCTTCGCCTTCGACTTGTCCCCAAGAAGATGGCAATGTTCCAGCACGAGCACGGCCGTGTGCAGATCTTGATCCAGCCACAGGCGGATCATCTCGAGTATCAAGTTTGACTGCCGAGTCACGCAAACCATAAGCTCGGAAATTAGCACTTGGCTGTGCTCCAAATCCTTCATCAGCTTGTATTTGTCTTGCTCTTCTATCCATGATTGGAGTGATTGTTTGCCCTAACGTCATTTCTGATAACGAGGAAGCTTTATTCATCGAAAATGGTTGATTTGATGATGTTGAAGATGAAGGTCGTGTTCCAACATTTGTCGTATTTGAATCCCTTGCCGTACTTGTAAGAGGGTATATGTTCGGTGACAGCCTTTCTGACGATCCCAAACGGTTTAAGCTAGTTCCACTCATGATGGCGATCTATTCGCTGAAATGAATGAAACGAAGAAGATGTGAATGAATCAGAAGGAATGGTAGGATGTTGCCTTTCCAAGATCACATTCCAATCGAAAGACTGAAATGCTCAGTATTTCTCCATGCCCAAATGAATAGGCTAGAGATATCTGTGATGATGCGGAGCTGATTCTTTTTTGCCACAAAAGTACGGCCTTTCACTTGCGCTAATGACGATGATCAACGTTTAAAGTCAATCAATGCGGTAATTGATGTCAGAGCTGTCTTGGCCGAATGCTTGAGCGATGGGAAAGTTCGGATTATCTTTTTCACTGTTTTGAAAGACCACTGAAGTTTTGTTGAGCTTTGACCTTCAACTCTTGTGCTAAGATGAATGATGAAAGCGCTATTTCCTCAACCGTACGTAAGAAATACCCGGTGACTGGTTGAAGATTCGGCTGATAAATTGATCGAACCGAGCTTGTCGAATTAATTTGATGTGATACGATGTCAAAAAGAGGCTCAATTGTAAGCTAGCGATGTTGCAAAAAGTGTAAGAATGCGGAGAAATTAGGAGTGATTCTTGAGAGGTTGATATTAAAGAAACGTTTTTTAACTGCAAATAGATTGAGAAAAGTGTGACCGGTTGACTAGTATATTAGCAAAAACAAACAAATGCGAATAAACGGCAAACTCCAAAAGGTGGCGATGAAGGCGGCCAAAGCGTGTGAAAAGAAAAGAAAATTCTTCTTGTTTTCTTCCAAAGCGCAAGGCCTTGAAGAAGGTGATGATGATGATTATGAATTTGATGGCACAACGCAGACACACAAAGGAATACGATGCATACGCAATAATACGTGCATGAATTTAGCGAGAGGGACACGCTAGAGCCATTCAATCATTAAATTATAAAATTTCAATTCAAATCACACTTAGCGGCTTAAAGGCAACCGATCTGTGCGTCAACTTCATATGAGGTAAATGCCGCTTCCGTTAATTGGTTGAGCGTTATTCATTCATGACTTCCATCTTGTCCCTTCATCATGATCAAAAGATGATTATTCCAGATCAGAAACGGCAGCAATCAAATAAGCATTACAATGACGCTTAACCGCACTTTGCTCTCAATTACCTATCCTTAATCAGAGTTACCTTGCATGGATGTATGCGTGCGGATACGGACGCTTTCTCTCTCTCTGAAATCAATTTAGTCGCGTAATCTAACTCTCCGCTTCCTAAGCTTACCATGCCGGACAGAAAGGCTCCGCTCAATTCTCCTGAATGATTAGATACCATACTAAATTACATTAGTTGTTCCGTCTTTGAGATTCGTCTTGTTGCTGGCCGAGAAGATCAATCTTTCAGCAGAGGGCAATCAAGATGATGACCCATGGTGTGTCAATACCTATAAGAGTGAATGCTATACACAGTGACACACTTCTGAGAAACGCGTGAGAAAGTAGGTTTGTTGGGAAGGATTGCGGAACACGGCGATTGGATGGACAGTGCGAACAACTTCTTCTTCTACAACACCACCTTTCCTTCCAAACCACAATCACCTCATCTCAATCATGGCTAGTCGTAACATCCAAAAAGCAGCTCAACATGTATTTGGTGTACAAGGCAATCAAGTACAAGTTGAACCACAAACCGGATTTCAACATGTAGCCCGATTCGCTCAATCGCCCGCTGGTTTAGTGTTTGTTGCAATTGGTACTATTTGGTTCTTGTTGGGTTTCACTCGATTTTTGAGAGTTGTCTTGGATATTTATGTTTTACCCGGAATTCCTTTGACACGATTCGGAGCAGCAAAGAATAAAAACCAATTCGGTAAAGGTAGTTGGGCAGTCGTAACGGGTGCAACAGATGGTATCGGTCAAGAATTCGCTTTGCAATTGGCAAACAAAGGTTTCAATATCATCTTGCTCAGTCGAACGGCAGAGAAGCTAACACAAGTTGCACAACAAATTCAAAAAGCATCTCCAGGTATCAAAACCATCACGCATTCTATCGACTTCAGTGCTGGTGACGAAGCACAATATGCCGTCATCAAAGCAGCTTTGCAGGATTTGGACATCGGTGTTTTGGTCAATAATGTTGGTGCTTCTCATGCCTACCCTGTTCCATTTGCTGAGATGGAAGAGGAAGAAATGCTACGTATTGCAGAAATCAACGTCAAAGCAACATTGCGTGTGACACGAATCGTATCTCCCGGAATGGTTCAACGTAAACGTGGTTTGATCTTAAACCTTGGCTCATTCTCAGGTCAATATCCCGTTCCTCTTTTGGCGACATATTCAGCCACAAAGACTTTCTTGATTTCATTCTCACAAGCATTGGGTGAAGAACTACGTCGAAGCAATGTCATTGTTCAAAACATTAATGCTTACTTTATCGTAAGCAAATTATCAAAGATTAGACGTCCTTCTTTCTTTATCCCACTACCAAAAGCTTTCGTTAAACAAACATTGTCCAAGATTGGTCGTCAAGGTGGAGCAGCTGGTCGTCCATCCAACAGTAGCGTTTGGCCTTCCCATGGTCTGTTTGACTGGCTTTTGACATCAACTATTGCTGGTTCTCAAGCCCTTCTTCGTATCAATTACGACAATTCTTTCTCCATCAGAAAGCGTGCTCTCAAGAAGCAAAGCAAGACAAATTAAATCCTGACAGTCGAAAGCGTAGGGAAGAATATTCAAGCAAATAAAGTAATTGACGCACCGGTTCAAGTTAGACCAAGATGATGTAGTAGCATTATGTACAGCCCTCAAAAAAACACAGTGTAATAATGATGATCATTGTTGATGAAAGTTCGTAATAATTGCTAGGGATACATGCGAGCTGATTGATTTGCTCTTTGTTTTTTCGTCATATCAAAATCGTTTAGCATCATACTTTTTCTTTCGTGTATAAAATGCATAAACACCAGCTCCCACCACACCCAAAACAGCTGCAATTTTGAGCAAAGTCCAAAAGAATCCAAACATTCCCCAAAACGCTTTAGAGAACAGGCCAGGGCCTGCATTCCCATTGTAAGCATGACCGCCTGAATCAGTTGAAGCAGTATTGCCTGATTTACCCCACCAACCTGAAACGCTCTTTCGACCTTTACTCTTTTTCGAATCTCCCAAGAAATGTGCACGTAGCTCTTCGGTCTCCTTCCTTGAGCGTTGTTTGTATACGATACTACTTGTTTGCACGCTAATGATATCATGAGCATCAGATACATCTCCTGTAGCTGCAGTGAGGCCGATAAAAGGTCTTTCAGGGAATGTTAGATTGCCGGTCTTGAAGCATGTCTCCCATTGATCCCAGTCTTTATAGTGAATTGCAAGCTCGGTGAACACATCTTTGACGTGTGTCAATCTTGCTCTTGTTGCGACTGGAGCTCGACGAATATCGATCGAACATCCGTACAATTCTTGTCCGGCGCCATCTCTTTCGATATGATAGCGTTCGACACCGTTCAACTTTGTTACGATGATACGTGGAAATGTGTATGGATGTCTTGCATTTGCAAATGTGTCAAAGATGATTCCCACTCCTGTGAAGTAATCCTTTGAGCCAAAGACTGGACCAGTTTCTGCTCTGTCTTCGGTTAGCCAGAGTGCCATTCCATCTCCGTAAGGATGATGAGAGCTTGCGCTTCCGTCAATTTGGAACTCTACCTGAATTTCAAAGTTGGGCACCTGTAATGGTAATCTAGACCACAAATAGCCATTTTGCGATGGTCGATCTTGTGTTAAGCGTATGTGTTTGTTTGTATCAACGATTGCATCTCCACCGAAATCCCAGAATTTGTTTTGTAAATCTGATTCTACGTATGGAGCAAAAAGGCCATGAGATCTTAGATTGACGATTGCTTCACTTCTCCATAGCCTACTTTGTGCCGATTGAGCCAAGACTATAGATGGTAGTAAAACACACGCAGCAAGAGCGACGATGAGCAGATTGAACGTTCTTTTGTTGAGTGAAGTCGTCCCTCTTGCTTTCTGATTTGAACCGCTTTTAGACCGCCTGCGGTCAAGTGAAGGTTGCATGGTCTACTCCTTAGCTATCTGTTTATGATGATAGGAAGAATGATGATTGAGAAGCAAGAGTGTGGTAGGAAGACTGTTACGTAGCCTTAAAGTAACGCCAACTGGCTGCTATTGTGCCCAATGCGAGAAAGGAGGCTAAAGGAGCTTCACCCTTCATACAACAAATTCCCCCTCTAGCATTTTAAGCTGCTGCTTAAGCATAGACGCGTACGCCAGCACATTTGCTGCAAAAAGAGCGGGTGATGCCGTACCTAACATGTGTTGCTCTCAAAGGGATATCACTTCAACCTAAGCCTAATATCCTATTCGTTCTTAGCAATGAGGGTGATAATGACGGTCAAAGCACTCTTATAATGATCACGAGTACGAAAGTGGATTTGGCAGAACTTCTCCTTATTGTTATTATATTTTTAGCTATTATGGAGGGACTTCCTCATGATAATCTTGTCACAGATGATCGTTGTTGAGGTTAGGATGGATTGCACTTGTCGTTCTTAGTGGCACTCGGCCGACTGGCAAGTGATAAAACGCGTCTCAATATTCTCATGCTGACTAAGCTAGTGGTGTCAAAAATTGTAAGACGATGACTCTGCGGTATAAGCACGTGCTGCGGCTATATTCCAAGAATCCAAACTGACTCGCAGCGGCTGCGTTTGCGCGTGTCTGTCGAAAAGTATACTGTGTTCCTGCCTGAGTTGCAAGTGTAGAGTGAGCAAATTGAATAAAGCAAGCCAGAGCCTGCCTGCAACTAAACAGGCTCTACAGCCTGCGCACTTTCTCGAGAATTTGAGAAGGCTTCCATCAATATTGCTGAGAGGATTTGCAGCATCATTTTTACTTTCTACCCTATCCTTGTCATCACCAATCGATCAATGTAAGTATTTGCTAAAAGGATGGAAATACGACAATGAGAGGGAGATAGAGGAGGAGACATGCGGGTGGTCATTAAACGACATAAGCGGTCAGCATAGGTTTACCTTTACGACAGATGGACTTCGACTTTGAGCATGAGGGGTTGGACCATAGGCTGAGGGAGGGGATTGCAGTTTCGACAATGTGATGCAGCTTACGTGGACCCGACGAAGCAGGGATAGGTCGGTAGCGATAACATTTGTAGAATCGGACCTTCCAGCATTCCTTCTTGAAGGTCTAGCAAAATACTCAATTCCGTCGCCTGAAACAACAATACGACCACACATGTCTCCTTCTTATCCATCCGACCTCGTCTATCGCCTTTTTCTAGCCCTCATGACAACCATACTGACCTTTCAACCCTCTTGCAATCCATAGTCTCACAATGGCACCCAAGGGACAAGGAAAGAAGCGCTCTGCTCTTCACGATGTCGTCACTCGTGACTACACAATCCACATGCACAAGCGTATCCACGACACTCAATTCAAGCAACGTGCACCAAAGGCAATCAAGGAAGTTGTCAAATTCGCACAAAAGACCATGGGTGTTAAGGATGTTCGTATTGACCCCAAATTGAACCAAGAAGTTTGGAAATTGGGTGTCCGTGGTGTACCAAGAAGAATGCGTGTCCGTTTGGAACGCAAACGTAACGATGACGAAGACGCCAAGGAGAAATTGTACGTTTACGCTACACCAATCGTCGGCATCACAAACTTCCACGGTTTGCAAACAACCGTTGTTGACCAAGAGTAAATGTACATCACACCCGGCTAAAATTCAGTAAGCATAGCTTATCCATCTGGATCATAACCACACAAAAACACATCTATGCGACTTTGACATTCACTTTGGGTTTGTCTTGTCGTCCTTGTATGATTGAGCATCTTTTCACGTCATTCTGACAATACATACATACGCATTCATGATATGAAAGAGCACATTTACCTTAGATCAATCTTTTGGGTAGGTTGAGAGAATATTGATAATATTAAAGAGATATCTCTCTGCAAACGTTCTATGAATTTGCAGATAGTAATCTTGCTTAAGATTGACAAAAAAGTCTACGGATAAAACTGCTAAGCAGGTCCGTTCATACAGTCCAGGGGAGCGAAAATCATCAGATCTTTCGATATGATGCAGATCGCATCGCTGCCAACACAAGCTTAAAAAGACGCTTTGATAGGCGTTACCAAGAATGGATGACAGCGATAAACAGCGTGCAAAAAGCACAAAAGGCAGACTATGAAAACGATTGCCATCCGGATCAAATCCTTACTGCCTTTAAATGTTTGATAGCGTCGGATAAAGTAGTCAGACTGCGCATAAGGGCTTTGCGCTGTCTTATATGCTCTCTTCTCAACATCAACATCAAATGATGATGATGAAGGAGGAACAGACTCGATATCCTCTTGGACGCTTCGTCCATCTTTTTCAAACATCTCCGGGTCGAATTTGATGACGGACGTTTTCACAACTGCCTTTGGGTAAAGTCAATCATCATCAGAATCAGACATGAATTCATCATCATCATCTTCGTAAACGGCCAATTCTTCAAATGCAACTTTGTATCGCAAAATACCACCGATACCACCGAATCCACGAACGTATTGGTTACCTTCGGTACTACGATCAGTAACGAATTCGAGATTGGTACCGAATTGACGGTAATTTTCGGCGAGCCATTCAAGCAAAGATTGTGGCTCTTCTACTTGTTCCATATCCACGCCAGTTGCTTTGTCGATGAATCTACTTTGATCTTGCTCTTGTTCTTTTGTTAACATCAAAACGTGTTGAGATCCTTCTGAATCTTTCAATACATATCGCATGATTTCCAAATTTTCCCAAACGATCAAAATTTCCACTGCACCCAAATCCAATGCCTTGAATGTATCTTCGATACCGAAACAGTATTTTCCTGTCTCTTGACTGATTTCGTCAAAGTACTTCTGGATCAAGCGTTTCTCTTGAACGAATTTGACGTTTTGCAATGATTCGGCTGCCAATTCGATAGCTTGATTGAATCCGTTCTCTCCACCATAAGAAACATCAACAGTTTGAACAACTTTAGGTCTCAATCTTTGATCGAACAAGTCGGATTGACCAAGGTCTGATTTGAAATCAGCACTACCAGCCAAAACCAAACCTGCAACGTTGCATTTGCTATCAGAAACAAAGTGTTGGGTAGCCAATTCGGCAATCTTACGAACGTAATTATGTCTTGCTTCTTCACGTAAACGAGAGAAACGCAAAGCTGATTGACCACCACGACCGTGCTTTTTGGGTAAATCAACGGATAACTTTTGCAAAACTGTACGTGTGTTTCCCGAAAGGATACCGAACAAAGTACCATTACCATCCATAACGATGAAACCGAAACGGGCATCATCTTCCAAAAGTTCTGCTAATGCTTCTGTGTGGAATTTGTTGTCACATAGATAAAGTGAAGTATTGATTGGCTTGAAAGGTTCGAATGAAAAGTTGACCTTCTTTTCCTTTCCTTCATCGTTTAAGATTGTACCGCAATAAACAACCAAACCGTTTGGTGGAACACGTGTGTAGAGCTTTAAACGTTGTTGTGTTGAAGTGATTGCTGCTAGGACAGATAATCTGTTAACACGAGATTTGATGTTACTTGCAGTACCGTATTCTTGTGTAAGCATATTACTTGCTTGTGCGATTTGTGATCTTGGCGGTAAAATTAAGGAAATCATACTCGTTCCTGCACCTCTTGCACTATCCAAACTTTTGATCAACTTTTTGATCTTCCAAATTTGGATATTCTTTTCGGCTGCTGTTGCATCAGGAGCGGACATGATGAAGAGAATCTATAAGGCTTGTTCCGAACAAAAAAAAAAGAAAGAGAAATGCAGTGGCGGCTCGAATGAGAATGGAAGATGGAAGGGTAATTTGCAAAGGGCTTTATTCTGAACAGAGAAGTTGAACAGATTATTATCTTTTTTGTGAAGGGATCAACAAGCCAATGCTCTTGACAATCTCTATAAGGGGTATTGATGACTCGTTAGGAGAAAGAAGTAAATTTGATGTTGTCCGCGGTTACGCTCAAAGAAAAGTGCAAGACAAAACTTAGTGCCAGTGAATGAATGCTTAACAAGAAGAAATTCAGGCTAATAAACTCAACAAACACCCTGTCTGTCTGTGAAGATTTTTATAACGCCCGTGGCGCGGCGTATTCAACAACACAGCTCACGCGTGCGGCTACGGCGTAAGATAATATATTTTGAATAAAGCAACACAGTACATGAAAAGGGGAATTCTATTGATACTTTTTTGTTTTTGGTAAGGGGGTCATGCTGAATGAGGTACCCATTCTTTCCATGAATGAACTTCACTTGGAATCTTGCCTTCTTCGTAAGGTCTCAAACATCCTTGTGGCATCTTGTACTCTAATGTTTCAGCAAACAAAAGTGCACATCTAGGTTCAGTCACCAACGGAAGTCCGAAATCCACCGCATTACGACGGGCAACGTAGTTTTCATCAACGATATCCTTGGCTCGTTGTTTGGTGAGGTTGATGACGAATTGAATTTCATATTCATCAAATACTTCTCGCAATTTACGTTTATCCTTCAATGGGAACCAAATTCGTTGTGCTTTGACGTGAGGTAGTTCGTTCAAAAATGCTTCAACATCTGCGTTGGAGCAATAAAGTTTGAATCCTAAATCGCTCAATTTCTTGGCAACTTGTCCTAGTTCTGGGATATCGATATTTCCTCCTAATAGCACACCTTTGTTTGCTTCAGGTACACGCCATCCTGTTTGAGAAGCAACACTTGCCCAATATGCTTCTTTAATGTCTTTTCCGAAAGCAGCAATTTCTCCTGTACTTGCCATTTCTACACCCAAGAATGGATCTGCTCCTGCTAAACGTGTCCATGAGAATTGAGGTACCTTGATGGCAACGTAATCACGTTTTTCCTTCATCAAATCCATTGGTGCTGGAACATCTTTGTCCATGATAGCACATGTGGCAATATCGATAAAGTTTTCACCCAACACTTTACTGACGAAGGGGAAACTTCTACTTGCACGCAAGTTGCATTCGATAACCTTTAGTGCTGCTTCTCCTTCTCCTTCCTCGACTGGTTTACGGATAATTTGCATGTTGAACGGTCCACTAATTTCGAATGCTTTGGCAACCTTTTGTGCAATAACCTTCAAACGATCCAAATCATTTTCTTGCAGAGAGAATGGTGGTAAGACCAAAGTAGCATCACCAGAGTGAACACCTGCATTCTCTACGTGTTCTGAAACAGCGTGAACGATCAATTCACCTTTGTGTGCAACAGCATCAACATCAATTTCTTGTGCATTTGCAATGAATTTGGTCAAAACGACTGGGTAATCGCTGTTGACTTCAGCAGCTGCGGTCAAATTGTGTTCTAATGTGCTTTCGTCCCAGATGACGTTCATTGCTGCACCTGACAAAACGTAACTTGGTCGAACAAGGACTGGGTATCCAACCTTGGTAGCGAAATCTTTAGCAACGTCAACACTCTTTGCTTCAATCCATTCGGGTTGATCAACGCCGACCTTGTCCAAAATGCTAGAGAATTTGTGACGGTCTTCAGCTGAATCAATCATCTTTGGATCAGTTCCCAAAACATTCACACCACCAGTCTCTTTCAAACGCAAAGCGATATTTTGTGGCAATTGTCCACCAACGGAAACGACAACACCTTGTGCACCTTCCAAATCATAAATGTCCATAACACGTTCAAATCCTAATTCCTCGAAATACAATCGATCGGCTTCATCAAAATCGGTTGAAACCGTTTCAGGGTTGTAGTTGATCATGATGGTCTTTTTGTCCATCGAACGAATTCTGCGTGCACATGTAACTGCGCACCAATCGAATTCGACTGAAGATCCGATACGGTAAACACCTGATCCCAAAACCATTGTTCCGTTGTCGTCAAATTCGACATCATGTGTTGTAGCATTGTATGTGGTGAACAAGTAGTTTGTCTGGGCAGGGTATTCAGCAGCAACTGTATCGATACGTTTGACGAAAGGTGTGACACCCAAAGATTTACGGTGAGCCCGAATGACATCTTCTGTGGATCTTGTGAATTGAGCGATTTGACGATCAGAGAATCCACGTTGTTTTGCCAAAAGCATGGTTTCTTTGTCAACCTTTTCAGGTGATCCGATCTCAATCAATTGTTTACGAATTTGGACGATGTTGTCCAATTTGTACAAGAAGAATCTGTCAATCTTTGTTAGACTGTGTAGCTTCTCGACATCATATCCTTCATTAAGCATTGCATGTGCGATTGCAAACAATCTTGTATCAGTTGGAACGGAAAGAGCGTGATCCAAATCTTTTGGCTTGACATAAGCATCAAAACCGTCAAAGTTGGGAGCGATTTGACGAATGGCTTTTTGCAATGATTCCTCAAACGTTCTACCGATTGCCATAACTTCACCGACAGATTTCATACTCGAACCAACTTCTCTGTTTACGTGTTGGAACTTGGACAAATCCCACTTTGGAATCTTTGTGACAATGTAATCCAAAGATGGCTCGAAGCAAGCTGTGGTGGTCTTTGTGACGGCGTTCGGTAGTTCAGGAAGAGTGTGTCCCAATGCCAATTTAGCGGCGGTGTATGCCAAGGGATATCCTGTTGCCTTGGAAGCCAAAGCACTTGAACGACTCAAACGAGGGTTGACTTCAATGACACGGTAATCACGACTGTTGGGGTCCAAAGCGTATTGGATGTTGCATTCACCCACAATGCCCAAGTGACGGATGACTTTGAGAGCGGCTGTTCTCAACATGTGGTAGTTGTCATCTGACAATGTTTGACTTGGGGCCACAACGATTGAGTCTCCGGTATGGATACCCAGAGGGTCAAAGTTTTCCATATTACAGCAGATAATTGCATTGTCTTCTTGGTCTCTCAAAACTTCATATTCGCTTTCCTTCCATCCTTTCAAACTCTTTTCGACGAGGATTTGAGGACTCAATGATAGAGATCTAGCACTCAAATCGCGCAATTCATCTTCGTTATCAGCAAATCCAGAACCCAAACCACCCAAAGCATAAGCTGCACGAACGATGACTGGGTAACCAATCTTTTCGGCTGCTTTCAATGCTGATGGAACAGAAGAGACGGCTTCTGATTTGGCGACAGGAATGTTAATTTGGTCCAATGCTTGAACAAACAAATCACGATCTTCGCACATACGCAAGACATCAACTTGAGAACCCAAAACCTTTACACCCAAACGATCAAACACACCCATTTCGTCCAACTTGACACCGACGTTCAAAGCACTTTGACCACCGAATGTGAGCAAAACACCATCAGGTCGTTCTTTTTCCAAGACGTAGGCAACATAATCGGGTGAGATCGGTAGGAAGTAAATTTGATCTGCGTGTGAGTGACTTGTTTGAATGGTAGCAATGTTTGGGTTGATCAAAATTGTTTCGATCCCAGATTCTTTAAGGGCTTTAATTGCTTGTGAACCACTGTAATCGAATTCTCCTGCTTGTCCGATACTCAAACCTCCTGAACCGACTAGCAACACCTTTTTCACATTGGCTCTTTCCACTTTGGGTAGATAACTTGTCCATTTTTGCAATCCGGTTGAAACTGGACTGAATTCTTCTGATAGTTGTGCATGAGTTGGCTTTGTGGATGATGGATTGAATTTGACAGCAGAGGTATGGAAAGCGACAGAAGAAGCTTTAAAAGTGGTCAACGTTTGTGTAGAGCGTAATGCTGCACGGGCATTCATAGCACCAGTGAAAGTGCTATGCGATCGGCATGCTTGCGATGCTACGTGACCAAAAGATCGACGATACATCGTCAGCAATTGCGGTCAATAGGAATGAGGTATGTAGGGAGTGGAAAAGGTTTATTCTCTTTCCCCTTTCGAGGTTGTTGTGGATGTATCCGATCACCAAAGGTGAGGCGAAGTACTAGGTTTTGATGGGGAGGCGAGGAAGAAGATATAAATGAGAAGGAATGGTATACATTACAATGACTTGAAAGATGTTTAGCGCGTTGAGTGAGTCTTATCTTGCCTAGTTAAGAAAAAAAAAGTTTTAACTCATGACTCTACTTTTTCTTAATCTCTTATCCGAATTGATTAAAATTCTTCTCTCCGTTTTCACCCCTTCCTGCATACAATGCGTTTGATTGTATACCCCAAAGTCAGGACAGCGCTTGGACGCAGCCTAAAAAGACTAGGACGCGGACGCACGACCTTGGTCAAGCGGCGTCTACACGCACGCGTCTTATCTAGGGTTGAGCGAATTGAGCAAAAGTGGTGGACAGGTCACGTGCACGCCGCATTGCCTCCCGGATCACCTCTTGGACGGGGGTAAGCCATAATACGGAGATAAAAACAATAGACGGAAAATTGAGAGAAAGATGGGAGCTATGACCGCTACAAATCAATACAGAAAACAGCTACGAGCAAAGCTTACATTACGGTAGGACCTCTTTAAGTGGTGTAATCCAATATGCTGAGCTCAAATTGCGGCCGTAAGTACATGACGCCATCCCCAGTAGCGACCAAAAGACGTTGCTATTTCGAATGGAAAAGAAAAACATAAATATAGGCTAGTTTTCTCTGAGCATTGTAAGAAATCTTCCATCTTCAATACACAGAAAGCAACAATATTCAATTTCATACATCTACTCGATCACCTCAACATGTCAAGCAGAGTTGTACAGAAAGGCGATTTAATCTTGATCACCGGCGGAACCGGCTGGGTAGGCTCACATATCGTTGACAAAGCATTAGAGCATGGCTTACGAGTTCGTTTAGCAGTTCGAAATGAACAAAAAGCACAACAACTGATCAAAGGATTGAAAGCCAAGTATGGAGAAAGGGCACACTTGGAAACTGTCACGGTGAAAGATTTCGATTCTGAAAGCGCTTATGATGAAGCTGTCAAGGGCGTTCAGGGTATCATTCATGCGGCTTCTACGGTGACTTTTAGTGAGAAATGGGAAGATGTTGTTCCACCAACGATACGCGGTTATTCAGCTTTACTCAAAGCGGCACATGCACAAGGCGATTCGATCAAAAGGGTTGTGTTGACAAGCAGTTCGATCGCCGTAGCAAGAGGAAGTACAGAGCCTGATGCTGCACCGTACCACATCACAACGGAAACATGGAATGATGCAGACGTTGAATTGGCAAAGAAGAGTCCAAATCCACTTTTAGTGTATGCAGCGAGCAAAGTCTTAAGTGAAAGATTCGCATGGAATTTCGTAAACGAACACAAACCAGCATTCATTCTCAATACCGTTAACCCAAGCTTATGCGCCGGTGCAAAAGCTCCAGGTTCAGAATATTTGAGTACTGCATTATGGCTCAGAAAAGCAGTTCTTGAAGCAGATCAGAATGTAGTTGATACATTCAGCTCAAGTTATTTGGTCGATACGGATGACGTTGGCTTATTGCACGTCTTGGCAGCCACGAGGGAGGACATCGTGAATGAACGCATTCTCGCTTTTTCAGAAGTGTACACTTGGGATAAGATTATCGATATCGCGCAAAAGTATGCACCTGAAAAGGTCAATACCGTCAAAAAGAGCGAGAAGACTTCATTGAAGAGCAATGTTGTCGCTAATCTTTCACGTACACAAGAGATTCTCAAAGAGTATGGCGGTCTCAAAACATTAGAAGAAAGTGTACGTCTCAATTTGCAAGACTGATTCATCTTTAATCATTCATATAGTTTCGCTTGTTGTTTATCAATCTAATCACTTTATCTTCTTATCTTTTATGCCCTTTTTGACCGAATGACGTGCTCTGATTACTGAAAATGAGAAAGTAAGCCGCTTCGTCATATTGATCACGTTCGGAAGGATTCAGTAAGCATCCAATTGACAATAAACTCTCTGTACAAGAAGCTGTAAAAGACTGAATGCGAGCTGCTTTCTTTGCCCCGGAGTTTAGAATTCAACCCTAGCCTCGGGTGCTGTCTGGTACTCTAACGGCCGTTTGAACCTAGTGGCGTGCGGTGAATCTTTTGTTTCTTCTTCGCCCTTAGCGTACCATAACAAACTTCTCTTGTTCCCGCCTGAATTCCACAACGGTTTACCTGCATGCAAAATTTCATAGTGGAGAAAGTAAGCTTTAGGATTATGCAATCGGCCGTAGGAGTTAAAGGATGTTCACATACACACTCTCCACTCAATTTGGAATATAGAGTAGAGATCCGATCATACATATATAAACCACTCCGGAAATGATATCGATACATTTTACTCTCATCCCAAAACAAATAGACATCTATCAATCATGGCAAACAAAGCAATCCAAAAAGGCGAATTAGTCCTTATTACAGGAGGAACAGGATGGGTAGGCTCACACATCGTGGACAAAGCACTTGAACATGGACTAAAGGTTCGTTTGGCCATTCGAAGTGAAGAAAAGGCAAAAGGTTTAATTGCTGGATTACAGTCAAAGTATGGTAAAGATGCACATATTGAGACTACAATCGTAAAGGACTTCAATGCGGATGATGCATACAATGAAGCCGTCAAGGGAGTCCAAGGAATCATTCATGCTGCTTCCACTCTCACATTCAGCGATAAATGGGACGAAGTCATTCCACCTACCGTTCAAGGTTACCGCTCTTTACTCAAGGCAGCACATAAAGAAGGAGACGCTATCAAACGTGTGGTTGTTACCAGTAGTTCAATCGCTTTGGGCACTCCAAACTTGGAGCCAGGCAAGCCAACACAACACTTTGACGTTAATTCATGGAATGATGCAAGTCTAGAAGAAGCCAAAGTCAAGCCGAACTCTATCAACATTTATGCTGCCAGTAAAGTGTTGAGTGAACGATTCACTTGGGACTTTGTCAAGGAAAACAAGCCATCCTTTATCGTCAATACAGTCAATCCAAACTTTGTTTCAGGAAGCAATACTGTTGGAACAGATTATATGAGCACAGGAAATATGGTTCGCAATGTGGTGTTCAAAGCCGATGGCCAAATTACTGAAATGCTACGATCACAATTCATCGTTGATGCAGATGATGTTGCCATTTTGCACGTTTTAGCAGCAATGCGAGAGGATATCGTTAGTGAACGTTTACTTGCATTTTCAGGAGTTTTCACTTGGCCTGAAATCTTTGAGTATGCACAAAAGTACGCTTCTGATAAAGTCAACCTTCCTCCCAAATCCGCTCAGATGGATGTACGGGATAACACTGTCGTTGATACAAAACGTACACAAGAATTACTCAAACCTTATGGAGGATTCAAATCTGTTGAGGAAAGTGTTCGTTTGAATTTGCAAGATGTTAAAACTCATTAGATAGAGTCTTTATGCTTTGTGTACTATTCGATCAATGGCTATTAATAATCTCGTAATCGACGTTGAGAATGAGAGTGACCTTTGGTGGAAGAAGTAACGCGTTCCAACACCGTTGCGTGTGAGTGTGAGTGTGTGTGTACCTTCTCGGTGCCTTTGCAGTTGAGTAGTAAATCTTATTTTTAGCGCCTAAGCCAACAAACACATTTCTTGCATATCACTAAAGAGTCTTAATTTTGATAAATGCATTCATCATTCTGACTTTCAATCGTCTCTTCAGTCATCAGAAAGTCTTCCTTCTTTGTGCACGACTGGTTTCCTGCACTAGCAACAGAGAAACAGGATGGCTTTGCCTTCTTTAAACGTTTCAATGGATGAAGGAGCAGAACGAAGTCCAAAGGCTGAAGGAAAGAATGACGCCCGCAACTTGAGCAACACAGAAACGGAAGAGGAAGAAGATCAAGTGCTTGAGCTTCCATCTTCTTCTTCTACTTCATCAATCACAAAATCATTATCTCAAATGACAGCAGCCGAAAGAAGAGAGCATTCTCGGCGTCATTCTCGCATTCATAGTCGTAATTTGAGCGTTTTCTTTCCTCAACCTGGAAGTGAAGCAGAACGAGAAGCTGATCAAATTCAAGCTGCAAACACGTTTCAAAAGCCAGAAGTTCATCTTGATACAAATGTATCTTCTAGTTCATCAAGACTCACTTCTGCCGATTCAACAAAATCACTCTCACCAAGTCCTTCAAAATCACGTAAAGGTCACCATCGCAAGCATAGCGTGATGCACGATGCCGATTTCGCACCACAAACCAATCAACCACATCTTCATTCACATCATGAGCATGAAGAAGATCACAAGCATACCGCAAGAGCATATCCACAACATACACGCCAACATTCCTCCTCACTTGTCGGACAATTGCTCTCCACACCCGTTTGGAATTTGTTGTCCAATACAGCTCTGCCTCCTGCTCATCGACCTATTCTGATCTTTGGTACGTTTCATTTCATTCTTGGTGCGGTTTTATGGATGAAAGGTCAATCAGGTGATAGCTTAGCGATGACAGGATTAGGGTATCTGGTTGTATTTGATGCTTTTGGTGTGCTAAACTCTGTAGCCTCGGAGTGGCTAATAGAACAATGGAGAAGAGAGAAAGCCTCGGTGCACGCTCATGGACACAACAAAAAGTTTGTCAAACCATATGGACCGCATCGTATTGAAACGTTGCTTCAATTCAGTCAAACGATCTATTTGCTCTTCGCAGCCATCTATGTATGCAAAGAATCCGTTGAGCATGCTTTGCTGGAAGGACACGAGGAGGAACATCACGAGCAAGACGAGGTTGGATTACGCCTGCCTCAGCTCACTCTCTTGATCACAACTGCGGCCTGTATATTCAGCAATGTCGTATTGCAAAATCACGTCAAACTTGTCGCTGCTTGTGGTTTCTCAACAGCTGCTTCAGAGGCCTCAAGCGCAAGTCGTAGAAGAGCTGGTCATGGAAGACAGGTTTCCGTTTTGGCAGATCCAAGTGTGATGGCTGGTCCTTTCTTGCAGCTATTTGCCAACCCGTTCAGCGTAACTGTATTGTTCTTTGCGTCTACGCTCACCGTTTCTGCTTTCGCAATGCCGGCATTTCAAGTGGCTGCTTTGGATAAAGTATTGGCAGGATTGGAAAGTGTTGCGATGTTGTATGTTGCATATCCTGCAAGTAAGGCATTAGGAAAGATTTTATTGCAAACTGCACCAAAGCAACATGAAGTACAAAACGTTCAATTGATGCGAACGTTACGAACGATTGAAGAACACAAATTGGTCACATACGTTGCACCACCTCATCTATGGCAGTTGACCCCGCCCACATCTGCTATCAATCAAACACAACCGGCTGCTGCCATTCAATTTTCTGCAAACGGTTTGAGCTCATCTTCATCGGCTTCTTCTCTTTTGCTTGGACAAGCTACTAATCGGACAGCAAAGAATGCGGCTTTGATTGCTTCCGTACAGATATTCTTGCATGACAATGCTTCTGATGCAGATGTTTTGGATATCACAAGATGGGCATGGCAACTGCTAGCACCTGCAGTTGGTGCAGGAGCAGGATTGCCTGTTGGTGAGAGCCTACGTGGTGCATTGAGAGCGGGAGAAGTGATCGTTCAAGTTTGTCGTGAAAAGGAAAGGCTCAAATATAGAGAAGAACACAAGCATGATCACAGTCACGCTCATGACCACTCTCACTCTCACTCTCATGATCACAGTCACACGCATGAACATGGTCACGATCATAGTCACAGCCATACGCATGACCACAGCCACAATCACCGTCACACGCATGATCATGCTCACCATCACGCAGATTCTCATGAACATGATGATCATCACAATCATGCTCATCACCACAATGGTCACGCTCATCAACACGATCATTCGGACCATCATCATCATCACTAAAATTGATTTGCTATCATGCTGTAGTCTAATGTCATATATCTTAGTTTTAACAGATGCATTTTGAGTGTTTAGCTATAAGTACAGTTTGTGTTTACCACCCTCTTCTTCTCTACACGGAAGCATTCATCTTAGGCTTGCCCGGAACTGTGACCTCACCTTCTACCGCTCTGGGCTCAATACCAAGACGGGGTAGGATGGTATTATAACGTGAAATGGATTCACGTTTGAGATATTTGAGAATCTTTGCTCGTTTTTGTACCAAAGCGGTCATTCCTCGTCTGTTTGAATTATCGTGTCTCTTTGTCTCGAGATGTTCATGTAGGTTTCTGATTCGGTATGTCAAAACGGCTGCCTGAACTTCGGGTGATCCTGTATCCAAGCCTCTTTCTTTTCCATCTTCCATTGCAGGTCTCTGTCCGAAATGATTTGTGATCCTTCTGATATTTTCTACTTGGATACCCTTTCCGTTTGCGTTACGAAGATCCAACAGTCTTCCTAGCAAATCAGTATGGCCTTGTTCGATTTCCTCATTCTCTTGCATATTTTGCGAAAAGCTCAACAATTCATCCTGGCTTGCTCGTAATAGTTGATCTTCCATTGCCCTATGATAATCTTCAAGGATCGTAGCAGGTAAATTTCCAAACAACAATTGACGATCCTCTTGTGAGTCCAATCCGAAGTTTAGACGTTTTGGTCCGATTTGTATTCCTTCTTCGGGAGGAGAAGTGGAAGCGTCGTCCGTCTTTGCTTCTTCTGTGATCTCTATCAAATTTCCTCTTCGATCTTCACGTACACCCCAAACGTCATCTTTTGTAAGAATGATTTTACGCAATTCACTATTTTTCCAAACTGCTTCACCTTTTTCGTTCATTTGATGTCCCAATACTGGATCGGGCTTTGTTAATTCGAAAATGCGTTGTCTGAGTAATTGCTTTTGTTCAGCAGCTTTTCGTTTTTGTCTCTCTCTTTCTCGCTTTTGCACGGAAGGTGAAACTGCATTTACAGCTGCAGAAGAATGAAGGTGGGCGACTGCTAAAGAAGAAGGGCCGGAAGTGATACTCTGTGAACGACTTGCCTGCAAAGCATTCTTTGGCAATAGAGTGCGAAAGGATGCCATTTTGGCCTAGCAAGTTGATGATACAATCGATGTGATGGAGTGTAAAAGAATGAGAGCATACACTTTTTCTTAGCCTGACTTGCAATCAATCTTCTGACTTTAAGCAAAAATCCACACTCATCACGTGCCCATCAGTGTACAGTGCGCTACGCCCAGTGTTAAACACGATCACTTAACACCCAAGCATACCCGCGCTATATCCACCTTGAGACGATCATCTCAACTTCCTCAATATATAATATCAAACAAAATGGCAGGAGGTGGTCATCATCGTGAGTGAAACGGGTAACGGAGTGGCTCTACAAGTTTCTGACACTATTTCATTTCCCAATAGCCTTCCGTTCGGACCCCGCTGTCGAGCGTTGGTCAACAATGGTGAGTATTGATGCAGCATATTGTCAGCCGGAGATGGGGGGGGGTGTGAGGATCAAAATGACATCAAAGCCAAGCATGAGAGAGAGGAAGTTGTGCAAATTACGTTCTCATCGGAGAGAAGATGGCACACCCGACGCCTTTCTGGTCGTGATTCAAACGAAATGCATGATCAAGAAGAAAGGTTCATTGTTCTATGGAACCATTTTTCTCACACTCTTCTTAACGCCTTTGCCTATCTAACTTTTAGCATGCCACAATGTATCAACGCTTCAGAATGACGCCAAAAGCAACAAGACAAGTTCTGGCTTTGGGTGTAGCACTTCCTGCAGTATTGTACGGTCTATCGGTATACGGAGATGTGAGTGTTTGCGGTGCCTTAATAGATGATGAAATGGACTTGAACTAATCTATTATTGCTTGCTTCTTCAGGATAAATTCGAATTCCGTGCCAGAACAAGAGAGGACAACCTATCTCGCTATTCCGCTCCATCACAGGAAAAGTCTGAAGAGTAGACGTTGGGATACTGCAATGAATATATTGGCTTCTATAGTTGATCGGATGAGACTGCTGTGTATGAAAGAGTAGGGGAAGTAGAGCACTTCATGTTAAGACAGACATTGCGTAGATTAGAGTATTAGATTGAAGCACGATCAGCTAGATTAAGTACAAAAAGATCACTCCTACTCGTTCAGCATTTGTTTGAACTCTCCCGTCTCTATCAGTTCTTTCAAGATATCCAATCCACCGATTAGTTCTCCATTGACGATAATTTGTGGGAAAGTTGGCCAATCGTTCAACTTTTTCAAGCCTTGTCGAACAGATTCATCCTGTAAGATATCAAAAGTTGTAAACGAAACCTTTTCTTGTTTTAACAAAGCAACAGTTTTTTGACTGAAACCACATCTTGGTTGATCTGGATTTCCTTTCATGAACAAAACAACTTTACTCTTTTCCATCAATTTACGACATCTTTCGTCTAATTGTTCAGGTGTTTCTTCATCTGGGATAGAATGTTCTCCGATCGTACCTTGAGCTGATTGTGTTCCGTTTACGGCTGCATAATTGGTAGGAGGTGCTTGTGGAGCTGAGGCTGTATGAGAAGAAGGTCCACCGTTTGTTGATCCGTTTGAGCCTGGTGCATGAGAAGCGACGGCTGCACTCAATGCTGCTGCATTTGCACCACTAATTTTTGACAAAAGGGTATGACCACGTAAAAGAATGAACGAAGGTACGCTATCGACATCGAATGATTCTGAAACATCAGGTTGTTCTTCTGCTTCGATGTTCAAGCATAAGATTTGCGGATACTTTTCTGCTAATTCTTTTACCACCACGTTCATCTGTTCACATGGTTCTGCCCATGATGCCCAAAAGTTTAAAAGTGAAACTCTGTTTAAATCAGAAGACATCAATGATGTAAAATGATCAGGAGATGTGATATTGACCAAATTTGATGGTCCAGCGGATGTTGAGGAAGTCATATTAGTGAAAAGGTTGTTGAGTAAAGTGGCGAGTAGGTCGTTGTGTAAATGATGATGGCTGTCAAATAAAAATGTTCGTAAGATCCGATGACGTGCGCCGCCATCTCTTAAAGCCCAAATTTTTATTGGAAAACTGCTGCATAAAGAAGTCAAGCTTAAAGCCGAAACGGAGCAAAGCATTGCATCAGACAGACGGCGCGTAATTACTGCGTGTGCTCTGCGCAGGGCTTAAAAGGCCATCAATAACAACCCACCGTGTAGACTGACTGCCTTTTTCTACTCCTGTGTCGGTGCCTTTATGCATGCATCTCATCTGAGCTCCACAGTAGGGCGTGAAAAAAGTGTTGGATTCATATCAGGTCATCATTTCACATCCGTATTGCCATCATCAAAATCAGCCTTCCTCAACAATGCATCCACTCTTTTTCATAGGGGCTGTATGGGCCCTGATCGCCACAACAATCAATGCCTCTCCTCTCTTTGGACCTGCTTTTCATCCGATCGTGATTTGGCATGGATTAGGCGATAGTGCATACTCTCAACCTATGCAAGAATTGGCAGATCAATTAAGACAAGCATATCCTGGAGTGTATGTTAAATTGATCTCTTTGGCCGATGATCTTTCATCTGATCAACGTGCTGGTTTCTTTGGAAATGTGAATGAAGAAGTTGAACAAGTTTGTCAAGATTTAGCAATGGATGATCAATTGCGTGATGGCTTTGATGCTATTGGATTCTCACAAGGTGGTCAATTCTTACGTGCATACGTTCAAAGATGCAACAAGCCTGCTGTACGTAATTTGATCACTTTTGGAAGTCAACATATGGGCATCAGTGATTTGCCGGCTTGCAAACCGTCTGAGCTTTTATGCCGTTTGGCTGAAGGCGCATTGCGAGGTGGCATTCAAACGGAATATGCGCAATCCCACATTGTTACTGCACAGTACTATCGTGATCCTACCTCTGTTGAACATTATCAACGGTATTTAGAGGTGAACAAGTTCATCGCTGATATCAATAATGAAGTACACCAAAACGATGAATACAAGGCTAACTTACAAAGTCTAGACAATTTGGTTTTGCTCATGTTTGATAAAGACCACACCGTTGAGCCCAAACAATCTTCCTGGTTTGCATCCTATCCTGTGCCAAGCAATGACAGCTCCACACAAGGAAAAGATGAACTAGAAGTTGAACCTCTTCGTCAAAGTTCTTTGTATACAGAAGATCGATTAGGATTAAAGACGTTGGATAAACGAGGAGCTTTGGTGATGGAATTATGCAAAGGTGTACATATGCAAATCAATGCAGCTTGTTCGATGAAGGTATTCGGACGTTATGCAGGTATTGCACCACCTTCAAAAATCATCCCTGGCTCCGTTCGTCATGGATGGGCAAGAACGGTGTATACATTGACAGGCTTACGTACAGGATCAGTACCAGGAAGCGTTCAATTCCTTTTCGTTTTGGCATCAGTTTCTTTCGTCTTGGCTATTACCAATGGTATACGGGCAGTGCAACAATCACGTCAACGTGGTTCTATTCGTATATAATCTAGTCTTATTGAATCTTTTTTTTCGATCTTGCTATTATGATTTAAATTATTTATATTGCTCTAATAGTGGCTACGAATATCCACCTTTACGTATTCAGCTCTGGGTCTAGAGGTTGAAAGTGAAATAGAAATAAATCTGCCCGATAGCGAGCGATTCTGCTCTCAGTCTACTTCTGCTGGCGGAGCATATTAAACATAATATATTAACACTGATATTAGTACTTCGTTAAATAGGAAGAGATAAGAACGAACATTCCACGGGACAGGTAGCAAGAAGACGATGTTTCCTGGGTCGATGCAGCAAAAAAATTGGTCCTTCTCGTTCACATCAATAGTCCAAAGATCTGTATGCTACTTCTGCCTCTACGGAATCCATAAGCAAGAAAGCTATTAGGTGTGTTTGTTGTATGTACGTCTTTATACTGCCTCAGACGGAGAAAAAAAAAACAAAAGGGAGAGACCGTACAGCCGAGCGCTCTTTTTTGCAGATAAACGAGATGTGGGCAATGTCGGAAGATGAGAGAGAAAAAAAGTTTGTGTATAAAAATACAGTGTCGAAGGTGAAAAAAAGTAGACTTTGCTGTTTCAATTATCGAAGCGAAGGTGCTTATTCCTCCATGAGATCTTCAGCGGCAATTTCTTGACGGCCGAGAGAACTGCTTTCCTTGGCAGGACTACCTGCTGGACCATTACCGGTAGCCGTTGGGAATGTGCTCACTTGTGGTGGACTACGACCTAAGCCTTGGGCGCCAGGTACAGCGACAGGAACGGAGCCAGCTCCCATGCTCAAGCTTGAAGGGGCTGCCGTACAATTCGGTGGTGAGCTTACGGTTGAAGCATGAGGAATCGTTTCAGGATTCGGAATTGCCGTTCCTACGGATTGTTGAGGTGCTCTACCTGCTTTTGATAAAGCATAATCGCCTGAATCGAAAAATTTTCGTTCTGTGATCTTGTTTCTGATCACATCTTTACGGTTTGGAAGTTTACCATAGAGGCGGAACAATTTTTGTTCTTCCTCGGTTAAGGACTGCGGGAAGAAATTAATGGTAATTAGCAATTCATTGCTGGCTGGCGGGTGATAGAATCTAGATGGTGAAACACTTACGTTGATGTCAACCTTGTTTCGTTGTGCTGGAATCATTCTTGCTGTTGTTGAGTGAAGTGCTTGTTTAGAATTGTTTCAGAGTACAAGCTTCCAATCGTGAATGCTGGTAAACGTGTTCTCCTTTTCGCGTTGAATTGTAGATTTGTCTACCAAAAGGCGACTGCCGAGTCGGATCTGGATGATTATGATGTTTGTATGTCTTCCGATCCGATGATTAGCGATTGTTTGTGATTGTTAATGGGTGACCAAATTGTTTGATGAAGTGGTAGAGATATGAATAGATGCTGTCATTCGAAGTACAGTAGTAATATTTATAGAAAGAATGAAATTTAGTTGAAACGGTGTTGGTTTGTATGCGTTTTAGCAGTGTCGGCACCTGTTTAAAGCCCAGTGTGCAACGCCTGGACTAAAGGCTGGTGCACATAAGCAGTGCATTCTTGCCCTGCGCGCGGCGCACAGACTCGCTGCTGCTGCATCCGGGTTTAATGTATATGGTATACAGTCTAGTAAAGATATAACGCAGAAAAAGGGAGGCAAATTGTGTGTGCACTGCACAAATACATACGCCCTGTCAATGAATGCATTTATGGTCGATGCTCTGGTGCTTTGTGAATTGAATCATAGCTTATGAGTTCATCCAGGGGGCCTGTTCTTCATGGGTAGGGGTAACTATCAGTCTCATCAATCTTTGGCTATTTATCTTGACAGGTAGTGCAGATTATAAGATATGCTGCTGATCTTTGATACAATTGTCTATGAATACCTTGAAAGCGGCCGAATAATCGTGATGGGCGGCGCACTGTAAAGCAATTCCCCTCTAGCGCAGCGCGTTGAATGAGAGCATAAAATTGCATGACTTTTACATAAGACCCTCTCATCCCACACACACACGCTTTTATGTCCGGACCAAATCAAGCCGCGAAATGAGGTGAACTGTTACCATCATCATCTCAAACATACAACTCAAGGTGCTTTGAATCGGCCATCATATTCCATCAACACAAAAGCAGAATTTGGAATGCTCATCTAAACACTACAGTGACATCAAGACAATCAATTCTCCACACTTGTGCGGCGAATGAATAGGAAGGCAATCACTTTATACCGTTTACACTATTACTAAACAATCATGTCTTTAAACGGTCCAGCTGCATTCGCTCACCTCCTTCAAAGGCGACCAAGAGGACCTCAATCAGATATCGAAAGACAAGATGCCAATGGAACGGGTGATAATCAAATACCAGCTTCACCACAAGAAAACAGAAGAGAAGCAAGCAATAATTCAAGATTCTCAAGAATATCTCGAGGTATTTCATCTTTTCGTGATCGACAAAATGAACGTAATCAAAATGCGGAACGTGCAAATGCAGAAGTACAAAGGATTGTAGCAGAATTGAACAGAAGACGTAATGCAAACGATGGCGATCAAGCTACGCGAAATGGCGATTTGGAAGCACAATTACCAAATGCAGGTAATACTGGCACGATGAACTCTACATCAGCACCACTTTCAATGAGAAAGATTACAGGTAAATCCAGACGTGAAAGAGAGGAAGGGGCAACTCTCTTTGGTCCCAATCTAGCCAATTATTTCGGTAGCGGAAGTTCGACAAGTGGCGCAATCGCTGGTGCATTAGTATCACAGCAATCAAATTCTGTCGGCGCCTCAGGATTGACTTCGAACGCTATCGGCTCGTCTTCAAACGTTGATGCAATGCAAAGAAGACCAAGACTTGGCAGTCGAGGAAGGGCTCGTGGTGCAAGTTTGAGCGGCTTGAGTCAATATTCGCTAAACAATCTGGATGCCATTGATTCAGTCCCTTCTCTTGCTGATCCAGCTTTGATGAGTCAAGTGAGCATCTCTCAAATGGATGCAAGACCTAACGAATCGGATGGTAACGAAATTCCCATGACAGAAGGCATTGAGCTGGATACCCTTCGCAGATGGATAGAAAGGAGTACTGTGGGCGGCACAGTTGAAGTGGGTAATGCGGAAGAAGTTGCACAATTACGTGGCAATCCTGGAAATCCAAGCACGATGTGCTCTACCTTACAAAGCTACGTCAACTTGAAGCGCAACACTATTAAACTTCATGCTTTACCTCAGGAAAAGTCACACAGTCTATCGGCATCCTTTGAAGATCCACTGCACCGTTCAACTTCACCCAATCATCAATCATTGTCAACCCATTCAATCTCATTTGAGTATGATTGTGCGGCACCATTCGCCAGCGTTCAAGTGTTCGTTCGAGCGAGCCGCAAGCACGGCAGTTGGGTTACATGGACAACTGCACGCGAATCAGCAGGTTTGCCGATCGATCTGACCATCGGTGCAGAAGATGACGGTGAATCTCGATCCCTGGGTCAACGAGGTCCGCCACCACATGTTTTAGGATGGCCAGTCTTTGTTACTCGTGCCCGTAAAGGTTTCTCTGTTCCTCTTTCCGTTCAAGTTGCTCTACGATTGGAGTTGTATGCGCCACCAAAATTACAGAGCGCTCAAGATTCTACAACTTTGCCAAAGACACCTGCTCCCGTTGCAAACCCTATTCCTGAAACACCTGCGATCGATGCTTCTCATCGATTGGATGAACCAGAAACACCTGCAGTGACTGCTCCTTCTTTTGATCCTTTGTCGTTGATTCGATCGAATGAAACAGGTCAATTGCCTTCAGCTTTGCCTGGCGTTGCAGCAGCAGTCACTGGCGCAAACGATCAGCAAGATTCGCGAAATGGACAAACGGAATCCAGTACAAATGCAGTCACTGAGACAAAGGAAGAGAAGGCAGCTCGTGAACGTGCTGAACGGGAGACACTCAAGATTGCTGTCGTCGTTGAAGCATTGGATGAAGATGGGAAACCATTACGGGAACCGAATTTGCAAACGACATACATGCGAATTGCTTCTTTGCCTATCAGGAGTACAAGTGAAGGCAGAGTGGAAGTCATTGATGATGAAGGGGCAGCAGGAGAAGCAGATGATGCTGGAATCATTCATGATATTGCTTTACCACCTTCAGCACCTCTTTCACCAACGGCGAAATCAACTACCGATACATCAAGAGCCTGGTCTGTTCAAGTTGAAGGTCAAGAAGCTGAAATTGGACCTCATCGATTCCAATTACAAGAATTGTACGGATTATCATCAAGACCACCACCACCGCAACAACAGCAACACGATGATGAAAATCAAGAAGGAGAAGAAGGAGCGACTGGCGAAACACCTTTACCGCAAATTGATCTTATGGACAATGAAGGAAATGCATCTGAATGTTTGATTTGCTTAAGTGCGCCACCGTCAACGTTATTGTTACCATGTACACATGGTCTTTGTTTGGATTGTGCTGTTCAACTTCGCGATACTGTGAAAGCCACACGTGAAAGTGAAAGAAGGAGAGGAAGGAGACCGAAACGCAAATATGCTTGTCCGGTTTGTAGGAGAGTGTATTCGAGTATGCTTCATTTGAGTGCTGTTGACGAAAAGTATTTGGCTCAATCTGCTACTGCTTCGTAAAAACGTTCAGGTTT
This sequence comes from Meira miltonrushii, assembly GCF_003144205.1. Taxonomy (NCBI): domain Eukaryota; kingdom Fungi; phylum Basidiomycota; class Exobasidiomycetes; order Exobasidiales; family Brachybasidiaceae; genus Meira; species Meira miltonrushii. The sequence continues at coordinate 1,703,009 of NW_020289943.1, read as the reverse complement.
TTTTTTCTTTAATTGCTCTTGTTTATATTATACCCTTTTGCACCATCACATCTTATGATTTTGATGTTTATGATCACAATTTATCCTTTTCACTTTGATTTCAATCAGACTGTGAGTTTGATAGAGTATTAAATGAATCTGTGTGCTTTTTGTACATGATGTGTAAGACAAGAACGGGATTTGAGGGGAAAGAAAGCTGGAATATATGCGCAAATCATTGGAGGGGAAAATTGCATGGCTGGTTGCAGATGAGCATTGCTGAGATCGTGAAACTCGTTGCTAGGCAAAAGAATGTCGATCAAAATTGATCATAAACCACATTGCCCATCCAGAGCCGCTTTCATGCCCGCCAGAGAAGGAATGCAATTTGACCTAGGTCTAAGAGAGGGAAAGAGATTGGGTTAGATATGCATGCAAGGTCATCTTTATGAGCCTCTATGCATACTCACAGAAGTAGATGAAATGCTTTGTCTCGTGTGTAACGTAGCTACCGTAATTCTTTCCTACAACGGCATGCCATGTAGGCCCAAATCTCGTATCCATCGTCTTCTTTACGTGAGCAGCAATGTCTTTTTCCACAGTATATTTCGTCATTGCATCACTTGCAATATCCACAGCTGCTTGCTGCATTTCATCAGACATGTCCACATTCTTGACGATCGCTTTTGGGATCAAATTCGCGTGTGAAGATGATGTGACTCCAGTGGTTGATGCTGGCGTCGAGCCCGGAACATCAGAGCCTGGCTTGGTATCTACTGTGCTTCCAGACATTTTGACCAGGATAGGATTGCTCTTGAGGTCGTCTATTCGTCAAGGCTTTGTGAGATGCCTTTTGTGTTGTTTGAAAGAGTCTATTTGATTGAGACCCAATCAATGCTGCTGTAAAGAGCGCTGCTGGAGACAAAGATGGTGATCGAAAGTGGGTTAGTTCAACGTAACTTTTTCGTGATATGAATCGAGTCGAAATTGCACCGCTGTCCTTTAATACTTTTTAGCCGAATCGTCAGCCTTTTTTTCAAAGTTGGGCGTAAAAAAGCTGCTCAGCTGTGTGTGGAACGTATATTGACAGTAAAACTGCATCAATGACTTCCCTTTAGCCCCACCTCATTTCCATTCAATAGTGGGTTTGCCTTTGCTCTCATGTGTTAATACGCTTGATTCATTGAATCGCTTCCTGGCTGGGTTTGCGGGCGTTACAATCAAAGCGCCAATCACATCCGTTCTTCGGTGCCGTTACGGTGTGTGATCTTATAGTGTTTCATTCCGTTTTCGGAAGATCGTGGTGGAAGCGAGGAGAGAGGGAGAAGGGGAAAGAGACGCATATACTCACCTTTGAATGCGATTCAGTATGGCTTTTTTGATCTGCTTGAAGTGCTTCCGTCCGATGTTCTTCTTCCGCTTCTCTCTTTGAGCAGTTTACGATGAAGAGAGGCGACTTCTTTGACAAATGACTAAAGCAAGAAGAAAGTTGAACGAGCTGCAAAGAGCTAAATACGATACCTGATATGTTCGTTTATTCGCTCTTCCTTACCTTTCCAAGCAGATGAAGGAGGTGAAGATGAAAGGAAGAATGTGAATGTTCGCTGCAAGAAATCATGCAAGAATAGCATATAGCGCATAAACACTCTCAAAACGCGGCTTTTATTCTTTGATTGCTTTCCCCGGCTTCTCTATCACGCGTGGAACTGGTACCCATTTTGACCAATACTTTCCTTGACTACCATCTCCTTGTTATAGGCTTCCTTGATCTGGTGTTAAGGTGCCTTTAATTAGAAGGATGCTTATGGGTGGTAGTATTCATGTATCTAAGGTAGCTAGAAAGTAAACTCATTCATCTAAAGTATTTAATTCCTACCATTAGTATTACTTTCCTAGTGTCAGATCGATTCTAAAGGTATATTATTTACTTTATTACTCTTTCTGTATTACGATACATTACTTTTCCTTGCCTAGCAAGTTATTACTTTCAATTTCAATCAAAGTAAACCTCGTGATGACAAAAAAACAAATATTATTTCCTTCTGCAAACGTATCGAAAATATATCTACATATGTACAATTATAAGATGGTATCAACATCAGAAAAGCAGAAAATGATGAATGATTTAGAACTAGAAAATGCCCTCACAGTGTCCATTCGACACCAGAATCGACATTCTCATCAGGTTGCAAGAGCTTCTCTTTGGAGAATTCACCTCCGCTTGCAGCTCGCTTACCCAAAACTGCCAAGATATCCGTCAAAGTGTCCAAAGCATCATCGAAATTATGTTGAGCGGCAAGTTTGGCAGTGTATTCGTTCGTTATCGAACCTGCTTCGCTCACCGTCACAGAAGGAGCGGTAGACAATGTTGATGCCAAGCTATCACGATGGCCTGATGGATATTGTTTTGCATACACTGGACTTGCATCTCTCAATTCGATCAAAGATTCTTCTGTCAAGATTGGTCGACAAGCACGTGCACTTGCCAATAATCGACGAATGGAAATCGTACTTTGAGCAATCTTGTTACCGTCTGTCTTTGTGGAGTCTTCAGACAAGTATGTTGAGAGAGTACGCAAGAAGGAGAGCCATGAAAGTGTTGCAGCCGCCAAAGCATCTGCTTCATTCATTGGCACAGCGCCAACAGACAAAGATTTCTGTAAGATATCAGCAATTTCGACTTCGCCGTCTTCTCCTTTGCCTTTTTGTGGTAGCACTCCTCCACCTAATACCAAAGCGATGAAAGCTTTTGCACAGGCAGGCATTGCAAGTACTTCTTCTTCTCCTGTTCGCGCAAGCGCAACAGCAACATCTTTTGCTACTGATCCATTGCCCAACAACAAAGCCCAAGTACCAAAAGTGACATTGCAAATGATTTGCAATCGTGGACAACGTGGTGCAGTTAATGTTAATCGTGTGATTTGACTGGTCAATCGATCACGGTCACCTAAATCGTTCAGGATTGGTAAAGCAATCTTGACGCCTGCATGATGTTTGACGAAATCAGCGCAGGTAGGAGAGCGAGAATGATCATCGCCTTGCTCACTTGAGACAGAGTTGCTTGGGCATGTGGTCTTCGCAATTTGGCACAATAACGTACTCCAGATGGTGGCCAATTGTTTGCTATGTTGACTTGCAGCAATGCAAAGCAATGGAGAAACCATGGTTGCACGGGTGTTTGAATCGCTGTGTTGAGAAAAGAATGAAGCGATTTGTGTTGGAATTGGGCAAAGAGAAACAGCATCGACGAGGGATAATTCCAAAACGGGATCTAACCATCGATCGGTCACTTGAGTCACATTGTTTTCATCCACACCTCCATCTGCAGCCAAGAGACGACATCTTCTTGCCATTGTCCAATAACGATCAGCGAAAGATGTGACAATCGCATTTGAGCTGGAAGCACGAACCAAAGCAATAGCCAAAGTACCATACACACGTGCAGGATGCAAGAGAGGTAAACCGGATTGTGTGCCAAATCCAACGAAAGAAGATGTTGAAACCGTGAGAAGCGTATGCATTCGTGCAAGAAGACTTCTTTGTGCCAAAGGACCCAAGCTTGTTTCCAACTCTAAGAGTCTTGACCAGATTGCTGCACGTTCTTCATCATGAGAACGTTTGACCCGTGGTGACAAACCCGAACGATGGAGAATTTCCTTCACGCTCAGAGTTACCAGGCTCAATGTGCTGCTGACCACTCCGTTTGGAGCACGAACGAATTTGCGCATAGCAAGGTCCACCTGATGAGGGCTAGAAGCCGAATCAGCTAGTATCATCAACATCTTCTTGCGTTCTAGAGCGATTGAAGCCTCGTTTTCTTGGATAAAGACAGGCTTGTTCGATTGACGACGTCTCTTCATGGGCTTTTCAGGCTCTTGTCTTGGCAAGAAGCTGGAGATCAATGGCCAGAAGATGAAGACAAGGCATGCAATCAATGTTGCACCACGCAAAACTTCAACGATCAAAAGATGATGAGGTACATGGTCAAAGTGATGTGGTTCATGTGCAAGCGTTCCGAACTTGACATTGGTTGCTTGCATACCACGTTTGAGTAATTGATGACTTGCACCAATAACTCTACCGCTTGAAGCACGTAGAACGTGATGAGCATGACCAGCGGGAGAGTAGGATGTGCTTGTTGAGGCTGCATTCTCGTTGTGCAACACTTCTGCTCCACCTCCAAGAATGCTGAAGCCCATAAAGATACCCATCATATACCGTGAAGATGAGGATCTGTTTGAAGCAGGAGAACGAGAGATTTTGTGTGGTTCCATGTCGTCTTCGTCATCCTCTTCGTCTTCATCGTCTCCGATGTCTAGACTGTCATCTTCAAGAGCGAATGCAGCGCGGGCAATTGCTTCTTGTTCAGCAACAACACGTTCCATTTCACCTTGCCACAAGTCCAACAATTCTTCACCTCCTTCCAAACTTCTGATCAATTCACGTAACCCTGCCACTTCAGACACCAATCTGGTTTCACGTCCTTTCAAGTAGCGAATGTACTCGGTTGCTTTACCCAAGATTGTCGCCTTGTTCAACTTTGTTGCAGCTGGAACACCATCCACGAGATCTTCTGGAGGTGCTTCTTTGCCTCTTCTGGTGGGACGTTTAGGTCGCAATTCATGAAGGGCGGGAACAGCATTTCTGAGTGCGGCAATACGTGCGTTGATGTTATTTCTGTAACGACGTTCGATTGCATTGTGCGCGACTTTCTTTTCGCTTTTGATGATCGGCATGCCATTCGAGGAAGATCCGATACCATTGTTCATCATACCTGCATTCATTCTGTTGGATTTGTGTTGTTCTTCCAATTTTGCGTTTTGTGCCTTCATTTCTTGTTCTGCACGTTTCTTTGCCTTTAATCGTTCAATGGCTGCCAAAGCTGTTGCGTTACTTCCAACTTCCATTCGAGGCATGAATGATGTTGCACCATGCATTGCACCGTACAATGGTACAGAAGACTGCTGCTGCTGTTGCTGATGTTGTTGTGCTGCAGCTTCTTTGGCGGACAACTTTCTTGGTCTCTTGTTGTTTGGTTGAGCGTTTGTTTGCATTTGCTCGTGCAAGAGTGCATCATTGGATGTCGAAGGCATTGGTGCCGATCGCTTTCTTGGATCGGTAGAGGGATCCATTGGATATTGTTGCATCTGTGCTTGTTGGTTGAGTAAACCGTTAAAGTTGGATTGCATTCCACCTGGCGCTTGGAAATTGAATTGTTGATTGTCGGATGCGAAAGATTGCATCGGCATTTGTGAGTTAGCATTCATTGTTCCATTGATGTTCATTGGAAGGGAAATGTTGTGGTTGCCGTGCATTGCCATGTGTTGTGCCATGATGTGTGGCGGGACTTGACTGGTGAACTTTTGTTGATCTTGAATTTGTTGTCCGTTTTGATTGGCGATCGTATTCATGAAAAAGTTTATCGCTCCTGCATCCATCAATCCAGGATGTTGTCCTTGTGCATAGTCGTATTGATTCGACATTGGATCCTGCTTTAAATGTGACAAGTGTAATGCAGATCCTTTTGCATCTCCGTCGGGTGGAGTGGGGAATCCTCCAAAAGGCATTCCGTTGCCACTTGCAGTACTACTACTGCTTATACTTCCACCGTGAATGAAGTCGTGCAAGCTTTGGTAACCCGTTGAACTGACTGGACTGAGACTGCTGTATCTTCCTGCGTCGTCACCGGAAATGCTTCCCGGATTTGGTTGTGGAGGGGATTGTGAGTGGAAACTTGCGCCACTTGTGCTTGACATGGAGTGGGATACGTCCTCCAACGGTGTCGATAACAGATTTCTTAGGAATTGTTCCTGGTCATCTTGCCATTGCGTTTGATCTTGTGGTGAAATCATTCCGCTATCGTCTAAACTTCTTTCTGATTTGATTTGTTGAATGGGCGAGAAACCTAAATGTTGTTGTGCAGCCATCATCTCTGCTTGGGAAAGACCTTTATGCGAGGATGCAAACAATGATGAATCGTTTGATAAGGCTGAGTGAAGCTGTGATCGTCTCTGTATCTCTGCTAAATGTTCTCTGTATGCTTTTGCTCCTTGTGTTGATGAGAGATCGTGATGATTGTTATGATTATCAAAATGTGTTTGATCGTCTTTTTGTTTTTGTTGAAGAACGGATGGAAATTCTGCAAGAGCAGCCATGTTGTATAAGCTTTAAAAATTCGGAAGGGTGAATGCCGTCTCTAGAGAGAGGGACAATGATGCACCTAGAATACGCTATTATCAGCTTATGCAGAAAGAAAGACAAAGAAGTGTCTGACCACTTTATTGTGTATGATTGATGAAAAGTAGAGGGGAGAGAGATCATTCGACATTCTTGGCTGTTGTGTGTATGCAATATGATCACCTTTAAAGTGCTGTTCTCCCGTTAGACACCAGCGTACTAGACTGATGAAATGCCCTCTTTCTCACCTTTCTCCGCGGATAGTGTCACTTCAAAGTGTGGCCTGATTTCATGCATCCGGCGTTTGAACGAACCAAAGGGTGTGTATATCTGCAGCGTGCCTGGCTGAAGGTTAAAAATCTACGAATGCCAAAGCCGGCAGGCTTACACGTGACCCAAGCTCTCGTGAATTTTTCCTTCGCGTTTTATTCATAGAGAAAGTGACAAAAAACAACTTCTTCCTTTCCCGCATTCCAACCAACATCCCGTTCACGAATGTGAATTATTCAAATATGCTGATTAAACCGCTCAATCTTTATTCGACCCGTTTAAGTAAGACCGTCCGCTTTCTCCCCAATTCACCCTTTTACGGGGCCCTTCTGCCCGCATGGTTTAATCCTAGCCATAGCGGTTCCTGGTGAGGCCCCAACATCAACACTCGACGATTGTATCGGACTATGGGAATTTCGTTTGTCAGTAACTTATTTTCCCGGTCTGATACCTTGATCTTTGAGTCTTTTTAAAAATCAAGTTTGGTCTTCGAGGACATTCTATGCTATGCATACATGATCAAATTTTTTGAATGCGATATAATTTTTACACCCCGAAACAAATGAAAAAAGGAAAAAGAGGGAAAGTCTAAAATTGTGTGGGAGGGAAAAGATGAAAGACGATCAAGTCTATAGAGATGCTGAGATAGGAGAACGACACTTTTAATCATTGCGATCCTCTTTGCCGTTGAGATGTTGCATGCTAATGTTGGTTTCCTGTCGTCCGTTGCTTGATCCGAAATCAGGAGAGGCTGCTGCCCTCTTTGCTTCTTCAGCTTGTTTATTCTTTGCGTATGCATACACAAGACCAGCAAAGAATCCGACTGCGATTGCAGAGGTTGAGCTGAGCGTGACTGCGTCTCCGAAGAAGACCATTCCACTTAATGCTAGAGGAAGTTTGTTCAATGCTCCAACCATGCTGTAGGTTGTACTGGACGTTGCACGAATACACCAAGCTGTTGTATAGCTGATGAAAACAGCACATGCACCGCTAAAGATGATTGCCGAAAAGAGCGAAGAGCGAGTCTCGACGGGGAAATTGGTTGCAAAGTTTGCAGAGCTCCAATCTTCAACCAACCAAGACATGATGACCAAAACGGGAATTGTGAGGAAATTGTTGTAGAACATCGTATCCCAATCTTTAAACCCTGTGACTTTGATTCTCTTTCGCATGATCAAAACGTAAGCTGCACTGCAAGCACAATTTAGAGCCATCCACAAATATCCGTTGCTCAACATTCCCGCGCCTCCAAGACCTTCAAGAAGTGGCTCTTGTACACCTTGTGCTTGTTCCAAAGCGAGAATACTGTCCTTTTCGGCTTGAAGAGGATCTAGCGCAGGTGTTTTTAAATGTGTGGCAGGGTCAATGTAACCGCCAGCGATCGAATCAGGTGTATGGGGCATGGACTGATTTTGCAAGGCCAACCAGTTGGCGATATCTCCATAAGCTGCGATCAAAGAAGACAGCACCATCAACATGAAGCTGACAAATGTTATCCTTGTCACTTTTCCGCCGAACCAAATCACTTCTCCGTATGCGATTAGAATGATGGTTAGGTTCTTGAAGATTGTGTAAACGGGAATGCTAAGATATTGCAATGCTTTGCTACCAGTCCAAATCACAAAGACCAACAAGGTACTGATGGGCATCCATAGCTTGACGTCTTTAGCGTTTAGTGGTCTGAGTTCGACCAATCCCATAGCTTGTGCGATTACGACCAATAGACATCCTACGGCAGATTGAATTAGGAGTACGATCAAATTCAAACTGAAGTGTGCTTTCAGGACGAACTTATTCACCACTGTCATCATGATTGACGAAGCACAGTATGCCAAAATTGGCGCCAGAGACTGTAGACTTGGTCCATCTGCTTTTGTTGTTGTGTCTTGACGTGTATCATGGGTATGAGAAGGTAATCGCATACCATCATCCTGAGAACCAGATTTGCCGTTCAAAAAGGGAGCGTGAACGGATTCGGAAGCCGGAGCTGGCGATTTGCCATCAGGAGCAAAGAATGATCTCGACATGATGATCAAAAGTGTGGATATCAATCCGAGATCGACGAATCGGTCGAAGAAAGAGAAGAGATTATCACCCAAGAATGTATGATGGTTTGGTAAACGTTTCTTATGCATGCGTTGTTTGAAATCTTTAAATGCATGCCAAGGAACAGTACTGGCCAAGTGCCCTAAATTCTCATGACCCAGGCGCGTCTGACAACAGGAGCCGGCAGGCAGGCATAGATAAAAGAAAGACGCGTTAACAAAGAGGGTGCGGGAAGGTTACTATCAACAGCACGTGTAAGCTGGCTTCCATTACTTACGCCCAATATAAAAGTTTAAGGTTGGGGCGTATAAGCCGTACTTTACGAGCGTAGAATTTTTGCCAGTAACCCAACAAGAATCTGCTTGGATATGCATGCAATTAGGAAATCTTGCAAAGACTGCGCTTGTGCCCCTTGTTAGATAAAGGTACAGATTGATGTTCTTTCTTCTTTTTGATCGATTGTCAAGTATAACATTATCTTCCGAAGTTGCTTCCATTGTTTATTGGTAGTGATACGTTTGCCATCACGATCAGCACCTTTAGGCAGTGATCAAAGTGCTTCATAAAAAGCAATAATGTCTTCTCGATTCGCTTTGGCTAGAGCTGCTGCTCCTCTACGAAACGGTCTTCGTTCATCTCAATTCGGAAGATTAGGTCAACGTTCTTTCCACGTTTCATCTTCACAAAATGCTTTATCTAAATTCCTCATGCCTGCCATGAGTCCTACAATGACAGAAGGTGGAATTGCTACATGGAAAAAGCAACCCGGGGATACATTCTCGGCTGGTGATGTCTTGTTGGAAATTGAAACAGACAAGGCTACAATGGATGTCGAAGCTCAAGATGATGGTATTATGGCCAAGATTGTTGTGGATGCAGGAGCAAAGAATGTTCCAGTCAATTCATTGATTGCCGTCCTTGGAGAAGAAGGTGATGATATCTCTGGTGCAGACGCTCTTGCCAAAGAAGCTGAATCAGAGCCAGCACCTGCCAAAGAAGAAGCGCCTGAAAAGAAGGAAAGTGAACAACCATCAGAACCAAAAGAAGCTTCATCTTCCTCTTCCGCACCCCAAACATCCGCTCCTGAACCATCCACCTCCAGCTCTTCCTCCTCGTCAGACCGTATTTTCGCTAGTCCCTTGGCACGCCGATTGGCTCAAGACAAAGGTATTCCATTGGCACAAATTAAGGGATCTGGACCTAATGGACGTATCGTCAAGGCTGATATCGATAACTACAAACCAAGCCAACAACCAGCAGCCGAAGCACAATCTGCTCCTGCTCCTTCAGCAGGTGGTGCCAAACAAGAACTCGCAACAAGTGCTCCAAAGGCAGTAGAATCATCTGCATCATACACAGACACACCCGTTTCCAACATGCGCAAGGTGATCGCATCAAGACTAACAGAGAGCAAACAACAATTGCCTCACTACTACGTCTCTATTGATGTTGAAATGGACAAGGTCTTGCGTTTACGTCAATTGTTCAACGAGGCTGCGGAACGTTCAGCAGGTGGAGATGCTGCCAAAGCAAAGGAGGCCAAATTGAGTGTAGGAGACTTTATCACCAAGGCTGCAGCAGTTGCCCTCCAACAGGTGCCTGATGTGAATGCTGCTTGGTATGGTGACTTTATCCGTCAATACCACACAGCTGATATTTCTATTGCTGTTGCAACACCAACCGGTCTTATCACACCAATCGTCAAGAATGTTGGTGGAAATGGATTGGCAACAATCAGTGCTACAACAAAATCCTTGGCAGCCCGTGCTCGTCAAGGTAAATTGCAACCAAACGAATACCAAGGTGGATCTTTCACCATTTCCAACATGGGAATGTTTGGAATCACACACTTCACTGCAATTATCAACCCACCTCAAAGTGCCATTTTGGCCATCGGTGGAACAGAGCCAAGATTGGTGATCGATGAGAGTGATGAGAGAGGATTCCGTAAAGCAATGATCATGCAAGCCACTATCAGTGCTGATCATCGTATCGTTGATGGTGCAACTGCAGCTAAATGGATGAAAGCATTCAAAGATGCACTCGAAAACCCAATGATTTTCATGCTGTAAGATAATGAGACTGTGTCCCTCTTTCCACCTCTTTCTTGATATGTAACACAAAGCTAAACAACCCCGTAAAATGAGAAGAAATGGAATATACATTTCATCATTGTCTATCTAGTAATACAAGTCCGTTCTTTTTTTTCTATTCGACAACATACTTATTTAGCTCTCTTGAAGCCATTTCATAAGCGACAAAAGTGGCAGCATTGGCAAAAGGTGCTCTTACGAGAGTTGGAGTGAGACCACGCAAGAAACCCTGCAAGCCAGCCGTTTGCCAGATTGAACGTATGCAATGCAATGTTGAAGGATAAGCACGTTTAGAGGGTATAATTGCGTCTGTTTGCATTCTTGATTTAACCACATCGATCGGATAAGCTGATAGCCATAATGCCACACCTGCAGAAGCACCAAAGAGCATTGCCATCACATTAGAAAGCTCTTCACGTGGTCTTCCGTTCAAAGTTCTTTGTACCAAGTATTCGTATGTGAGGAAATAAATACCTGCTCCATGACCTTCACGAATGATTGTGGCAGTCATTCCGCGAAAGAGACCAGTGATTCCGGATTGAGCGGTTATCTTTCGTGCACAGTCTAATGGACCGGTAAATACACGTTCTTGTTGTGCTTGTAATCGGATACGAATATGCTCGACTGGTCCTGCCACAAAGCTATTTGCGATCCCAGCCAATGCTCCCGAAGTGTACAATTGCCCGTTTGTCAGTCTAGTCCCTTTACCATATCGTTCATCTTGTTTTTGTTGAAAGAGTCTCTTTCCCGCTCCAACTACACCGAATTGAATGGATACACATGCTCCCACACCGAGAAGTGGGGTTAGAGTACCACTATAAAATCCACGAAAGCCATACTTTTTCCAAATTTGTCCTGCACAATCACCTATTCCAGTGTATGTTCCAGGAACGGCGGTTTGTAAACGTACTTTTACAATATCAAACGGTTGACCAACTAAAACTTGCGTTATTCCACCTGCCGTGCCCGATAATACATCACGGCTTGATTTGGAGATCGCCATCAAAAGAAAGGAAAGGGTTTGTGAGATGATGATGATAAGCAATGCGGAATCAAATCAAATCAAAAAAAGAAAAGAAAAGGTTGATGCATGTGCCTAGCTTCTTCTCAAGGCAGATTTGCACTCTTGACTCATGCATACCATACCACACCGTACAGTGCGGGTATTTCGCCGCGACCGGAAAAACCGATATGAGCTAAAAAATGTTACCCCAAAGATCAGCGAGTGTTTAGAGCAGGGTTATCCTTCTCACTCCCATAACGATTGATTGACAACATGGAGACACAGTCTAACACCACAACAAGCAATGCTGAATCTGTTCAACCATCATTTGACGAAGTTGTTGAATTGATCTCAACAGGTCGTGCAGATCAAATTCCCGGCATAAAAGATATACCGTTAAAGGTGAGTAACAACACCAATTCGTTGTGGTGAGCAACGGCTGTCCTGTCGTGCATCTGGTTCTGACGGCTTTCTCCCTTCGACAGATCAATGAGGCAACACCCAGTGCAGCTACAATGTCAAGACCACTCAAACCTTGGGAGCGAGCTGCAGCACAACAGGACACCGCCGATACCACTGCTGCTCCTCAACCCGATCAGAACGTTGCAAACACAAATGCAGACTATGCCTCCCAATCATGACGGGCTAGCTCAAAAGAGAAATATTCACTTCACACTGTATTATATGAATCACATGAATTAAGATTTTCTATTTTTGTACTTCATCGACATAGACCTTCTTGAAATGTATACAGAGGTCAAACATCCTTTCTCGCAGAATACGGGACTTCATCTTTATAGCTTGGCTCTGTGAGAGAGAAGGACGAACAGATGTCAGTCATATTTTGCTTATGGATAGGAGACGCTCAAACAGATTTGAGCAGGACCGCAGGTTCAATGCATTAACATACACACACAACCTGCAGCTTTGGTATGTCTCACATAAATTGCCGCTTCTCAAAAAAGAGCAGAAGAAATCACCTACGCGGAGTCTTTGGTGGACATGAAGCTGATCAAGTCCAAGACACGGTTAGAGTAACCGGTTTCGTTGTCGTACCATGAAACCAATTTGACAAAGTTGGGGTTGAGGGAGATACCGGCCTTGGCATCGAAGATGCTGGAGTAGGTGCTTCCGTTCAACTGCAAAGAGGGAGAGAATTAGGAGGGTTAGCATACTATTCTTACATCAATTTTGTAATCACCCTTCTACTCACATCGCTGGAGACAACTTCGTCTTCAGTGTAACCCAAAACACCCTTGTATTCAGGGGATTCAGAGGCACGCTTAACTTCAGCCTTGATTTCATCGTATGAAGCGCCCTTCTCCAAACGGATTGTCAAATCAACAACGGAAACGTTGGAAACTGGGACACGGAAAGCCATACCGGTCAATTTTCCGTTGAGGGAAGGAATGACCTTACCGACAGCCTTGGCAGCACCTGTGCTGGATGGGATAATGTTATCACCAGCGGTACGGCCTCCACGCCAGTCCTTTGCACTTGGACCATCGACGGTCTTTTGTGTTGCGGTGGTTGCGTGACAGGTTGTCATCAAACCTTCAACGATACCGAATTTGTCGTTGATAACCTTGGCCAAAGGAGCCAAGCAGTTGGTTGTGCAACTGGCGTTTGAGACGACTGGTGCTTTTGGGTCGTAAGCGTCCAAGTTGACACCGACGACGTACATTGGTGCATCAGCAGATGGAGCAGAGATGACGACCTTCTTGGCACCACCCTTCAAGTGAGCAGATGCTTTGTCAGTTGTTGTGAAAACACCAGTGGATTCGACGACGTATTGAACGCCGCTTTGTCCCCATGGAATGGAAGCAGGGTCACGTTCGCCAAAGACTTGGATTGATTTTCCGTTGACGATCAATTTACCACCTTCAGTTTTGACTTCTCCGTCAAAGTTTCCGTGAGTGGAATCGTACTTTAACATGTAAACCATGTAGTCAAGGTCAATGAAAGGGTCATTGATGGCAACGACGTTTACCTTGTCATGCTTGATAGCATTACGGAAGACGATACGACCGATACGGCCGAAACCGTTGATACCAACTGAAGGAGGAGCCATTGTGATGTATGTAAGTAGAGTTAAGAATCAACGTAAGAATTGATTATGATGGTTGTGAAGGTAAGCTTGACAGAAAGGAGGGCGAATCAGAAGTACGCAGCAAACCGGGTGAAGGATTGGGCGTATGCAATGAAGGACTGAAATGGAGGTGTGTGCGTGTGTGCGCGGGCCAATCCACGAGAAGAAAGGCACCCTAGCAGTGTTTGACTTGCATTCAACATTTTTTTCACAGAAGTTGAGGGAAGGTTCATTGCGCTGGGCGCGAACATTACGGCTTTAACTCTTTCCTTTAGCAAGTTTCACCGACAACACGCCCCAAAAAACAATTGGAAAGCAGAGCTTACTTAATCAGGATGATCATGTCAATATGACACTATATAAGATACAAAAGATGGTCATGAAATCTTTTGATGTCTTTGTGAGCCAGTCACCTTGAATAGGTCATCATTCTCTTGCTCATCCAGAAGGTGGAGTCATGCAGTCAAAATCCGATTCTCCGCGGCGCGCTTTTGATGGAGGAGTGAGTGAGTGAGTCAGCACGTGCATTTAGTGGGAATTAAGAATTTCATAAAGATGCATTTCTTCGCATTTAAGACGCTGCTCTGATCAGCCGTTACCATCGTTTTTCCCTCTATTATCAACACTTTATCACCATCCACACTCATCATGGCTGTTCGTGTCGCATTCGAATCATCTTCAGAGATTGGTGTATTTGCTCGATTGACAAATACGTATTGTTTAGTTGCAATTGGTGGAAGTGCAAACTTTTATTCAACTTTTGATGCTGAATTGGGAGATATTGTACCAGTCGTTCATTGCAGTATTGCAGGTACACGTTTGATCGGAAGATTAACAGTAGGAAACAGACATGGATTATTGGTTCCAAGTACTACCACCGATCAAGAATTACAACATTTACGCAATAGTCTGCCCGATTCTGTTGCGATACAGAGAGTGGATGAACGATTGAGTGCGTTGGGAAATGTGATCGCATGCAATGATTACGTTGCGCTCGTTCATCCTGATTTGGACAGGGAAACGGAAGAGATTATTGCAGATGTCCTAAAGGTGGAAGTTTTCAGACAGACGATCGGAGATAACGTCTTGGTTGGATCATATTCCGCATTGACAAACCAAGGCTGTCTCGTTCACCCCAAAACATCATTGCAAGATCAAGATGAATTATCTTCACTATTACAAGTACCTCTCGTTGCAGGAACCGTAAACAGAGGTAGTGAATTGATTGGTGCAGGGCTATTGGTCAACGATTGGGCTGCATTCACAGGTGTAGACAGTACCGCAACCGAATTATCCGTCGTTGAAGCAGCATTCAAGATCAGTCAAAGTGGTGCATCAGGAGTTGTGGACGAATTGCGTGATGCATTGGTGGACACTTATGCATGAGCATGTCTTCTTTAGATACGGTCGTAAACTGTAACATTTGTACAATAAGCAACAATATCCATTACACCTACCATACAGTGTGAATTAGCAGTTGCTAGAAGCAACTCATTTGATCGGTAGCGAGAGCTTCCTCTCACGTTTTCAGGAAGGATAGAAACCTGCCGCTGACGAGTGCGGCATCCTACTATCCGAGATGACAGCATGATCTGAGCGCGTTTTGCAGACTTCTTCCTGACGTCTTAGCAAACAACTTCCTTACCACCATCACCTTGCTATCCAACGGTAGAATACCTGCAGCCATGTCTTCGGCTTCCATTTCGAGCAAACCGTTGTTGAAAAGGCCATTAGATCTTTTCTACATTACCTATTTCACCTTCAACGTCATCACATTCCTGTTCATCGATGGTCAAAACTTTTATCCATCTGAATTGGTTCCTGAAGCACTGAAACGAGTCGTTCAAGACTATCTCAAAGATTCCGGTGATCCGTTCGTTTTGGCTTTACGTGCACATGATCGACAGTACATCTGGTTCGCTACAAGTATGTGGTCTTCACTTGTGTTTCAGAATCCTGTTTACCTTTTGAGTATTTGGGGTTTGTTGAAAGATGAAAAACGTATTTACCCAATCATGGCTTCTTATGGTATGCTTGGTGAGTTTGCAGTATCCCAGGAGTATTCTGACTGGATTCACTGACTCACTCTGTTCTTTTTGACATAGCCGGTATCACTACCCTGCAATGCTTGACTTCCGTCATTTGGGGCGCTGATGGTGACAAATTAAGTGCAAGTCAAGCTTCGTACCTTTTGAAAGCATACGTGCCTTTTATAATTATTCCGTTCGTCATGTTCATCGATACGACCGTACGATCTTGGCAGCTGATCGAAGTTGCCATCGCTGGACAAAAGCAAGCTGCAAAAAAGAAGCTTTGAAGAACTCTCGATGAAGAGTGGTTGTATTGGTTCTATAATTTGTATTGTACATGGGCATACATGAAGCGGTGGCATTGGCATGCAAAGTATTAGACGAGTGCAAATAAGAGGAGTGGTCCAGGTGTGAATTATAGTACAAAGAAGATCGTTTACTGCCGCTTATTTCTTGCTAAGATTTAACATCGTCTCATAAACGACAAACATGATGGCAGCATTTGGAACAACACGCAAAAGATGTGCGCTCAATCCACCATACATGGATACCACACCTTCTTCCTTTAGAACAATTCGAAGTGTTTGTACGAGACCGGTATACTTTCTTGGCTGTCCTGGTGGAGGCTCTTGACGTAGTCTAGTTCGAATCACTTCATGTGGATATGTGATCAAACTTGCAACGAGCTTTGCCGTTCCTGCAGCACCGACGGTGTTCATCCACTTTTGTGCTCTGCTTGGCTCGTCTGGGGAGCGGAAGAAGCCACTTTGCTGTATCGAATCTGTCTTTGGTGCAGACATTCGCTTAAGTCGTTCGTATAAAACCCATTGAATTGTTCCTTCTGCCACACCCAAATAGCTTGCACTCATTCCTTTGTACAAGCCATTTATTCCTTCTGTGCGGATGATTTGCATCGTCATCCCGAATGAGTTGATTCCTGGTCTAGGTGGCGGCAGCTGTGACTGGAAGAAGGATCTGGTATTTGTGAATGGTGTTGAGATTCCTCTACTAGGCAGAGAACGAGTAGAAGATATTCTCGTAGACCAATGACCGGATCCTTTTGTAGTCTTCTTTTGATCCGCATTCATTGAAGCTGAAGAAGTACTGAACGACCTTGATGAAGCACTTGCTGCTTGCAGAGTAGGCTGAACGCTACGTACACTTCGCTTTCGTGCTTCTTCGTCTGCTTTTTGTGCTTGATTGTGCTGCAATTGCAATCGTGTCTTTACTACCCAAATCGGATTCGTAGTAGTTGCAGTCACGATACCTGCCAAAGCGGCGGCACATAGATGGACACTTGAGGATTCATGTCCACCATTGAAATGATCGGCTATCCATACTTTTCCATTACCGTATGTGTAGAAGTTGATCGATCTTGCTGGTATCACACCTACAAGAGTTGGTCCTAGACCCCGAAATAGAGCTCTCGGGCCTTCTCGAGTGGAGATTTGTTTTAGAAGTTGACCTGTTTCCACGAAATGATATCCGAGCTTTTTCATTGTGTTGAATGCATTTCGTATTATTCCTTTAGCTTGGTGACTATGGACCTTGCCGCTCTCTTTCTTCCAACGATCGACGTACATATCCGATTGCAATCGAGTCTTGACAACATCCAAAGGTGAAGTAACAATTGCTCCACACATACCACCTATGCCTCCTGCCACAAAATGTATCCATCCTTTTGGCTTAGATGGAGCAAGTGCTACTTCATCTTTACCGCCTATCGTTTTTGCCATGTTGGCCTTTTGTGTTTATTTGTTCAACATAGATGATGGTCTTGATGGCACGTTGAGCCTTTATGACAAATGCATAAAATCCGCTTATGCAAAGAAAATGCATCAAAATTCTCATCAGCGCCAAAAAATTTCCAAAAAAATTAATTTACTCAAAGGCAAAAATAAGCTTAAATGGCCCATGCATGAAGTATACTTGACTTTACTTTGTTTGTCCTTCTTACCACCACAATGAACAATGACAATATAGCACAACATGGACGCTATCAAGGCTGAAATTGCAGCTAGAAAGAAACGAAAGCTCGAAGGCCAACCAGAAGAAGGGACATCAAAGCAAGTAAGCCATAATGCACCACACAAGTATGTTCGAAGGGGTGAAAGTAGCGAAGAGGGTCGGACAAGTTCCCCTCTAGATGCGGGCAAGAGGGAAGAATCTGAGGGTACTGCTTCAAAAGATGCAATCCAAAAGCATCAGCAGATAGCAAACGGGACATCACCTGCTCCACCAACCTCTGACGAAAAGGAAGAAAGGTTCAATATCTCCAATGAAGAAGCTATTCGTCGATTACGGCAAAAAGGGGAGCCAATCCGATTGTTTGGAGAGAGTGACAAAGAACGAAGACTTCGACTGCGGTCCTTGGAGTTGATTGAGCAAAGAGGTGAGAAGATGGGTCAGAATGATTTCATGAAAGCTTTGCGTGGCGCGGAATCTTCGGCAATCTCGAGCGATCTTCTTGGTCAACGCGGTTCCACTTCATCACCAAAGCCGACTTCTGAAGACGTTAAGGAGGGGTCTTCTACACACAAGGAAGGCGAAGAACAGCGGGAAGGAGTTGGCATGAACAGCGTGTTAGATTTGAATCTAATCAAGAAAGACATCAATAAGGTATACCCGATCATCTATTACACACTCAAAGGACTTATGCGGGATTGGGAAACATCGTTGGCGGAAAGGCCAATAGAGATCCGACAAAGCTCGCAAGGAAAGCTGGTGGCTGCAACTCAAGTACAGACAGCAGACTACATGAAACCGTTACTCAAACAGCTTCGTCATCGGAGTGTGAAGCCTGATGTATTGGCACGTTTGGCAGAGATTGTTCACTTTGTGCAAAAGCGAGAATATCGAAACGCAAACGATTCATACCTTCAACTGTCAATTGGAAATGCACCTTGGCCGATCGGTGTAACAATGGTTGGTATCCATGAACGTTCGGGTAGAGAAAAGATCTTCAGCTCAAATGTGGCACATGTCCTAAACGATGAGGTCAGCCGAAAGTACATTCAAAGTCTCAAGAGACTCATGACATTCGCCCAATCACGTTACCCACCTAAAGATGTCTCAATGCTGATGGGATGAGAGAAAGCATTCCGATTTTATTCACTGTACTATATCACATGCTCTTATTCCAATACAATGTACTTTTGCAAATGCTCGGGGATGGCAGTGTCGAGACCTTTGGATTGTAGCCACTTACGGCTGAATAGGCGGTCTTGATAACGGTAAGCACCATCACACAAGATTGTCACAATGTTGGAACCCTTACCGAGTCCTTGTGCCATCTTGTAAGCCGCTACGACATTGAGAGCTGAACTGGCACCGAGATAGATTCCTTCTTCGTCCAAGCAGCGATAGACCATCTCGATCGTTTCCTCATCTGGGACATGTACACTTCCGTCCAATTTGCCGATATCATCCTTCATGTTGTCGGTAACACGGCCTTGTCCAATACCTTCGGTGATACTGCCTCCTTGACGGTCCATGAGCTTGCCGCCTGATTGAATGTAGGAATGCAAAACACTTCCCGGTGGGTCTGCTAGCCAACACTTGACCCTTCCGCCAGACTTTTCCTTCAAGAATGACGTTACACCGGCTAATGTACCTCCAGTTCCGGTAGCACAGATGAAACCGTCCAAGTTCTTGCCTTCGTCTGTTTGTTCCCAAATTTCTGGTCCTGTTGTTTCGATGTGGGCTCTTCTGTTGGCTGTGTTGTCAAATTGATTTGTCCAGACGGCGTTATCCAATCGATCAGCATGTCTTTTGGCTTGATGGTTGTAATTCTCTGGATTATCGAAAGCAACAGCTGGAACGGGATACACTTCAGCACCAAGCAGGCGCAGCAGGTCGATCTTGTTTTGCGATTGCGTGTTAGGCATATAGATAACGCACTTGTATCCTTTTGATCTTGCCACATGAGCAAGACCGATACCAGTGTTACCTGCTGTGCCTTCTACGATTGTACCTCCAGGTTTGATAAGACCTTTCTCTTCTGCATCTTTTACGACGAAAAGAGCAGCACGATCCTTCACACTACCTCCAGGTTCCATGAATTCCGCCTTTCCCATAATGTTGCATCCTGTCTCTTCTGATAATCGATTTAAACGAATCAATGGTGTATTACCAATCGCTCCAACGAATCCGTCAACGGCCTTCATATGTGCAGCTGCAACGGAGGGTAAGTTGTGTAATGTACGGGTAGCAATACGTGATTGTGTGCTCAAAGATCCCAAATTTGCCAAAGATCTTTGTGAAGATCTTGCAAATAAAGACATTATCCCAAGTATGTGATGGTGAGAAGGGAAGAAGATTTCGGAGTTTAGCGCTCTAACTGCGTTAGTGCCGCTTTTTAATTTTCAAGCGTGTACTCATAGTGGAGACAAACTTCTCACCTGCAAACTACCATCTTTCACACACGGCTCTGTTGATCGCAACGGTACCATCGGACACCAATGTCCAAGCATCATCCGGATCTCGTCCTCTGTCGCAAGCTTCCCGGCATAGCAATCGGACGTCTTTGCGAAAAATGCGACGGTAAATGCCCTTTATGTGATTCACACGTACGACCTGCTGCGATCGTAAGAATATGCGAAGAATGCAACTTTGGATCGTATGGAGGAAGATGTATAGTTTGTGGTAATCCAGGCATCTCGGTGAGTAAGAATAAGGGTGCTTTATCGGAATGGTTGCTAACTTTTTCCCGCTTTTGCCACTTTTCTCAGGACGCTTATTACTGCGCTGAATGCACCACACTCGAAAAGGATCGTGATGGATGTCCAAAAGTTGTCAATTTAGGCACCAGTCGAACAGATTTGTATTATTTACGAAAAAAGAATTGAATGAAACAGAAAAAAAGTGTATTTTTATCATCATCACCTTTGCACGAGAATCTTCACCCTAATTGGTTATATTGCCGATCACGCTTAGGCCCGTGCATGCGCGCTTAAGAAGTAAGATGACGATCTCGAACACTCCATTCTTCTCACCACCACACTTAGAAAGACTCTATCCTCAGTAAACATGTCAAGCCCTCGCCATTCACCACCGCCATCAGCTGCAGCGCCAAAACCTCGTGGTATCCTGAAAAATGCCAGCAATGGAATCGCACATTCGGATGGGAATGAAGTTGAATCACCTCCGCTAATCAACGCTCAAACTCAGAACATCGAAAATGCTAACCATCTAGCGTGGGATGAAAGCAATTTAACCTTACATGAAATTCAACGGGAACAACAAGACCCTCGTATGAAGATCGATGAGCCAAAAACTCCATTCGTTCGTAGTGCCAGCTTGGGGCCAATGGATGACGACACAAGTAAGTATTTTGAGTCATCTTTCACACCATGTCTTGCTCACCTCTTTTTCTTCTGCAGACTTTGACCTCGATAACAACCAACAGGCCGCAAGCAACTACTTTCCTACCAACAATACTGCCGAACCTTCTTCATCTTCTCTACCGCACAACCCCGTCCGTCGGTCATCAGCAGCTGAAGTTTTGGCAGCCAATACCAAAGCTAACGCAGGCAACACTGTCGGCAGACAATCGAATCCGTCCGCTGCCGTTGGATTAGACAGTGCGGATATGCTCAAAAGTCGTGATAGCACGCCTGCTTCTTCAAGAAGAGGAACGGATAGCCGTAGTCCGAGTTTCACTTTGCCAAACAGTAGAAGAAGTTCTGCTGCTGGCGAACGTTCCCGTGAAGGTGTTCGACAGGAAATGCGTGACCGTAATCCTGATGCGATGGATGTAGAAGACGGTGCATTTGAAGAAGAGGAGGACAAAAGTGAAGAAGCAAAAGCTAAACAGGATGCTTTTGCACGCAAGCGGAATGCTCATTATGGTAACGAAGCTGAAGCGTGAGTGGAGTAGTGTTTTCAATGATGGTAGTGCATAAGTGCTGACAAGAATTTGCCTTTCTTTCCCCTACTCCAGCATGAAGATTGCAGCAGCTTTGGCGGCCAAAGATGATGATCTAGATGCAGATGATGACGATGAAGACGGTCACTCTTCACAACCTCCCATGCCAAACGGTCGCACATGATCTGTTCCGCTTCTTTCAGTCTGTATCAATGCTATTGTAATAAAATGTACACGATTGAAGGTTACCATTCATCAGAAGGTGAGAAAAGGTCATGCCTGGATTACGTCTCTAACAGGTGTTCGAAGCCATCTAACAGGTGTGCTCTTGAGATAAGGTATAAATGAGTAAGAGCGATGGATGCTCAAATGATCGCAGTCTAAGCCTGTAGACCTGCCATTTCCTGAGAGAGAGAAAAAGAGAAAAATGTTAGCATACTTTGTGGATATGATCAGATTCTTGAGATACTCACGCGAAATTCTGCTTTGATCACCCATTTGCCGCCAGCCTTTTTGGATTGCTTTTCGGCATACGTTGTCAGGCATGCTTCCAATGTCGTCTTTGGAACGGCAGCTTTGCCTTCTGTTGCATATTTAGAATGCAGTCCTTCTATCAGGACAGGGCGAATGGAAGAGCTTCCCTCTATGGAACCCAGGAGATCTTTCAAATGTTCTTCCGGGAACGCTTTTGCTTTTGTCAGTACCGCTGCTTGTGCTGATGGTTTGTTGGGATTTGAAGGCGAGGTTGAAGCGGAAGCAAGAACGTTAGCATTAACAATTTGTTCGCAATGCTCTTTTTTGATCGTGGAAGTAGGGATTGTGGTATCCGTACCTGACAAATCCGTAGATGTAAACGTAAACGGATTCAAACCGATGTACGTATCATTCAGCATCTCCATCTGATATGCATTGAAACCTTCGTATGATGCAACGCCCAATTCTGTCTCCCAATGTGGTCCTGTCTCAAATTTGACCAATTTTGCCTCGAATCGACGTCCGATTGGCTTGAACTTCTTGGGCTTCTTCTTTGCGTCCAATTTGTTGACAAATGGCTTGCTGGGGCTGAGGGAAGAACGATTACGTCCTCTGAGAGATTTGACTGGGCTGACAGATTTGCGATTACCAAACATGTTCATCTCAAGATCACCATCGCCTTCTTCATCTTCCTCCTCCTCCAGATCATCCACCAAGAAGTCATCCATCTCTGAATCAGAATCAGAGCGACTTTCATGGTCATCTTCTTTGTCATCATTGTCGTTGAGGTCATCTCCCTCCATTGGATCAAAGTCTTCCCATTCTGCATCTGAATCATACGAGTAATCCAGAGCAACTGGATCCTGTGCTAACGGCTTTCTTGAGCTGACGAAGTTGGAAGATCGTGTCCAGGTTCCGTACCATGCAGGTCTTCGATCGGATGCAAAATGCAACAGCTTGATGGGAAGCTTCTTACGATCTGCCAAGTTTGCCAGTCCACGTTTGCCATTCTCTTCCAACAAGCGATCATCACCAAGAACGCCAGCTTCTGTGATCAAACGCATTGACTCACGGACGCTTACAGGAGCACGAATACCCTTTCGAGATTTTCGTCCTTGTGCTCTAGCAGGTTTGCTCTTGTTGCCATCCTCTAGGAAGCTTTTCAAGAGTTTATCCTGGGCGAGATCACTCTTGCCGATGCAGCCGTCAAAGTCACTCGCAACTGCGCGTGAGAATCTATTGATGGGCGCCAAGTTCTTGAATGTGCACGGCAAGAAAGTACGGTCGAAATCAGACACATCATCGGGAATTTGCTTCTTCGGTGATATTGAAGGACCGGCAGGCTTTTGCACAAATGCAGACATGAAACTTGCTGACATTTTGGTTTGCATGATTTCCTTTTGTCGCTTTGCCTCTTTCTCTGCTTCTTTGGCGATCTTTTCCGCTTCCTTCTTTGCCTTTTCAGCATCGCGAGCTTGTCGTTCTTTACGCTTTTCCTCTTCTTTTGCCTCTTTCTCGGCATCTCTTGCGGCTTTTTCAGCATACCTCTTTGCCTTTTCGGCTTCTTTCACCTGTCGTTCTTTGCGTTTTTCTTCTTCTCTTGCCTCCTTTTCTGCCTCTTTTGCCGCTTTTTCAGCGTCCTTTTTTGCCTTTTCAGCTTCCTTTGCCTGTCGTTCTTTGCGTTTTTCCTCCTCCTTTGCTTCCTTTTCCTTTCGCTTTTCTTCCTCCTTGGCTTCTTTCTCTTTTCGTTTTTCTTCCTTTTCTAGGCGTTTGTCATCCTTTTTCGTTGTGGGAGGTGCTTCTCCTTCCTTCCCGCTTTCGTTGACCAGACTGACACGCTTCTTTGGTTTCTTGGCCTTCTCACTGCCTTCAGCTTTTGGGGCATTGTCGTTCTGATCACTTGAGATTGTGTCACTCTTTCTCTTCAGGCTCTTTGATGAAGATGCTTTCAATCCATTCTGTGAAGAGGATGACGATGATCCTTCTCGAGATTTTGCGCTATGTCCAATCCCATTTGATTCACTACTCTGACCTTTCTTTTGCGATGAATCCATTTTGACCATATTCATGTCCACATCTGACAATGGCTCTAAAGAACGAGGCATGGTATGTGTCAAGATGCTCATACTTGTTCTCTTGGCTCAGCAAATCGTACGCGTATTTACGGGACCGAAACACGTATCCAGTGATGTTCTACTTTGCCTTTCGGTTTTAATTCAGGATAAGTCGCTTGTTTGAACAAAGTTGATGGTTGGTGATGTGATGATTAGAGAAATGAAGTTTGCTTTTTCCCAAGACTCAGATTAAAAGACAGTTTTGCTGCTTCTCCTAATCTACGCGTTAAAGTACGCGTTGCACTTCAAATGACAAAAGTGTTACTTTACCCACGCGTTCAATCACGCACAACGCGTCTGCCATTCGATTCTGCTATTCTAATGAAAAGTATCATCATCAACATCCATCCACCATCCTTGACAACGCATTTCGTAGAACTTATCCTTAGAGAATAGTGCTACCAAGCTGAGCGCAGAAATGGTCTCACAATTCCAGCTGGCTCCAGTCAGATATGTAATTGAGTATGGATGTCATCCTTGTGTCATGAAATTCAGTAATACCATTCGGCTGCACAACCTTTGTCTTTGCTACACTGCCATTTAGTAGAACATTGATATCATGTCACTCAGTATAACGTGCAGGTATCCCAAAAGGTGTCATCAATTGCATCGCCGGATAAGACCAACAATACAGCATTGCGTGTGAAGAGCCAAAAGTCAAGAAATCAGTTTCATAGGATCAACAGCCCTGGGAAACCTGTTGACGGGAAAAAAGTGCAGATACACCTAAAAAGATATCATTTGAACTTGGAGGTGATGAACCGCTCATGGTGTTTGAAGATAAAAACCTGGACGAAGTGACCCCATAAGTGTTTGCCACCAAGTTTCGTAACTGCGGCCAAATATATACTGCAGCCACTCGTATCGTTGTCCTGAAGTCGATCATACCTGACCATTTTAAGCGGTTGCAAGCGAAAAAATCCTGTTGGAGGAGGCAAGGAACCAAAACGCTGGTATCGAAAGTGAAGTTGACAAAGTCAAAGCACAACTTGATGATGCATTAGGAAAAGGTGCCAAGCTATCAACGCAAGCCGATAAGTCCAAGTATATCAACAAGAACGGTTTTTCTATCCACCAAAATCGTCACGGGCTTGACATGCGACATACAGATCTGGAAGGAAGTGGACCTCTATCTACAGATCAAAACACTCGTGAGAGTCCTATTAATTTTATTTACAAGGCGCAGATAACTACGCAGGAAGGAATCGGAGCACCGTTTCTTGCTTTTTATGCGATGCAGTGCAGAATATTTGCATGAATTCCATATAGATCGGTGCATGAATTAATTCGATATGAAGCCTTTTGCCATTTGCCAAAGAAAATTCCTCTTTCCCTCTTTCCTCCATCAACCGTTTCAAAATGTCATCGCCATCACAGAAAGTCAGTATTGCTCATGCTGTTCAAGGTATCAATACCGCTTTTCAGCTCTTTACAAGTGATGATGTAGAAAAGCAAGTTTTTAACGAAGAAGCCGGTCCGCTTGGAATGGCCGTCGCGATGCTTGGATACCCAGGGCAATTCGGTCTGGTCCGAGCTGCACTAAAATTAATCGTTGGTCTGGAAAGAGCACACAAAAGTGGCCTAGATGTATCCAAAATCAAACACCTTACAGCTGATCCCATCGAAAAGATAAGCTACGGAGGTCCCAAACCGTTAGGAATCAATCCAAGGCCTGATCAACCTCTTCTCAAGCATTTCCTCAATACATATGAAGGTAAGGTGTGGTATTATTTTGGCTGCAGGCCCGACAACGATCAGGAAAAAAAAAATCGAGTGGTAACTGGGGTCACTTTAGCATGTTTCATCCTATGTGCTTCAGCAACGGGTGCGTCGTCAGTGTCACTCTGCCTTCACAAGGGTCCTACATATTGGATTTTGGTCATGTTAAACCCAGTTGGATTAGTTGGTGTTGCAGTGACATTCATTCGACTCCGTGCATGCATTCGACCAGCAACAATTCATGAGCAGGGTAGTCCCCTAAATTTTTCCAAGCTCCCGCATTCCGTAATTTTGGATAATGGCCGCATCGGTATCATTGATGAACGTGCTATAGATGTATATCCTTCAAGCTACCGTATCTATAAATTTGCCCTTGGAGTAAGCTTAATATGCCTTCTGACCGGGTTGGTCGTCGCTTTTAGCTTACTCCAAGATAATGATGGACACGCAATTATTTGGGGAGGATGCCAGCTAATCTTGACGATCGTGCGCTATCTTACTTGGCTTTTTGAACCACTACAATACTTGCAGAGACAATCCACCGAAATGGGAATCGAAGCTGATTCAGTTGCAGGAGATATGTCTGATCTTAAAGATGCAGCTACGACTCGAATCGTGTTCCTGATCGCTCGCGCACGACTTTACAACTCTAATGAGCGTCATGACCCTTATTCTGAGGAGTTTATCTGGCAGGCACTATCGACTATACGTCCTACAGAAGATGGATCTTGGTGGTGGAGAAAGGCTCCCACTAACACAGACGTAATACAATCTTATAAAACGAGTGAGGCTGTCGACCTACAAATCAATGGAGAGAGAGCACAAAGGAAAAAAAGTGCTGTACACCAGACGCCATTTTGTTCTGGTAAGAATAAAGGAACACAAATCATACTACTTCCCATGCCAATCATTCATGCTATGTGTGATGTTTTCGGAGTATCTCCACACTCCTGTGGTTTACCAAGTCTTGGTTCTGTCACTTCTTTTGAACCGGATGTACAACTTTGTGTAATTACTCAACATGGTACAACGTCTTTCCTTTTCTGTGTCTTCGATGACTATGGCAGAAATGGCACAATACTCAGTGACGAGGAACATCATATTTTAGACGGATGCTTTTTCCACAAGGGAATTCTTGTAGTAAATGCGATGGCTTTAGTAGTTCATCAATCTATGAGGCCTGGTAAAGTGGAGCGACGCTATGAAACCGATTTCAAACCTTTCGAAGAGATGCTCAGGTTGATCAAAGAGAAGGGAGAAAAAGAAAAAATAATCACTTCAAGGGCCGACTTACCGCTCACGGTAAATACAATAACAAAAGATTTATATTTATTATTTGGCAATCAGCTGTCTAATTCAGATTCGCTCCTCACAAATTTGCGCCTTATGAAATTTCGTGATTTCGCTTTTCGTTCGAAGTGGTGGCCGTCATTTTTACGTCCGCAATATTTCTACCATCTAATCGTTTTCTTCGAAAAGGCTGATAGCGTAACGGGTCAACTTGATACCATGCACGGGCACGAGTTTTGGTTTTGGGACGGCCTTCGTATTACCGGTGAAATAATTTTGAAACCCAAAGAAATCGCAAGACGACTAGAAGAAATGAGCAGTAAAGAGGAGGCAGCATCGTATCACACAGCAGCGACTTGAATTAACAGCGATGACACGGGGGGCGGAATGCTGTGAGCATGGTTGAAAACAACACTAGTGTACATAGAGCTTTCTTATCGTGAATTCATCAAGTTTGTTTACCCACTTCTTCATTCATCTTCTACACTCGATCGCTTCGAGATCTGCCCTCGCTTAAATTCTGACAACGATACGGGTCATATCCTCTTGCAATTTCACCACACTCGTCAACGCTTCATCGAAATCTTTTTGCAGTGCTCTGTGAATATCAGGATTGCGTACTAGATAGGCGATCATTGTTGTCAAAGCAGTTGCACTCTCGCAGTACTTCATTGCGCTGAAGTAAATTACCCGTTGTGGGGTTCTTACTATTGCAAAAGATTGAAAGCATAACCTGTCTGGCATCCAAACGTGCAATGTCCTAACCCTAGTCTTGTTTATGTCATCCTTCTTGAATTGAATATCCGGAAAGCGTCATCGTTCGTCGTTGATAGATCAGTAAGCTTTTTAACCGTTTCTCCGCCTGGTTGGCCGGATGAATACTTGATCCACTTTCGCAAAGATCGAGAGATCGTAGAAAGCCAGCCTGCCATGCTTCCGCAATAGGAAAGATTGCTCACACCCATCAGGAATTTGTCTGCATCATTATCCTGCTCCACTCTTCTAAAAGATGCGCAAGTTCTCCGACAGCGTCCATTGCAAAGAAGTGCAACCATCTCGCAAGGTCAATCACAGCATCGCCTTTCTCTCCAGCGGTCGTGACTTGATGAACTTTTGCATTAGAGGTTCGATATATTCTTCCGGTTTGATCAGATTGTTCATACTGTATGCACCAGAGATCGCCCGTCTGAAAGCTGAATGTTTGTCTGAATCAATCTCGCTGAAAAGACTTGGTTGTTTAGGATGAAATTGGAACGATTGGTAGAACGTCGTCTTTGGATAAATCACCTTATTTCTATGCGCATATATCTGTCGAGAAGCTTTTGATGTGCTAAAAGAGAGGTGATTTGTACTGATCCGAACTGCTTCTCTATATCGATCATGCGCTTCCTCCAACGCCCATGCGGATCGGTAATTGTACGTTTGCCGAAACGGCCAAATGCATAGAATGCCGATTATTGCGATCAAAAGGACCGGTTCTGGCTTATGGTAGGGTCAAATGAAGTGCTAATTCGTCCACAACATAATCGCTCTCGGTATAGCCCAACACATCTACAATTTGCGAGCTGTTAAGACCTTTTATCCGTTCACATTCTATCGAATTGTAGTTTGCTAGGCCTCTCCCGATCTCGATCAATTCCCAATCGGTAATTGTCGTATTTTTTGCATCTTCATCTGTTGCAATGTCTATGTTGGGTGGTGTTTGAATAGCAGAAGTAGGTCTGCTGGCTGATCTAGAGCCTGATCCGATATGTTCTTCACTTCGCAGGTAGGAATTCAGTTGCCTTTTCACCACTTCAATCTGATGTCCGTTTGCTGATACTAGATGTGCTGTATTGATTGATGACGGATCATTAATTTGATCAGCTTGTTCTGGAATAGCAGCAGTAACGACTTCTCCCTTCTCAGTTGTCAACAGCTTCAACTTCCTTCGAACGACCAATCTTACAGCTTGCATGCGTTCCCATGTACCTTCAACGCCCACCACACCCGCTGCTAGCAATCTGCCACCGCTTTCTGGTCGGCTGATTCGCTCATATGCGCCTTCATCAATGATCACTGTTCCTGCAGGATGAAGAGCATGCAGAATACTCCATTTGCGTGATTTCAAGGGGTGTCTGACAGGCAAGAAGATCGTATGAGGAGGGTTGTCAATTGCTGGCGCTCCAATTGTGTCCCGTTCATGCTCCAAATCCAGAGATGAGATTGATGTCGTAAGATCCGTCACGGCTTCTTTTGATTCTGTTTCCGTAGTGCCGGTTGTCACCTCTACAGGAACACCTTTTTCCACCACTTTGACAATGTTGGTGGGTATATTCCCATTAATGATCACCGTAGCCACACCTGCAGCTGTTGCCAATTCTGCAGCAATCAACTTTGTCATCATTCCACCCGTGCCAAAATTGCTTCCCAAGCTTGTCACATTAACAATCTTTCGTACTTTGCCGACATTTCCCACCACACCTAGTCTTCTTGCTCGAGGGTCATTGCGCGGATTGCCAGTATACAGACCATCAACATCCGTAAGCAAGAATAGAAAGTCTGCATCAACCAGACCTGCAGTGATGGCACTCAATGTGTCATTATCACCAAATCTCAATTCTGAGACGGACACAGTGTCGTTTTCGTTCACGATTGGGATTGCATTGAAGGGAGGTGATAACAGAGTCCGTAGAGTATTTTGAGCATTCATGAATCTTGGTCGATCAGCAATATCATTGCGTGTTAGCAAGACTTGAGCGACATTGATCCCTAATTCTCCAAATAGTGTATCCCACAATGCGATCAAACGCAATTGTCCCATTGCAGCTAATGCTTGCCTTTCTCCAATCGTTCCTCTGCCGGTGGAAGTTGATCCAGGCTTCATGAAACCCATCCGTACCTTTCCCATTCCGATCGCACCTGAACATACCAGCACAACTCGATGGCCAGCACTGCGGAGTTCATGACATGTTTCTACAAGTGAGGATAATATGGACAATTTTGGTTGATGAGTTGTTTCTGATAGGATTGAAGATGTGCCCAGCTTGATCACGATCGTCTTTCCGGTGAAGTGATGAGCAGCATGTGCACTTGTGGTAGCCATGTCTGCTATGCTTGAGGATGTGGTTAAGATAAAGTTGCCTTTCTTCTAGCGCGGGCATACGAAATTGTGCATATACTGACCTTGTGCTGTCATACATTAAGTAGGACCAAAAGTTTAAACATGGATTTACGAGAATTTTTTAGCGGCGCTAATTTCAACAAGTCTTCCCATCTTGTGAGAAGATCAACCTTTCCTGCAAATCATCAACTTCATCAATCACATTCACATCAGTCTTTCTGACCTTCGGAAGAACATCAGCTCACCCAAAAATGTCAATAACGGAAACGCCATCCACAGCAGGAGCAGAAAAGTCTCAGCGGAGTTTAGACTCACACTTTTCTACTTTGGATAGCACACCACTGTTCATGACCCAACTTCCATCTGACAATGAAGGACAAAAGGAAGACTCAACGGTATTGGACGCATTGCAGAGCTTAACATTTGACGGCACACCAGATGAAGTGGCAAGCAATTTCAAACGGCAAGGAAACGAGTATTTCGTCGCCAAAAGGTATACAGAAGCAAGAGGCTTTTACAGTCAAGGTTTGGACGCATACCCAAAAGATGTGAAATTGCAAGAGACACTGTATGTCAACAGAGCTGCATGCAACCTTCCACTAGAGAACTATGGAATGGTGCTGAAAGATTGTTCTTCAGCTTTGGGTCTCAACCCTGCATCTGTAAAGGCATTCTTTCGTTCAGCAAAAGCGCTATCGGCTCTCAAGCGGTATGTAGAAGCAATCGATTGTTGTGATCATGCACTGTTGCACGAGAAAGATAACGTCGAGATCATCAAGCTAAGAGCGCAGATCTTGAAGCAGAAAATTGACGAGGATAGAAGAGAAAAGGAAACTTCTGAACGTGAAAGACGGTCGAATGAGAGTAAGACGGCATTGGCAAAAGCCTTCCTTGCGAGAGGGCTTTGGATTGAAAACACATCCAAGCCACCAGAGAACCCTAATCCGGCACAATTCGACTCAGACGCAATCTCAGGCACAGATTCGTCATCCACCCTACCTTTGACAATCACAAACAAGGAAGGCGAGATAATAGCAAACACGAAATGGCATACACCAGATGCAATCAGAACGCCAATCATCTTTCCAGTAGTGCTCCTCTACCCTCAATACCATCAATCGGACATGGTTTCACAGTTCCATGAAGATACAACTCTAGGTGCACATCTCGATATGATGTTCCCACATCCACCATCTTTACCTTGGGACACAAAAGGTGAATATGTCAGCTCAAATCTAAGCATCTTGGCAACCACGCATTCCAAACGTATCCTTCGAATCGGAAAAGGTTTAACGTTGCGAGAGGCTATGGATCATTGTGCTCGAGATGCCGATCCTGCTAAAAAGGAAGAAAGGGACGGAATGGTATTGCAAGATGGCATTTTGTCATTCATTGTTATACCCAAAGGCAGTGAAGCCGAAAAGCGTTGGATAGATGAATTCAAAAAGCAACGTACCGTCAATCCTTGAGTCATGAACAGGAGCAACCGCTAACGGACTATTAGACTGGAAAGCCGTCAGGCACAACGGAAGTGTGCGCACGCGCCCGCAAGCTTCTCTCGTACGTGAAAGTGTGGGGGGACCACCCGGCCGTATTAATCTCTTTCGCACGAAATTGCATTCTTCCTTTCCTCCAAACCGACCTTTCCTACGGCCCGTTGTCATACAATGAAAAAGGTACAAATAGGGCCAATATAGCATCTCAAGTTGCGATCGATCTTCATCTCCCCATCTTTGTCACTATCATAATGAACGATGCACGATCTTCCGTATTTGTCAAGCTGGCATTGAGCTTGGAGTGGTATCATATCCCTCTAGCGATCGCCATCTCCATTCCAGCTTGGATCATCTACAACCTCTTCTTTCATCCTCTTGCCAAATATCCAGGTCCTTTCATCGCTAGGATCGGGATACCAGGCATTTGGCCGTTCTGGCAAACGTACAATTATCGATTCGCATGGGCATTGGAGGAAGCACACGATCGATATGGAGAAGTTGTGCGGATAAGCACAAATCATCTGTCTTTCAACACATCAAAAGCTGCTCAACAGATATATGCACATGGAAGTGGGGTGATCTACCCAAAGACGACGTTCTATCAATCATTCCAGGTATACCGCAAACAACCAAGTCTTTTTAGCGAGATTGATTCAGATAAACATTCAGCTTTCAGACGAGCGATCTCTGGTGCATACAGTATGAACAATTTGATCAAATTGGAAGAATATATCGAACCACTAACGCAAAATTTCATCAAAAGGCTATCAGAAAATCAGGCTACGACAGAGAAAGGCAGTGTTGTGATTGATTTGGCGAAATGGTTGCACTTCTTTGCAATGGACGCCGTTGGAGAGCTTGCATTTGGTGCTTCATTTGGATTTGTGGAGAAGGGTAATGATGCAGACAACTTCTTGGTGGGTGTGAGCAACTTGTCCCATTGGGGAAGCATGGCGGGCTGGCTTCCCGCAATCTCTCGACCGTTGAGAAAGTGGATCAAGTATTCATCTGGTCAACCAGGCGGAGAAACGGTTGGAAAAGTTACTGAACCATTGATCAACGAACGATACCGCTTGCTAGACATTCAATCAAAAAAGGACGAGACAAAAATGACCAAAGAAGAGTTGGACGATATTGCACGTTTGGATGCCAGGCAGGATATGTTGTCAAACTTTTGTAAGAGTAAGAATCCTACGACGGGAAATCTTCTCCAGCGGAATGAAGTACTGCGGACGGCAATCAGTGTGGTTTCTGCGGGATCAGACACAAGCGCAACTGCTTTGACGACAATGATCGGCTATCTGGTACGCAATCCTGAAGTTCATAAGGCACTTCAGAAAGAGATCGATGATGCATTTGATGCTGGTGCCTTGACATGGCCGATTCAATATGCACAAGCAGTCAAGTTGGAGCTGCTGCAAGCATGCATCAAGGAGACACTACGATTGCATCCGCCCATCTCGATGTCATTGCCTCGGGAAGTATGTACGAAAGACGGCTTAGTGGTTCAGGGACACGTGGGAAAGCAGCATATCGTTCCTTTCGGTTGTCAAGTGAGTGTGGCTCCTTTTGTGCTGCACCGGAACAAAGACGAATTTGGTGAGAATGCAAGAGAGTATGATCCATATCGTTGGTTGAATCTGAGCGAGGACAAAAGAAGGAACTTGGAAAAGAGTATTTTGACCTTTGGCGGCGGAGCACGGCAGTGCATCGGGAAGAATATCTCTCTGATGGAAATCAACAAGGCTCTACCTTCTCTGATCCGTACGTTTGATTTCAAATTACCCGATCGTAGCTCGAATGATTGGCAGGGAAGAGATTCAGATGGAGTAGAGGCTGAACAAGTTCCATGGCGATGCAGATCAACTTGGTTTCTTGAAGTACAGACATTCCCGGTACAGATCACGACTCGATCAAATGGCGATGATGACTGAAGAGTGGCTAAAGAAGCTTGATGGATTCACGATAAGAAAGCTCTATGTACACTAGTATTGTCTTCAATCACGCTGCTCATACCATACCTCCACCAAATCTGCGGCCCAATCCTCTTCTTCTCGAATAATGTCATCGCTGATAATTGAAGTCGCTGCTGTGTGATATGTTGGTGATGCTGGATTCACTTGCACTGAATGCGTCTTTGGACCGCTCAAAGTTTCCAGTCGCTGTGCTGTCCCTCCCAGTCGCTGTGCTGTCCCTCCCAGTCGCTGTGCTGTCCCTCCCAGTCGCTGTGCTGTCCCTCCCAGTCGCTGTGCTGTCCCTCCTATAGCAATGTTGGCTCGATTCCGCCAGAAGGAGGATGCCCCATTTCCGTCACCTTTAGAAGCAACGTGATAAGTCCGAATGCGCTTTCTTCTCTCTATATCTTGAGAATTACGAATGAACAACCTTAATATCGATCGCCCATAAAGGTAATGATTCCGTCTAGTCTCTATTACTAAATAAGAATCTTCATCTCTAGGACTGGCCGTTAGCGGTAGATCGGCCCTTGAATTGATGATTTTATCTTGTCGGGTGTTCTGCTTCCAAGACCAAAGCAATTTTTCGAAAGACTCATTCGAAGACTTTTCTCTCGCGAAATCTTCCATGGGCGGGCTGACCTCTGGCTGACTTGCTTTAGTCAAAATTCCACCGGTAAATTCCAACCTTAAGTCCGAGCAAAGCTGTAAGGTGGACTGTTCCTCGTTATCGGGTAAAAATCCGAATAAACGTCCTTCCATTGCGGGAAAATAACCAATGTAAAGCAGGAAAGACACCATAGAACCTCGAGTAACCAAGCAGAGTGTTACATAAGTTCCATAATTGTTAAGTACAGACATAGTAGGTAAGCCACAGGAAAGCGGCTTTAGTCCTAGAACATCGCACATCGCATAAATGATTGGCAATGGGATCAGTATGATTTGGTTATTGCTGGTTCCCTGCTGCATATCTATCACCCTATGGTTTTCGCGAGATTGTGTAGTATCTTTGCTTTGTTCTACAGTTCGAAATGGCGCCTGGCTTGAAACATTCGTCGCTTTTCCAGAAGCCGCTCTTTGATTTGCTTCTTTTTTAAGCTGATCTAGGATGGTTTGTTCGTCCTGAACGGCGGCATATACTTCTTCAGCCTTGAGCGCTTTATGCTGACACCAATTTCCCGCTTCAGCCCAAGGTAAGCTTGATAAAACATGCCATATAGACTCCTCAGTATATCGACTAAGGAAATATTCACCGTATATGGTGTCGTAAATCCGTTTGCGTGCGATCAAGAACACGATGCGTGCCGTGGCTTCATCTGTAAAGTCACATATATCGCCTGCAACGGTGTTTGCTTCAATTCCCATCTCTTTTGATAATCTCTGTACCATTCTTAGCGGCTCAAGAAGCCAAACTACATATCGCAATCCTGTTAAGACGAGCTGACAAGTTACCCAAATAATCGCATCTAGATCATTATCTTGAATCAGGGTAAAAGCGACAAGAAATCCGATTAAAAGACATGATGTACCTACTGCAAGGGCGATCTTGAAGCGTAACGTGCTTAAAGGATATATGTCGATTGCACGTTCATCGATTATTCCGATACGATCACCATCAAAGATTATTGAATGAGGTAATTTAGGATACTTCCGAGGATCGTTGCAATTTGGCGGATCTGGTCCATCCTCATTTTGCCAGTGAATTTCTGCAGGTCGGATACCTGTACGAGCCTGAATGAAGGTCACAGCAAGAATACACAACCCGAGTGGGTTGAGCATGACCAAGATCCAATACACGACACCCTTGTTCCAGCAAAGTGGTACTGATGATATCCCCGTTATAAGAGCACAAAAGAGAAAACATCCGTAGGTAAGACAGGTTACTGTCCGATTCCATCTTTGGTCATTTTTATCTGGCCTTGCGCCGAAATAATACCATACGTTTCCCTTGTAATCATTGAGAAAATGTTTCAGCAAAATTTGATCCTCTCTTGGATTGAGTCCAATTGGATCACCCTGCCCAGATGTGAATCGGTCGATTGGAGTAGGGGTCAGGTGTTTCATCATCGAAACATCTAAGCCGCTGGCATGTGCCTTTTCCAGGCCAACAATAAGCTTCAATGACGCACGAACTAGACCTGCCTGGCCAGGGTAGCCAAGCATTGATACTGCCATAGCTAGTGGACCAGCTTTTTCGTTGAAAACCTGTTTTTCAACGTCATCGGTTGTGAAGAGCTGGAAAGCAGTGTTGATACTCTGTACTGATCTAGCGATCTTTTCGTTCTGTTGACCTGAAGACATGATGGTGAAGTAGTGATGATAGAGGAAGGATGGAAAGAGAGACCGTCTTTGAAAATAGCATAAGTCTTCGATATTGACTGTTTTATGCACCGATCATGGTGGAATTCATGCAATCGCTCTGTTCTGCACACTTCTTCATCGCATAAAAAAGAAGAAAGCGGAATTCCGGTTCCTTCTTGCACTTTCATGCCACACACACACACGTCAATCATGTCATTTCGACTGGAAAGCATACACACTCTCACTTTGCAGGTGCCACTCTGAAGTTGAGTGTTTTAATTTGCAAATAGTCATCCAATCCTAGAACAGACCCTTCCCTACCATATCCGCTCTCTTTTACGCCGCCAAATGCACCTTCAGCGGCACTTAGCATTCCATGATTGATGGCCACCATTCCGGTCTCAATCTCTTCTGCCATTCTCCATGCTCGATCGATATCCTTGGTGAACAAGTAAGCGCCCAAACCGACTTGACTATCGTTGGCTTTCTGTAATGCTTCTTGCTCATCTTCAAAAATGCCGATGGCACTCAAAGGTCCAAAGCTCTCTTCTTTCCAGATTTGCATGTCGGACGTCAGACCAGTGATGATCGTTGGTGGATAGAAGAAGCCGTTCTTGAACTCGTCTTTGATATACTTGGACTTGTCGGCTTGCCATGAAAGCGTAGCACCTTTGCCTAGCGCATCATCAACATGCGTCTTGACTTTATCGACACCTCGCTCTGACATCAAAGGACCAAGACCAACGTTAGGGTCCTTTCCTCCTCCGACCGGGATCTTCTCGATTGCACCTTGCAAACGCTTGACAAAGTCAGGTACGATCGACTTTTGCACAAGGATACGGTTGGCAGCCGTACATGTTTGACCGCAATTGCGTAATTTAGTAGCAAACAATTGTGGAATGACATCGTCCAAATTTGCATCTTCAAAAACGATGAAAGGTGCATTACCACCAAGTTCCAAAGACATCTTTTTGAGTGTGTCTGCACTTTGCTTCACCAAAAGCTTTCCAACAGCCGTTGAACCTGTAAAACTGATCTTCTTTACTCTTGGTTCTTCACACAAGGCCTTTCCGATCTCGGCGGTTGTCTTCAATCCGGTGATGCAGTTTACGACACCTTTTGGGATACCAGCCTTTTCAGCCAAGTGACAGAAAGTCAATGTGGCAAATGGTGTCTCACCTGCTGGCTTGACGACGGTCGTACAACCTGAAGCAATCACTGCTGCAATTTTGCGGGCAGCCATTGCGATTGGCAGGTTCCATGGGCACAAGGATGCCACAACTCCGATAGGCTGTTTGATCGTGATGATACGACTTGTAGGATTGGCAGCCGGAATCGTAAGACCGTTTGTGCGTTCGGCCTCTCCAGAGAAGAACTCCAAGAAGCTTGCAGCGTACACAACTTCAGCTTGAGCTTCTTTGAGAGGTTTACCATTTTCAGCAACGATGAGCTTTGCAAAATCTTCCGCGTTGGCAAGGATGATGTCATTGTATGCTCTCAGCATTCTTGCACGTTCGCGACCCGAAACCTTACGGAATGTTTGAAATGCATTTTGAGCAGCAGTGACTGATCGTTCTACATCTTTGGTGTCCATCTCAGGTGCAGAACCGATCACTTCACGAGTTGATGGATCTTCAACATCGAACCGTTTGCCCGAGATGGCTTCGACAAGTTGGCCATCGATTACGGCTTTGTCGACATACAAGGATTGATCTTTGAGCTGCAAGAAGGGAGAGGAGAAAGAGATTAGCAATTGAATAGGCAAGTTCTCATTATACTACTTACCTTGATTGTTGTGGAAGGCATTATTATGATTTTGAATGATATGTGATTTTTATGATTGTTGTGGTTGTTAAGAAAGAGGGATTGAGCTGCCACGTTGGCTAAAGCACAAAGGACTTTACGGCAATTAATCCGTTGAGAGAAGGATCAGATAAAGTTTAGGAAATGAGGAGGAAGATGGATGTGCACTTTACCCTCCACAGAAGAGAGTTTTATGTTCTACGGCGCCGGTTGTAAGTTTAATGAAGACGCTAAAGTGGCTTGTGACCTGATTCAAAAGCCGTTGGCCACAACCCCACACTTTTGATTTTCCGATAGAAATCGGAAATGCACGCTAAGTCTTCGGTCCGGTACATCAATTTCATTTCAACAAGGTAGGTACTACACAAGAGATTCAAAACGTAAAGACAGTCTTGCGTACCTTTCGCTTGTCAAACAAGTCATAATACTTGACAGCTTCATCAATCGGAACGGAATGTTGAACGAATTCCTTGAAAATGTCTTGATGTTTTCCAACCATTTCAAGAGCGGGTTCAAAGTAGGTACGAACGGGGCAGCGGCCGAATTGCATACGTAAATTCTTGTTGTACAAATCCAATCCCTGAAGAGTGACTGGTTTGGTATGAATGCCACAAGAACTGATCACGCCAAATGGACGAGCGAGTTTGACAGATAGATGCAAAGCTGCTTCTACACCAACGACTTCGAGAATCACATCTGCACCTCTGCCTTCTGTAAGCTGTTTGATCTTTGATTCAACGTCATCATTTAAGTTGAATGCATCTTTTGCTCCATGTTTCTTTGCTTCTACCAATCGATCTTCCACTTGATCGATCGCATAAACATCAGTAAAGAAAGAAGTTGCAGCTGTGACTGCACACAATCCTACCGGCCCACAACCGACAACCACACAAGTTGTGGGTTTCTTGCGTTCGAATTCTGTCAAGATGTTGTAGCCGTTTGAAGCTACAAAATAACCCGTCGGTGCAATATCGGCCATTGTGATCAAGCATTCGTCCGGGATAGTGGTTGGAGCAGGGTAAAGTGTTGAATCTGCTAATTCCACACGAACATATTCAGCTTGAGCGCCATCCAAAGGTATACTTCCATACACTTTTCCCTTTGAACAACGTCCCGTTTGACCACGTTGACAGAAGAAGCATTCTCCGCATGAAGTCGTAAAAGGTGAAACAACCAGATCACCTTTCTTGAAGTTTTTGATCTTTGATCCTACTTCGCATACATGACCAACGAATTCATGACCAAGAATGAAATCTAATCTGGGTAAAACCATATGACCATGATAAAAATGTAGATCACTTCCACATAATCCTGCCGTTCGAACTTTGACGATAACGTCTGTATCTTCTTTGATCGTTGGGATTGGACGATCTTCCACTGCTACTTGATATGGTGCTTTGATCACCAAAGCTTTCATTGTTGTTGAAGATGTCATTCTTGGCGAGGAATGATAGATGTGGGGAAAGAAGCTAATTTGAATTAATCAATCAAGCATTTAATCGATCGAAGCTAGTCGTTTAAAGTTGAGCACAACTATACTGTCATAAGACCTTTAGTTTTAGTCGTACGACACAGAGGTCCACTTCTTGGACTCCACTTGTCATGCGCTAAAACAGTCTTCAGGCGGCCCGGACAAAAGCCCAAACGTTCATCACTGACAAGAAATAATGACAAAGGTACATCGGACATGGAATGATACTATCATATGACCCTCTCTATTAATTCATTGCGTCATGAAGAGTTTAAGAATGACACTGCTTTATACCTTGATTAGGTTTGTTGATGGATGAATGAATAAATGCTTCTCTCCACCATCAATCAATCGGATCACACAATGACTTCTCTCAATTTAACAAAATCACAAGCTCAACCAAACATCATCTTACCGCAAGTGCTCAATCGTGCACCAGAAGGTACAAAGGTGTTTGTTTTACCCGTTGGTTTTCTGGCAGCAGATGCGGGTTGGTTCTTACGTGGTGCCAATACCTCAACGGCCAGCAATCCTGCCGGTCCAAATGGCAAACCCGAACGTCGTGATTTGGTAATGTACGTTGTACTGATCGATCATCCAACCGAAGGTTTAATTTTATGGGAAACAGGTTGTGGTCGTGATTATCCAGAGGTTTGGGGTATGCCCGTTGCTGACATCTTTGCTCGTTCACGTTATGAACCTGAACATGAATTAGATGCTGCCATTGCAAAGGTTGGCTATCATATCGATGATGTCAAACAAGTCATCATTGGTCATTTGCATCTCGATCATGCTGGTGGTTTGGTTCATTGGATCGGTAAAGACGTTCCGATTTGGGTGCACAAGGTTGAGCTTGAAAGTGCTTTCTATTCTGCTGCAACGGGTGCTGATGATGCAGTATATCAAAAGCATTACCTCAGCTTGGACTTGAATTGGAAGGTATTCGATGATCGTGAATTGGACATCTTTCCAGGTATGACTTTGCATTGGTTACCCGGTCATACCGCCGGTTTGTGTGGCTTGCAAATCAATCTGATCGAAAGTGGGACGTTTGTCTTTTTATCCGATCATGCACATGTGCAAGAGAATTATCATGGCACTCCACAAGGATGGCTCGCTCGTGATCATCAAGCATGGTTCTCAAGCAATGAAAGAGTTAAACGTTTGGAAAAAGCTACTGGAGGATTGATCGTTCCTGGTCATGATGAAAAAGTAGCAACGCCTTTGTTCGGTAAGGTCTTTAAGTGATTCTGCGTGTATGCTCAACCCCTGTACCTGCTCTCTAATCAGTGAATGTTATGACATTTTGCGACTTCATCTGAGTTTAGAACAGATATAGTGAACTTGGCCATGGAAGTCTTAGGAAGTTCACTATCCCCGCAAAAATAGTCAGTACTCGAATAAACCCAACTGATCATCTCAACCTGAATCAGCCAAGTTCACTTCGGAGGGGTTGTTCCCAATTCCGAGGAATATGAGGATGGACTTAGTCACGATTGTGACTCCTCTGTGCTTCACGCACGCGGCAGGAAGATTTATATGCGTGCGCGACACTAAATTTAAACTTTTCTTCTTTTTCCCACCAGCATTCATAATGGATCTGACGAAACCAATCGAACAAATCTTGGAAGAAGAGAGAAATGAAGATGGAACACCTCTGTCCGACAATCAAAAGAAGAAACGTGCTGCAAAATTAGAAAAAGAACGTAAAAAAGCCGAAACTGCAGCACGTTTAGCAGCTGAGAAGGAAAAAAAGGAGGCATCTGAAGTTGATTTTGCTCAACAAAATTATGGTGATCTTCCTTTGAATCAATCGCAAGAAAGAACGGGACGTACGTTCAACAGCTTGACCGATATCAACGCCGGAAATGATGGCAAGACTGTCACCTTCTCGGCACGCATTCAAACTTCAAGATCACCTTCTGCAAAGATGGTCTTCTTGACTTTGCGTAGTAGATTCGACTGTGTTCAAGCAATTTTGACACAAACGCCAGAAAAGGTCTCTAAACAAATGGTCAAGTGGGCAGCAGGATTAGAGTCGGAAACGATTGTGCTTGTGGAAGGTGTGGTCTCAAAAGTAGCTAAGCCTATCGAATCAGCTACAGTTACAGCCAAGGATGCAGAGGTAAAGATCTCCAAACTGCACGCCATTTCTCGTTTAGCTTTGAAGGAGCAATTGCCATTCTACGTTGACGATGCTACAAGATCAGAGAATGAGATCCAAGCCAGTCAAAGCACAGACAGACCAATGCCAAGCATCGGTATCGACACCCGATTGGACAATCGTGTTTTGGATCTCAGAACGACAACCAATCAAGCCATCTTCCGTATTCAACATGGTGTCTGCAAGCTGTTCAGAGAATTCTTGGACGACAGAGGATTTGTCGAGATTCACACTCCCAAATTGCAAGGAGCAGCAACGGAAAGTGGAGCAAGCGTCTTCAAAGTGTCTTACTTCAAAGGAAACGCTTTCTTGGCACAAAGCCCTCAACTGGCCAAGCAAATGGCCATCGCTGCTGATTTCGGACGTGTGTATGAGATTGGACCAGTCTTCCGTGCTGAGGACAGTAACACACCAAGACACATGACCGAATTCACAGGATTGGATTTGGAGATGGCATTTGATGAACACTACCACGAAGTTTTGGACACCTTGGCAGGTTTGTTCACCTTCATCTTCCAACAATTGCCAAAGAGATACGCCAAAGAGATCGAAACTGTCCGCAAGCAATTCCCAGTTGATGACTTCTTGGTGCCTGATGTGATGCCAAGATTGGAGTTCCCTGAAGCTGTCAAGATTTTACGTGAGGCAGGCCAGGAGATTGGTGATTATGATGACTTAAGTACAGAGCAAGAAAGAATTTTGGGTAAAGCCGTTCGTGATAAGTACAAGAGTGACTTTTTCATGTTGGACAAATTCCCATTGGCAATTCGTCCTTTCTACACGATGCCTGATCCTGCCAATCCAAATTACAGTTTATCGTACGACTTCTTCTTCCGTGGTCAAGAAATTCTCTCTGGCGCTCAACGTGTTCATGATGCAAACATGTTGGAAGGCAGAATGAAGGAAGCAGGTATTCAACCTGAAGATATGAAAGCTTACCTCAACGCATTCCGATTCGGATGTCCACCACATGCTGGAGCGGGTATTGGTATGGAACGTGTGGTGATGTTCTATTTGGGATTGGGTAACATTCGTAGAGCAAGCATGTTCCCTCGTGATCCTAAACGTTTGGATCCGTAAACACCAAAAAAGGCAATTGGAGATAAATTGTTGTAATTATTACATGTTGCTATTCCAACTTCGTAACTGTACATGAGTAGAGCAAATAATAGAAGAACCTCCCATTGACTCAGCATATTCCCTCTTTAAGCATTAGCCTCTGACTCATTCGAACCTGCGGGCCGATTCTTTGGGATAATATCTGCGCTGAGCGGACCTGTCTGTCCAGCTGCACGTACAACACCAATGAGTTTCGTCTTGCCCTCTCGTGTGATGAGTTTGAGACCAGGCTCCAGATATTCTGCCGTTCGAATGAATTGCAACCGTAGCAAAGCACGATCTCCCGTACGTACGACTGGCTTGTCCGGCGAAGAGGAAGTGGGTTCATTCATTCCTGTCTGCTTTCCATTCTTCGATACTGACTCAGATGCATTTCCCGCTTCCGTTGAACCGTCGCTCGTATTTTGACCTGCCTTATTTGCCTGATTTGGCCATGTACTGCTGACGATATTTCCCTGTGCGTCCAATTTGGCAATCTGAGTGATACGAACAGTCTGTCGAATACTTGCCGCATGCAAGACCATGCAACTTCCCACACTCAACGTTGTTGAATGATACAAACACAAGATCTCAGCATCACATGTCATCACAGCCCTTGGAGGCGGTTGACCTTCAACCGCTTTTGACATCATCACCATTCCTTTTCGAACTTGATTTCTTCGAATCTTTTTCAATGCAAAACTTGCACTTTGACCTGCCGTTGCCATTTCAACATTCACTCGCTTCCGTTGAATTGAACGAACACTTGTGCTGGTAAATTGACCCAACGTATCAGGACCAATGATTAGATTGTCTCCAACCTTGACCATACCAGACAGTACTACCCCACTGACCACACAGCCTACGAATGGCACAGAGAAAACATCCTGCAGCTGGAATTTGAAGGGAGCATTTGGCGAGAATTTGGCAGCGTTGGCTTGCGGCAAAATGTTGAGGAACGAACGGAGCAGGTTCAAGTTGTGACCTGTGACGTTGGAGATCTGGAAAATGGGGCAGATTCGTTCATGACCCAGTCGCAAAGCTGCATCGACCGTTTGTTCTGGAGATTCGATAAAGATTGGCGTCTTTCTACACCCTGGCGAGCGAAGAATCTTTGTCAATTGTTTGATAGTAGCTTCCAGGATGTGTGGTGGTGTCATATCAATCTTTGTGATGCAGACCAGAACAGGCACAGCCAAAGCCAATGCTACACCCAAGTGCTCCTTCGACATTCCTATCAGACCTGCATTGGCACCAACCATAAGCATGACAAAGTCAGGCAAGCACCCGGTCAGACCACCGACAGTCGTCTTTAGATAACGCTCATGTCCTGCCAAGTCAATAAATGATACCACCTTTGCACTTTTCTCGCAGATCTCCTCCCAGCTCATCTTCCTGCCTGGCTCCGAGGTATTTTTGGCATCAATGTTCATCACGACTCCACCTCCTACATCGAATCCTAGAATCTCCATACCGACACTTGACGTTCTTCCTGACTCGATCTCATGCTTGTGCCTGAATAGATTCACACGAGCTTTTCCTCTTCCATCGTCCAAGCCTCCTCTCGTCAGCACACCCAACGTTGATGATTTACCAGCATCGACATTTCCAACCACTGCCACTCGTAGCTCCAACAACTCTTGTGCACTGCTAGGTATCCTTCTGACCATAATGAAAGCAAAAGGCTCCCTCTCCTTCTCGTCGAGATGCTCAAACAGCGTTGTTGCCTGACAATCAACCTGAGAAGCGGCCAATTTGACATGCCGTATTATGGTAGACAATTCTTTGGAAGTAAGGGACATGTTGATGTGCTTCACATCCTCTAGCTTGTCGCCCATGGTCATAGAATTTGGAATCGCATCAGCAAGCGATTTTGCCGGCGTGGCAGATGAAGCCGATTCATCGTTTATCTGC
Organism: Meira miltonrushii; assembly: GCF_003144205.1. Classification (NCBI taxonomy): domain Eukaryota; kingdom Fungi; phylum Basidiomycota; class Exobasidiomycetes; order Exobasidiales; family Brachybasidiaceae; genus Meira; species Meira miltonrushii. The sequence continues at coordinate 1,658,554 of NW_020289943.1, read as the reverse complement.
GTTCTTCGACCCAAAGACAAGATTACTTCGCCTCCCTGTGACCAAGTCCAATCATGTAGAATGCTTCCTAGACTTTTTGCTGTCTGACTAAGCGTGTCATTCTGCTCGGGTGCCTTCTTTGCCACCTCATCGGTATGCTGATTGCCGTTTTGTTTCCCCACCTCAGCCGTTGCATCTGAAGTTGGGTCTTGTAAAGCAAGCTTCTTGAAAGCTTCTGGTTCGATTGATAGCTCTGATGCGATATGGCTATTCGAGAATGCAGACGTTAGTGCGTCTAAAGAACCTTGTGACTCGGACTTCTTTGTATGTCCTGCAGATGCTGGTTTGGTTGACCGTCCTTGGTCAGTATTGATTGTTGTGTGACTCATCCTTGTACCTGTTCCTATCTGGGCAGCTCACTGATCCTATTTTCTTTGCCAGATTGATGGTGAGCTTGATTCTTTGAGGTGTACCTTCTTCAGATGTGCTCTTACTCGGATATCTATTTAGAGCGCTGAAACCTGCGAGCGGGTGGACACAGTATAACACTATTTGAAAGCAGCCTTGTCAACTAAATCGATGATGGTGATGGTGAATAGCATACCTTCTTCCCGCAATGAGAGTCGAGCTTAGTGACTCAACGGAGGGTTTTGCTTGCACGGACTTAAAGTGTATGTAAGCTTGCACATGCAGAGGCTTGCATTGAGAAGACTGTGTGTGCAGTGTGCAGCATAAGCTAGTGTTGCATATCATTATTTGACACTTTTTATTAACGCGATCCTTAATTGCCATCCACTTTTGCATTCATTGCAGAAAATGATAAAGTGAGAGTAGTGCAACGAGACTGGAACAACATGTCTTCTAGAGTACAAAAGAGAACAGCTGAAGCTCGCTTTAGGCCTAGCAATGCAGGTCCTTCACGTTCAGGACAAGCAACAGCAATCTCAATGCCATCTGCATCACAACCTTCAAATGAGGGAAGAGCACAACAATCAGCATCGGATGCACCTACAGTGACCACAGATGAATCTATTGAACCCCAGCAAGCCGCATCTGTCACCCCATCAAAGCAAGTCGGCCGTCCGATTGCCATTCCGACACCAATCTCGACACCGAGCAATATTGGCACACCAAGACCACTCCCCAAACGAGTCACTCCAGGACCACCCTCAGGCTCCAATCCAATCAGAAGACCTTCTGCTGCACCTTCTTCATCCACATCTTCGTTTGCTGTGAATTCATCTCCAGCATCAAGACCAAAGGGTACACTCATTTCTACCCCGATTGCAGCACCTGGTTCTTCTCGTGGGAAATCTATTGAACGGCCAGGTTCATTGGTGAGAAGTACGCCTACGCCTTCTTTCCCACGGTCTGCATCACGTCCGCCACCTGCAGCAGAATCTTCTTCCTCGAAGAGAAAGGATGTTGGACCAACTCCAGAGAACGCTCCTTCGAGTGAGCCTGCCTCCGAAACACAAAAGAAGACTCGTGTTCGACGTCAAAGTGATGCTAGTACTCAACGCAAGAAGCCTCCTCGAGGCAGTCGTCCTGCAAAGCCCGCATCTGCTTATACCTTATATTCGAGGGAACACAGATCGGAAGTGGAAGAAAGAGCTGCAAGTGCTTCGGGTAGAACGTTTGACGTAAACGCAGCAATACGTAAAGATTGGCAGGCTCTATCACATGAAGATCGTGAGCCGTATGTCAAGCAGGCAGAACAACTACAGAAAGAGCATGAAATTGCAATGGAAGCTTTTCATGAGATTTATGGTCGTTCTGATTCGGAGGAAGATGATGATGCAGCCACTGCTAGTCCCAGCAAGAAAGGTAGCCAGCCTTCCAAAGATCGATCAGGACAACCAGCTGCTCCCAAGAATGCATACCTCATCTTCAGAAGCGAATATGAGCAAAGTGGAAAGGGCAAGAAGGGAAGCGGAGCAATCTCAACAGCCTGGCATGCTCTATCGGAAACAGAAAGAGCATCATATCGCTCTAAAGCGGAAGAGGCAAAGCGGGAATGGGAGATCGCTATGGCACAGTGGAAGGAGAACAATTCGGATGATTCAGATGAGGAATCCGAGGAAAGCGATGGAACAGGCACAAAGAAGCGATCTTCCAAACGCAAGGCAGCCAAGAGACCCAAAAAGCCAACAATCTCCGATGATGAAGCAGAATACCACGGTTCTCAAAATGATGATGCAGCTAAAGAGAAGCTTGACAATCGATCTGCAACTATGCTGGATTTGAGTCAGCTTCGATTCAATCATGGTAGAGCAAGTGCAAAGACATTCGAGCTCGCACGCAAGCATCGAAATGACAAACGAGAAAGAGTCAAAATGCGTAAACAGATGCGATTGCACAATCTCCGAACAGAGCAAGAGTTGACGGCATTAGTCGGTCCTGGAGCCAATGGCAGCAATGATGCACCAAACACTAACGGTGCACAAGGTGCAGATCACGGTGCAGAGGACGATGCTCAAGCACAACAGTCTGAGCATTCCGATGCAGAGAGTATCGTCAATGATGGACACACTAGCGCAACAGATGGAGAAGATGGTGCGCAATCGGATGCTGAGTCAGTTGGTGCTGCTTCTACATCCACTCATCACACCTTACGTGAAAAGAAATTTAGCATTCGAACTCGTATCGTTGATGGAAAGATTGTCTTGGATGAAAGCAGTTTACAACAAAGTCGTAATGATGATGCAGGATATGGTGCACAAAATGAAATGATTGATATCAATGAATCTGATCGATTTGTCAATTCATCAAGTCATGCAAAATCACGACCAAGAAACGATCGTTGGAATGTCGAAGAAACAAAAGAATTCTTGAAAGCTGTTTCGATGTGGGGAAGTGATTTTGAAATGATTGCACGTATGTTCCCGTCCCGCAATCGATCTCAAATTCGCGCCAAATGGAGATCGATGGAACGCACAGATAGTCATAGTCTGGATTTGGCATTCAAGAGACGCTTGCCTGTCAATTTGGATGAATATGCTCGTCTTGCAGGTGTTGATCTTAGTGGAGAAGCACCTGCGATCGAATTGCCAACATTCAACATCAAGAAGGCCAACGAAGATGATGAGGATATGGAGAACATTCCACCGATCAAGCGAGGCGATGAGGAAGAAGAGCCGGTTGGCAAGGTTGAACAAATACAATACGATGAGGATGGTTTAGAGATCGTGGATGAAGGAGATGATTTAGACCAGCAAAACAGAGCACCAACGTTGACAAGATCAAAGAGACGTACACCTGCCGGCGATATGCCACCTCCCTCAGCTGCAAGACAGACACCAGGCGAAGAAAGGGAAATGCCTCGAACAAAAAGAATGCGTTCTTCCAGTTTGGCCAGTCAAGCAGGAACAGCAGTGAGCGGAACGACAAGTGCATCAAACGTTCATGGTGCATCTTCTGCAGCTGCATCTGATCGTGAACGCAAACAACGCAGAATCCAAGAAGAACAACGTAAACAACGTGAACGTGCTCGTCGTCGTCCTAGACCTGATGATGATGGAGTTGAAATCTTGGAAGAAGGAGATTGAGAGTAGTGTCTGTTTGTATTATAAGAATATATTGTCCATTTGTAAATATACAGCGAAGTGTGTGTTGAACGTATTGCTGGCGGCGATTGGATTGCAGTTGAGAGATGGGTCGAGTTGCCGTATTATACAAATCAGAGAGAGCCCAGAATGCTACAGCTGAATCAAATACGTGACAAGAGCGACCAGAGATGCCAGCACAAACATCGAAGCATGCTTTGATCGTGTTGCACCATTGCAACCAGCACATATCCAACCAGCAGAAATGGGTGTATATGGCTTTGGTTGATAGAGTGCGAATTCCACTTTTGTGTTTGGTTGAAACAAGCCCGGTTGCAGACCTACTGACAATCCACGTTCGTCAAAGATTTGCAATCGATATGTTGCTTGAATCAGTTGTGGTTGTCCAAGCTGAATAGCCGATTGATCAAAATCATACGGAGCCCATGTCACTGCAGTTGCCGTTCCAGCCAAGCTTGAAGCGATCGTATACGTATTATGATTCTCAGAACAATATGCTTGCACAACGAATGAGCTAGGATATCGCAAAACACTAGTAAAGTTCCATCCAAACGTAACACTGATACCTTGAGCAATCTTGTAGTATGATTGTGCTGCAGTTTGTTGTGGTTGAGTGATTGTGATTCCACCTGCTGCGGCTGATTGAGGAATTGAAGAAACAGAATTGTTCGCAGATGAATTTGGGTTTTGAGCGACTTGTCCTTGTTGCTGACCTTGCTGTTGGCCTTGTCCCTGGTTTTGACCTTGATTTTGCCCTTGGTTTTGGCCCTGATTCTGGCCTTGATTTTGACCCTGACCTTGACCTTGTGCTTGATTACCACCTTGATTGCCTGCTTGATTTTGTCCGCCAGTAGCAGGAGCTGCGGTAGCCTGAGCGGGAGCGATAGGATCAGCAGCTTGTGCAAGGATGGCGAGTATTAAGGACGAGAACAGCAATATACAAAGCATATGTCGTAGAAGATTTTGGCTCCTTGTTGAAACGCCATTCTTTGGCCTTATCCGCTTATCAAATGGCATTCTTACGATTGATCTGAATTGAAATTCGAAAAAGCCAATAGATGCTCGAACGAGATAGAGGAGAAAATCGTATCAGCACAATTGAAAGTTGTTCGAGCCTGGTCTCTAATAAGACAGGTAAGACTTCAATGTAAGATCCGCAGTGATGATGGTCAAAGTCAAAAATGCTCTATCCCGTCTAATCTATGTAGACGGTGTTGGGTTTTGTGTTTTGAAACTCAGAAAACAAAAACGGGCAAAAATGGATCAAGCTGGCAATTGTCCGCGTTTCGGAGCGGAAAACATATGTGATTGCACCGCAACAAGGAAGTGACTTAAGTCAATAACACATCTTTAGGGCCCTCTTCCTTCCATGAGAGGGACGACAATGAACGGGAAATTGGACCACAATCGTCATTCTTTCACTCCTTTGCTAGAATGGACTATATCATGCAAAGATGCAGAACGCATAAAGACCAAAAATTACATATCGTGTTCGGCAATCAGAAAGAGATAATCCGTTTCAAGCTCCTTCCATTCAGCCAAATCAACATCCCAAACAGCTTACATAATCTAAACTCTTCGAGAACGCGGTGAAATAACCCAGTGCACGCACGCACGCCCTTTGCGAACAATCATTCACTCCACCATCATTCAATTGCTGCTCGCAGTGGTGAGCAGATATCATGCATCCGGCTTTGATCATTCTGTCAGTTGTGGTGACAGTCCACATAATCAACCTGATCGGACGGGAACGAATCGAATCAGCTTTGAAACCATTCTACCTACGCTTATTCAATGCAAAAGATCTACAACAACAAAGACAACTCAAGAAAGACTTGTTCTCAACTCGACAACAACTCAACCTTACAAGCAGTCAAGATGAATTCGCAAAATGGGCAAAACTAAGAAGATCGGTGGACAAACATGTAGCACAACTCGAGGCAACAAATGCTCGTCTTGCAGGTGCTTCTTCTTCAGTTTCCCTCTTAGTTCGAGCAGTTCTGTTCCTTGGCACAACGTTGTTCCCATTCTGCCTCACGTTCTACTTTGGAAAAACTCCAATGTTCTTCCTTCCACCTTCTGGATCGCCAACTGTCGCTTCTTCAGCCGCCAGAATCTCATACTTACCCACACGTAAAGCACCAGGAGGGTTCGAGATCCCACACGATGCAACGCATGCCTGGAGTATGGTCAACGAAACATACCTTGGTCCTTTGGGATGGCTATTGGCAATGACTGCCGCTCCTCGTGGCTCAGTAAGTGCGGGAATGTGGTCAACAATCTGTACTCGTGTGATCCTTTTGATCACGAAGCAGATCAAAGACCTCTTCGTCGCTCTCACTTACTCTGACCCAATCGCAGCCGAAAAGAAATCGGCCAGCACGCAAAACGAAAAAGTAGAAGCAAAGGCCACATCCTCTGCTATAGATGAAAAGACTGATTCCAGTGCACGGAAACGTAATGTAGCCACAACGGCAAGTGATTAATAGAATGCTCAGAATACTCTCACTCTTCGCTTGCGTGCGTTCAATGCTTGTATTGCTAGTAGTATGAGAATATGAAGTGCCAAAGGAATGACAGTGTATGACGGTAAGGAGGAGCCTATGAATGATTGTCAATCAAAGAACATCCTCCTAGAGAGGAGAATGTGCAAAACAGATAGAGAGAGAGAAAAAGAGATGAGAAAAAAGAGTGAGATGAAGATACAGATTTCGAATAAAAAGAAACGAAAGTGGGGAATGAAGGCCATTAATAAAACACAGTTTTGAGTGTCCATGAGAATTAATTTGATACCCCACAAGGGTATTGAAAATGTCCATGATTATAATGCTTTGCTTACTTGTAGTATCCTGTTGGTGTTGTTGCTTGACTGTCTTTGCCGCCGAAAGGTGGAGCGAGATTGTATGTTGAACTTTCAGCGGATGCTACATTACCATACTGACCTTGCGATCCGATTGCTGAATTGTTGCGACTGCCTGGTCTGAAAATGCGTAGTTGACGTGCTGGCCATCCGGCATAAACGCTATTCGCTTCAGCAATTTCACCAGATGCAATCAAAGTGTGCTCCAATAACATCGCATTGGGTTCCATAGAGGCACCACTCAACAAACGACTTCCTGTCCGCAATGCACAATCGTCTCCAATGACCAACTTGTTCAATGAGAAACGACCACGAGAATTAATATGCGCAACGATGGAACAGTCATCAATTGTGACACGATTGCCCATTGTGACCAATTCTGGTTCCGTCAATTGAAGACTTGGCTTACCACCGGCCCAAATGGAACACTCTCTTCCAATACGAGCGCCCAATGCACGCAAATACCAAACAGCATAAACCGTTCCAGAAATATGACCGATCAAATGACCACCAAAACCTTTTCCTAAAAGACGTTGTAAGGTCAAATGCAATTGCCAGCGTTGACAGTAACTGCTCTTGTCCCAGTCATATCTTCCTTCTCTTCTTCTTCCGATGATTGCCCACTTGGTCAAAATAACCCAAGCAAAGGCAATGTACGCCTGCAAGTTGAGAACGATAACAAACATCACCGCAATGAAGGCATAAACCAATCCAGGTCTGTACCAGTGATCTTCAAAGATTGCGTTTGCAGAGTACTCAAAGTCTTGTCGGATGATGTTCAACGTCAAAACGGTAGCCACGGCAGCCGTTGCCCAGTAAGCAGAAGAGAAGATTGCCATCATAATGTTGATCAAAACGAGGAAGAAGTAAGGGATAACAAAGAAGTTGGCCTTGCGCTTGTAGAATGCCAAACCGAATGGAGTGATTGTATCGTCGGGTCCAGAGTTCTCCTTGTTTTCCTTGGCAGCACGTCCAAAGCTGACTGCTGATCCATTCTTGGAGCCCATCCAAACGGTATGTTCTTCGTAGTGTCCGTTACGAACACCTAAAGCACCCGAACCCATAACACATTGTCGTCCAACAGTCGTACCTGGCAATAAGACCACACGATCAGCAATCATTGCACCACGTCCGATACGCACACGAGCCCAACCGATCGAATCTGATGTGAACACTTCCGAACGAGATCCGAAAACGACATCATCTCCAATCTCAAGCAATTCAGGATCGGGGCAGTAGATACCACTTCCTGGCCAATAAACACGTTTGCCCACTTTTGCACCCATTGCACGGAAAACGACCGAAGTCATTTCATAATGGGTACCCAAGACTGCCATTGCACGACGAATGTTTGGCTGAGATAGCAATTGACTGTTGATCCATCTTCGCAACAGCGAGATTTGGGTGGCATTACGCATCGATCCTTCACGGTTGAGACCCAGCAGACGCTTGACAAAGATACCCAAGACAATATTGATAAGCGGAGGCATGATGTTACGAACGATACGGGCGACATAATGCCATCCGATACGACGAGGATAAGCGAACCAAGCAATAACACCCTTGACCGAATCGTGATGGTTGAACTCGAATGGTTGAGAGAGCAACATGAACAAAGCTGCAAACCAGGGAACATAACAAATCAAACGAACCAAACCGATCAAAGGGACACCAATGAAGCAGATCAACCACAAGCTTGGACGATGAACTGCATTTCTGTTGTAAGCAGCATAGGCATCGCTTGAAGGTTCTTCGTGGGACGAAGATTGAGGTCCCCAAACTGTACCGTCAGCCAAACGAGCACCAGGTGAGATTTGAGTGAATGTGTTCACAACACAGTCACGTCCAACAATAATCGGTTCCAAACGGAAATAGCCTCCACGTTCGACACAGAATCCACGAAGTAATGATTTATCGATACGTGCGCCATCATGAATGGTGATGAGATCATGCTCGTTAATCTTTGCATATCTGTCGATGTGGACGTCCGATCCGATTGACATACCCAATAAGCGGTAATACGTCTTGATAAGTGATGGTGTTAGACCGAACAAACCTTTTCCAGCAGTTTTGAGGGACTGATTCACTATCCACCAACGCAAATGGTAATTGCACCACATTGGATATTTACCAGGTCTATACCGTCCAATAATGAGCCATTTGAATGCGATTGCAGTGATGGGACAAATGATACGACTTGTGAATCTTGCAACGGTAACGGATGCCAACAAAACACCAACACGCTCCCAGAAACTATCTTCGATGTAGTATGCAGAGAATGCTAAACCGTGCAAGATGACTGTCCATGTCCAAGCAGCTTTGAAGGGGTAAAAGAATATCATGGGAATAATCTGAATAAGCATAACCCAAGGATGCGTTTGACTTCTTGGCTTGTAACCATGACTTGTGAGGGTAGGATCCATGTCACCTTCGAATTCATAACGATGTGCACTACTGAAAGCACCTGATCCTTTCTCGTCCAAGAAACCATCTGTCATATCATCGTAATCATCTTCAATACCTTGATCTTCTTCAATGAGTGATGCAATGCCTTCAACGGTAGAATTGTTGAAAAGCGTAGATACTTCCAAAGATGCTCCAGTCTCCTTACGAATCAAATGAACCAATCTTCCTAACAGCAAACTGTTACCACCCAACAAGAAGAAATCGGATTCAGCTGTGATTGTACCGGATTCGGTATCCAACAATTTGGCAATGATGTCACGAACAATCAAAGCTGTAGGTGACATGGATGATGCATTTTGTGCTCTGACCTCTTCTTCCATGGTCTCGAAATCGATTCGTCCATTAATCTTAGCCAAAGGTTGACGGAAGACGTGCAAGGGATTGGGAACGACATATCCATGTAGTACCTGCGCCAAAGCACGGTCAATATCAGCAGCATCGTATTCTGCATATTCTTCCACCTGGATAAAAGCTTCAGGAGATCCATCCTTACGTTGTCGTACAGCAGCTTCAATAATCCCTGGGATACGGTAACATGCTCTTTCAACGGCACGAACATCCACAGAGACAAGCTTGCAGGGGATGGGCTCCGATAGAGGAACTTCCTTGTGAGGTGCACGAGCTTCAAAGTGTCGACGTAGAGGAGGGATATCATCGGACAAAGGTCCAATATTCAAACGTGTACCGAGCTTGATACGCAATGGTTTTCCGGCTTGATTTTTGGGGACATCGTCCATGTACACAATCGCAAATGGCCACTTGGATGGATGCAGATGAGATCTCAACAGATTCTGTAGTTCTGATAATCCAATACGAGGTTGATTTGGCACTGGAACAATAACGACACCAATCGTTTCTTGTAGCACAGTATGTTCTATTGAGAAAGCCAAAGTTTGTCTAACACGGTCACGGCATGCTTGTGTGATTGCTTCTTCAACTTCAAATGGCGAAACAACTTCACCACCCTTGTTGATAATTTCCTTTGAACGACCAGTGATGAACAAGTATCCGTCGGCATCCATATGTCCCATATCACCAGAGTCAAACCAGCCTTCACTGGAGAAAGCGGAAGTATCTAACGGCTCAAAGGGATCTTCGGATACTTCATATCCAGAAAAGGTAGGTAATCCACGAACGGAAACGGCACCCGTTTGACCAACTGGCAGTTCACGTTCACGGTTGAACGGATCACGAATAGACAAATCAGGACCACATGCAATACCGGAACATCCAGGACGATCTAATTGATAGTTTGTTGGGGGCGAAGCAATAGGCATGCATTCTGTCATACCATACGAAGGAAGAACGGCACATTTTCCAAAAGTCTCTTTGAGTTGAATTGCTAAAGATGGCAACAAACCTCCAGCTGCATTGGCAATCATGGAGATCTTTGTAGCTCTGGTTGCGTCGATACCTTCTGGTTTGGATGCTAGAATGGCTTGGTGCATGGTTGGTGCAGCATAATACCAAGTTGCACCTAATTGTTGTGTCAAATTCCACCAAACTGTTGCATCGAAACCAGCACACATGATTGCACTTCCTCCAGAAAAGATTGGAGCCCACAAATTACGAACGATACCACCGACGTGGAATAAAGGCATCATGTTCATGTTGACACTTTCAGGTCTTAGTTCCCAACTTTGCACGACACAGCACGTTCCAACGATCAAGTGTCGCAAAGAGTAGGGTACGACCTTCTTCTTACCGGACGTACCGGATGTGTGCAAAACGAGAGATTGATGTTCTAGACCGTGCAGTTGCGAAGGTCTGCGGTTGTTTCCTGCAGGTACTGGGCCATCGTTACCCAAGAAACTCATATCGAATAATCCTGCTGGTCCTTGCGTGCGTGGTTCGATGAATATAATCTCCATACCGTGTTCTTGACGTAACTCGTACACGTTCAAACGTTCAGCAGCTTCGTATGTTGTTACGACAGCTTTTGCGCGTAACCGAACTGCATCATCTTTCAATTCTCCTGCTGTACAACTGTTGTTGACAGGAGCACAAGTGTGATATGCTGCAACAGACAACAAAGCCAAAGCATTCTCTGGTCCCGTAGGCAAAGCCATCATGACGCGATCATTTGGTCCAAGTGGACGGCCAGCCGTGGGTAGGGAAAAGGATGAAATGAAACGTTTGATGGTGATGTGATCGATAGGAGGACGCGCAAGATCGGGAGACCACAACGCGGGTCTGTTTGTAGAACATATTGTATCGAGCAAACTTCGTATTCTTCCGCTATCTGTGACGTGTTTTGCCAGATGGTCACCCAATGATGTAGTCCTAGGCCTGCTAGGCAAAGAATACAAAAAGTTCAATGGCCACTCAGCAGACATCTTGATTTATCTAAAAGATTGCGAATGTGCAAGATCGAGTAAATGCGAAACCAAGTCGTAATTGTCACGTAGCTTTCTACGTGGGTTGAATGTTTGACGATTGAGATCTATGATCGAAAAGTAAGGACAGTCGTGTGAGGGAGATGTTGTTGTGAGGATGCGATTGTGGATTGATGTGCAATTGCGCTTCTTGACTTCCGCACTTTCTCAATGACCGTTTTCGAATCGATGAAACTCCAACTTTTTAGTCAATCCACCTTTTCAAAAGCGTGCAAGATGACAAGTAGTTGTGCCAGATGACTTCTTCAGCGCTCGCACTTTGAAAGTCAACCTATTCGATGATCGAATGCAAGATACCAATTTTACTTGAAATCGATACCTTGTTCAAGACAGCAGTCGTACAGGTTCACCTCTTTTGTGAGGGAATATTGAAGTGATCCTTCACAACGAAAGCAACTTTAGAAGAATGATGGTGATAATGATGAATGTTGATATCAAGGTTAATGAAAAACTTTGAATTCACAACAAAAAAAAGAAAGGTAGAAATGACAATGACCGCCGCCAACTCAGGTTCAGTTTCCTATGTTCCCCCTTTGCGCGTTTGTGTGCGTGTGTGTGTTTGAGTTGAATACCGAGATAGCGCTTGCCGCTTCAAAGTTCATCCTATTTCAAGGCGGAAGAACAGCAGAATTCATCTTACGTATACACGCTCAAATGCATTAAAAATAGTCTCTCACTCCCTAAACGCCATATGCATTGAGCCGTCAAGAGGGAAACTTATAGGATCTAGTAAAAAGGGCTACTTTTGTATGTTATTTTGTGCATGTTCTATATTAAGACTTTTGATTTGTTATAACAGGGTTCATATCAGTGCCTAGACGCGTGCGCAAGAAGATCAAAAATGGCTTTTCCAATTAGCATCTCTGCGCGCGCGCGCGCGTTTTGGAGAAGCACAAGAGCCGTGATCTGTATACAAAAAATACATGCCAAGTTTTCATTGGGAAGAAGGTCAGTATATAATATATATATCACATTTAAATATATATATGCGATCTTATTAGCGGCGAATTCGGCATACAAATAGGGGACTAGGCGCATCAACAGTCAAAAATGAAAAACGGCTGTGCTGACCCTCTCTCTATAAAAAACGCGGCGTTAGGATCTTTTTTTTTTTCTTTTGGTTAAAAGCGGGCAGCGGTATGAATACCCCCTGTTAATACGGTAAAGAATGTGCCTCGCATCGGCTCACATGCCGAAGAAGCGATGCGTTATAGCGATCAAAGATGATCATCATCATCATCAGTAGCAGCAGCTCATTCAAAAAAAGGTTATCATTATTGCATAGATATATATTGACCGTGTCTACATCGGAGGTGGCGTTTGTGCTCTTTGATAGCTATATGTCGGATTCACAAATCTAGGAGAAGCGATTGGCTTTAGGGATTTTGGCGTAGGCGTAATAGGAGCAGGAGTAGAGATTGAATTCTTCCGTGGATCGACAGGTTTACCATTTCGAATCTTGAGCTCAGCGGCGGATTGTTGTTGATTTGCAAATTGACGATTATATTCTTCCTCTTTTTGTTTCATAAATACTTCAAAAGAGGGCATTTGACCATCATTCACCAATGTTGAACGCCTTCTGCTCCTTTGATCTCCCCCACGAACGGAAAGTTGAACGCCAAAAGCGTCATATAAATCCTGATCTTCATCTATCAAATTTGCACCTGAAGAAATATGTTGAGCATTGAAAGGTGTTGAAATCTGTGCAATTTCACGGTTTTCACCATTTTGTGCATCTTGCATCGTTCCCCTTTGTCTGCCGACCCAATTGCGAATCTTGCTTCGGACTGTTGGATCCATAATCACAGAAGACGGCTTGCGTGGAACACTACCGCCTTCTTCTATTTGATCGGATGCTCGAAGGGTCGGTAACAAGAATTGTTTTAAACCAGTCTTCCATTTAGCAGGTTGCGGTAAAGGTAATTGGGTTCGATTGAATGCAAATCCATTGTCGGTTGTTGAGCGTCTTGATCGAGTTACGCCAGTTGAAGTGGCAACAGATATATTCGCATCAGAGCCTGAAGGTCTTTTTGCTTGCCAGATATGTTGTTCTGTCTTTGCAATATGCACGAAAGCATCTTTTCGCATCTTATGACCATAGCGAACCAAGAACAGTAATGCTAAACCTGAAATACCCAACACGATACTGGCAAGAATAGCGACATAAAGGCCGAAACCAATATTGAATGCGGCTAAACGGCCAATAAAGGTTGCCACACCCGAAAGAACCATCGTGAATCCTAATACAGTACCTATAACATTGAGAGCCCAATTGGAATCCCATCTCTTACCATCCTGATTTGCACCAGACATGAGCGTGTGATCGTCCTTATCTTCCTCCTCCTCCTCTTGACGTTGTTCGAAATTCTCCTCTACGGTTCTGTCTGCATCCATACTGATCCGTTGTTGTACTTGAGCGTCTGCATATTGTGGAGCAGGTCCAACCGAATCGGATAAAGCCAAAACTTCTCCCAAGATGGTAAAAGCGGCTGGATAATACGATTCGGCGATATAATGCAACAAACCAACGGACAATAAAGTAACACCCGTTACACAAAGAACCAAACAAATCCCACAAAATATCCAACTCGTTATCGTAGCGGTCAAGGCGAGCGTATATAATCCCACCGTTAAGATAATTAAACCGGTTACGCAAACGTGTAAGACTTGTTCTGCGTTGAATTTTGGTCTTTGTGCATCGATGATTCCTTTTTCGTCCATGAATAAGATGCGTGTTCTTTGTGAGAATGAGAGACGTTTTGATCCAACTCCAAACAGGAGTATAACAACGGTAGCGATCAGCAATCCTAAAGCGATACAAATACTGATGAGTAATGTAGACTTCCAACTTGCAAATTGATGTCTTCCTTGTAGTACATCCGATATCGGATCAATCACTCCAACAATAGAGGCTAGTGGAATACCCAATAATAGTGTTGATAAGATCACGATCGGATGTCGAACAAGCATAACGAAAGGTCGAATAGAGCGTATAAGGATAATTTCTCTCCATGAAGCGGCGACTCTAGGTTCTGGAGTCCATGCCTCAGCACTTTCGACACGGAGCTTTTTCACCGCTGTACGGTAAATTGAACAAGCTTCGGTTTCGGCAGTGATGAAAGCAAGGAAGAACATAAATACCAATCCGACAATGGCTGTTAACCAGTAGAGCCAAGGCCAAGCGCCGACTTTGATAACCAATGCCGTAATCCAAGGACCGGCAGCCTGTGCACTTATAATCCATACTAGAACATATATCAGGAAACCAAAACGTTGTCTTCTGCTTGTAGATAAATCCAAGATCATTCCTACCAAAGCAATCTCGTATAATCCGGTAAGGTAACCCAAAGCTCCACGTAAAGCGATAATGACAAAGCTTGTATGCATAAAACCAATGATGACGCAAACCACGACGGACATAAGAATCGAGAGGATCGGCAAACGAATACGACCCAAAGAAGAAAGACAAGCGCCAAAGAACAATCCACCTGCTTGACCGAGCAAAAAGGTAAATTCACCGAAATTCAAAGAGAGTGGCACAGCATGGATCTTGTCTTGAATCGTTGGAACGGAAGTGGAATATCCTGCACTGACGCATTGAATGCAGAAGAGCCAGATGGCATATACCGTGAGCTGATGCAGCTTGCGTAACATTGACCAACGATCAGCCAAGAAGGGCAATTCGTCTTCTGTAGCACTCGATTGAAGACTTTCTTGATCGTATTGCGACGCATTTTCTTCTTTTGGCTGTTCGTTTTGCGCCTCGTCCATTGCGGGTATTTCGTTGACATGATTGACCGATCTGTTCTTCTCGACTTGCGGAGAAGAATAGCCCGCGTTTTGATCAAAGCTCGTCTTTTTCTCCGTTGTGCCAGTTTTAGATCGAGTACGTGCATCTTCGCCATCTTCTTGCTCATCTTCTTCTTGCTGAAGTGCGAATTCTTCCTCTTGTTCTTTTTGTAAACGTTGCAATTCCATCAAGAACTGTTCAACAGTCTTTGAATGTTGTTGCTCCGTCAAAACTCTTCCACGTTCTTCCAGCATATCTTGCATCGCACCTCGAGTGACTGGTCTACTCAATGCACTTTCACCAAATGCCACTTCACCCAATCGATCGACAAAGTTCTGTCCTCGGATTGGAGGAGCGGCTTGAGCACGCTTTGAAGATGCACCAGCGCCCATTGCTTGACTACCCCAGATGCTACCTTCGTAAAAGTCTTCCACACCACTCAGAGCCTCCAAACCACCTGCAGCAACAAATTCCTGTAATGCTTTTCGTGCACCTGTTCCTTGACCGTTGTGCAATTGAACTGCACAATCGAACCCAGCACGAAAGCATTGACGACAAGTAGTCTTGTTGTGTTGATCTTCACCTGCACCGAATGTGCGTGATCGACCACCTGCACTGTTTAAGGCTCTGCGTAGATTCGCTCCTGCAATTGGAGGCTCGACTGAGAATCGAGTCTGTCCAGTTCCAGGTCTTCGTGCTCCACTACCACCTGTTCTCGGTCTTTGTGCGGTCGCAAGGATTGGGATTTGAAAGCTATCACCGGTGTTGGGTCTCTTTGGATCCTTGACATGATCGTGCTTTTCGATAGCGTCAGCTTTACCCTTTTTGCCAGCGTCAGATTTTGGTGTCTGACTTTGTCGATTCGGTTGACCAATTGAAGTGTTGATGAACTTGTTCAACTGTTCCAGATGGGATGAAATACCGTGACTTCTTGGCGTATCACCTTTTGTCTGTGAAATACCGTTTGATCCCGAAGGTTCTTGTACTTCCATCACATCACTTGGAGGAGCAACCAATCCTTGAACAATTGCACGATGCGTTTGTAGCGCTTTGGATGTTGCATGTCTGCCAACGGTATCATTTCCACCATCTCTTCCAACAAGTATTTCTCCACTGCCCGTTCTCATCATTTCAAAAGATGTTCGGCCATCTTCATCGATTATGCGTGGTGTATCAAGTGCCGTCGTACCTGATTCAAACGATCCACGTGAAAGACGACGAGATCGAATTGCAGCAGAGTCTTTCGCTTGTTGATCTTCAGTTGCAATCTCTCCCGTCACACCTTGCATCACACGCATAGCATTGGAGTTTGACACCCTTCTGATCGATTGTTGATGTTCCTCCTCTTCCTCTTCTTGGACTGGAGTCATCTGATGTGGTTCATAGCTTTCAAGTTGAGCAGCCACAGATCGTTTCGGATCACTTACGACGGTAGTCTTCAAAATCGATTGAGGCACAACAACCACTTGAACAGGAGCGGTTTGTTGTGCAGCAGCTTCATCATCAATCTCTCTTCCTTTTCCCTTTTCTTCCTGTTGTTTACTTGGTCCAACAGAAGCAGAAATTTGAGAATTGGAAGTGTTTGTCGTTTTGGATGATGAGCCAGGACGAGTGATTTTTTTCATATTCTCAAAATCCGTTCGAACGGCTGGAACTTGTTGACCACTTGAAAGTGTCACGGAAGATGCTGAAACAGGGCGAATGCTGGAAGGATCGGGCTTTGGGGTTGGCTGGATAGATGGCTGCTGTTGACTTGTCGATAGACCACGGGCTCTAGCCACTTGCGTAGGTGCAACAAGACTGACGGGCATCATCGTCGTTGCTTCTTGACGACGACGAGCACTTGCTGCTGCTACACTACTGGCCGTGGGCGTTGGTGTTGATTCGTCTGAGCTCCATCGTAAATCCTCCTTTGGACCTCTTGCACCACCTTCACTTTCGTCACTACCACTATTTTGTTCTTCTTCTTGTTTGGTATTTTGCACTTCATTACCCAAAGGAGAAGGTGGAGCACGATAATGTGAACGAACGGTGGAAATCTTGGGCTGTGCTTTCATCTTGCCCGCACTTGCACCTGGAACAGCCAAAGGTGGAGTTGGAGGTGGAATAGCTTGCAAAACATCAAAAGGTTGCTTTCTCCGCAAAACCTTTCCTGAATTGCTTTGCATCTGTTGTACATCTTGCGATGATGGAAATGTTTGACTGTATTGCATAGATGGCTGCGAAGGTGGATGTGGATTGGGAAACATCGGGATTGGCATCCTTTGTTGAGCAAGGTTGGATTGTTGCATACTGGCCGCATCGAAATGACGTGGTAGCGTTTGTGCTATCCCATGTTGACTCAAACGTGTGGATGTTGGCTGTTGTACATATTGTTGGCCTGCTTCTTCATTCTGTCTCACGTTCACAGACTCGTTCCGACTTCGATTTAATGGCCTGCCACGTTGTTCGTGAGCCATCCTTCTCGAATGCGATCTATGTTCCAACGATAAACTTCTTGTGATCCGACCTGCGGAAAGGAATGAAAAAATGGAAAGGGAGAGAAAAGGTCAAAGGAATAAAAATGAAACCGACTGTCTCGGTTTTGAGATGATCTGTACAATCAACCTGCGAGTGAAACAGAACAAAATAATCGTGATGTGTAATAAAAGTCGTAATCGTAAGATCAATAGCTTTCCTGTCTAATGACGATAAGAGCGTAAATAGAATGTCGTAATAAAAAGATGATCGTGGGGTTTGCTAGAACCCTTTGGTCGTCAAAGAATAATAAAAGTCGTTAAAAGGCGTACCGTCAAGCTCCCATCAAGGGTTGCTGAATTGGTCAATAGAAGAAAAAGAGAAAAATATCAAAATCACCTTGTACCTTGCAAAGGTGTTTGAGTGAAATGACGAATGAGATCGTCTCTCCCTTTTAGCGAATAAACGATGATGGTTGTTTGAACACCTTCCTCGATCATCCACCAAACGAAAGAAATCTTTGATCGTCAGAGCACCAAACAAGAAAGATACGCCGGTGATGATGATGATGAAGTTGAAGGAGAGGTGGTGGATGCAAGAAAGTGGTTGGGACCTGATCGACATGTCTCAGAGGGATCTTTTGAAAGTGTCAAAAGCCGGATGCCGATACCACGCAGTCAGATATTGGATCATCCAGGGATTTCTTGGGCTGCATATCTGGTACAAGAGAACCGATACCGTATAATCATGCAATATGCTCCTTTGCTTATCGTCCTCTGCCAAGGGTAGTCGACTTTAAGCTTTTTTGAATGGCCCGATATGGCAATTTATCTGTATCCTGATTAGCTATTCACTGCATGCAAACCAACGTCTACAACTTCTCCCGCTATTCTTTTCCCCATCCACTATCCGAAGATCCGTTTGAACCCATGCTATAAGTGGACAGTCAACGAAGAACATATGTACATAGGTCTTATCCTTTAGCTTACCATAGCCGTTACCAATAAATCCATCTTATGCAACCGTTTATTGAACCTTAATGTTGATCATCTCGATTTGGAAAGAACAGAAGTGGATGCAACAATGGCCGTCTCATTATGATGGTGGTGGTTTCTTTGATGCTTGCTACATTTTTGATATATTCTGTCTTTTGGTTTAAACTTTTTTCCCACTAACCTTCCTGAGCATCTTTAGCGTGTTTTCAAGAGATTCTACCATCACGCGCATACAAGCAGGGCCAGGCTAAGGCAAACATCGTACGCTAACGTAAAGAGTGCAATTCATTAAGATGTGTCATTGATTGTGTATAATTGATTGCACCTCTTTCGAACGATAGACTTCTCCTTCATCCACGTGATAGAAGCAGAATTGAATCCATATTGGCTGTCGAGTATCGCTCATAGAGATACAAATGAGCAAGATTGACTTTTCATTTGCAACATGATCATTTTCCTACAGGCTAGCTTTTCAAAGCCTTTTTATGCCGAGTCTGACAACAAAGGGCCTTTCTTCTTCTGACGCGTTGTTAGCGGTGATTGGATAATTGAAGTTGAATTGCATGATTCGCCGTTTGTAAGCAAGCAACACAGCTCCACTAGTGTATGTACTTCTAGGGTATTGGAAGAGAAGGTCCGCTCGTACGATTTAAGCTATGTATCTTGTTCATCATCATCACTTGGTTGCATCCATCTCGCAAAATGGCCAGCATGATCACCTCATCTTTGAGGACATCTACTCCTTCAACAAGGATGGCAATGCGCTCCTCACTCCAAGCAAGGATGCTATCCACTTCTTCTCCATTAAGCCAGGCAAGCGTGAAGCCGCCAACAGCTGTCTTATTGATGAACATGGGAGGACCTTCCACTTTGGACGAAGTTGGTGACTTCTTATCACGTCTGTTCCACGATCGTGAATTGATTCAATTACCATTCCAAAAGAGATTGGCACCATTGATCGCAAGAAGGAGAACACCCAAGATTGTGGAACAATACGACAAAATTGGTGGCGGAAGTCCCATTCTAAAGTGGACTAGAATGCAAGGAAAAGAGATGGCAACCATGTTGGACGAATTATCACCTTCGACTGCTCCACACAAGGCATACACTGCTTTCAGATACGCAAGACCATTGACAGACGAAGCTTTGGAAGAAATGAAAGCAGATGGCGTTCAACGTGCAGTTGCATTTACCCAATATCCTCAATACAGTTGCAGTACAACTGGAAGTTCCTTGAACGAACTGTATCGCGAGATCCAAAGAAGAAAGGAACAGGGAAAAGAAGAAGGCAACATCAAATGGAGTGTAATTGATCGTTGGCCTACACATCCTGGACTTGTTGATGCATTTGTGAATCGCATCCAAGCCGTTTTGCAAACATACCCAGCAGAAAAGCGTAATCAAGTTCCAATCATGTTCTCTGCTCATTCCCTTCCTATGCAAATTGTCTCAGGTCGTGGTGATCCATACCCTGCAGAAGTGGCGGCCACTGTTTCAGCAGTCATGACTAAATTGGGATGGAGTAACCCATACAGAGTTACATGGCAATCGCAAGTTGGACCATCTGCATGGCTTGGACCGCAAACGAGTGATACGATCAAAGGCTGGGCAAAACAAGGCTATAAGGATTGCATTGCTGTTCCGATCGCATTTACGCAAGATCACATTGAAACGCTGTATGAATTGGATATCGAATTACAAGAAGAAGCAGAAGAGCATGGAATTCATCTTAAACGTGCTGAATCATTGAACGATGAACCAACATTTTTGCGTGCTTTGGCGGAAATTGCATCAGCCCATCTTGCATCTTGTGAAGGAGGACAAAGTTCCGGTAATGAGCCATGGGCGCAAGGAAATACGAGTAGACAAATGCAATTACGTTGTCCAGGTTGCGTGAATGCTGTTTGCGGTGAACAAAAACGTTTCTTTGGTGATAATAACGTCAAAGTGGGCGAAGATGCATTTCGTTCGTGATCACACATGTATTCATAGTTTTCTTTAATGTCACATTTCTTTTCCTAATCCGAAAAAAAAGCGGAGGGCGGCAAGGTGCATCGAAAAGGCTGAGGTTCGAACTTGAGCGCTGACATGTTGTGTAGGAGATCGAACATTAATTGCAACAAGGGACGTAGTCCCCCGCGATCTGGTAAGAAGATTCTAACACACATTGAAAATGATCAATCGCCGAGCGCATTAAAAGACTTTTTGCTCTTTCTTAAGGAGGGGAAACAATACAAATACAATTATCAAGCCCACGTTGATCTGTGCAGGCAACGAAAAGACAAAATGAAAAAGCTGTATTCAATATGAGTTGGGAAGGAGTATGGATCTGAAATCTGTTCAAAAACTCTACAATGATCGCGACTCGGACATTCACTTTTCTTCTTTCGACCTCATTCCC
Source organism: Meira miltonrushii (assembly GCF_003144205.1). Classification (NCBI taxonomy): domain Eukaryota; kingdom Fungi; phylum Basidiomycota; class Exobasidiomycetes; order Exobasidiales; family Brachybasidiaceae; genus Meira; species Meira miltonrushii. The sequence goes on along the minus strand of NW_020289943.1, from coordinate 1,637,644 downwards.
ATTTCCCTTTCTTGCACATAATTACCCCTCATTGGCTCTGTACATGCAAAATGGAGAAAGGTGGAACTGGAGATGCATCCCAAAGCTCTCAGATGACATCCAAGCCAAGGAGGCAGCTATGCATGAAAAAGCCAGATTCTCAGAAATCGACTCAATCACAACGTGATCCATTACGTTGGATCAGAAAAGAGAAAGCTTCATCATCTCAGTCGATATCCGTCAAGGCTGAGCCTCCGCCAACTCCACGCAAAATCAAGAAAGAGGAAAAAGCGATCGTGATTGACCTTTGCAGCGATGAAGAGGAGGATGGATTGGACACCAATCTTGGACAGTGGAATGAAGCTGGTAGCAGTCGCCAGAAAAGTGTGCCAGGGGTATTACCTGACGTGTCAAGGCAAGATCCCCAGCCGGCAAACACGATGAATGCATTGCAGGAAGTACCGAAGGAAACATTTGGCTTGCAACCGGTTGATGATGCTCACACAGCGCATACAGAGACCGCATTTGGTCAGGATTTTTTGTCGCAGAACGGATTGGCAAGTTATGCTATCGAAGAATGGCAGAATGGTTTGATTCGAGAAGATGAACAGGAAAACAACCAAGGCCTGACAGATCAAGATGGAATGCAAGAGTTGAATTCTGACCTTTTCAGCATGCAGATGGATTCTCCACCTGCGCCATTTCGCATTCATGATTCGAGCACCAGCATCGAAGCTGAAACGCCAAATACGACAAGTTCCGTAAGAGCGTTTCGATCTGCTCATCCTGAACAAGGGGACTCTGGAGTGGATGTACGGGCGTTGTCATCTGACGCAGATCACTTTTTGCGTGCTCCAGCTCAACAAGAAGGCCCTTCCCAGCCTCATGAGCAAGCAAATGTGACTGCACCATCCCAAGAGCAGAATGCCGATATGGAAAAATTGTTCCAGATGCTTTTCCAGCACGGACAGCAAAATTTGGTACCTTTCAACAACAGAACTGCGAACCCGCATCTTTACATCGCAGAGATGACTGTTGATCCAATCTCAGAGAAGCAGTTGGGGAAAAGGAAGGCGGCAGATTTACCAAGAGCTTCAAGGCTGCCGGTTGTATTGACTGCTCAAAAGCTGCCAGAAGTGCCTGCTGTCACGGATGAGGATGAGGATGGAGAAGAAAATCCATTTGCAGGCATTCCTCATTATCCTACTGCGCTGCCAACGATGTGCCATTATTGCAAGGAAATGAACCACGAGCTCAAGATGAGATGCCGCGTGCACAAGAGAGGCAAAGTGTGTGGGCTCTACTTTTGCAAAGCTTGTTGTCTTGTACTGGGCAATGAAGATTTCCAGCCGTATTTGGAAATGTATAGCTGTGCACGTTGCAATAAGTCTTGCGATTGCAAAAGCTGCAAGAAATCAAGAAGGAGGGATTCCAGAGCATCTTCAAAGAAGGCTTCGTCATCGAATCCCAAACGAAAGCCCGGACAAGGCAACAAAACCCTTACACAAACATACTATGACTCGGTGCGTACCGTGACAGCGCGCAAGAAAATTTCGCAATTACAAGCAATGGCGATCAACTCAAGCTCTCCGCTAAGCTCAGTGGGAGAGGATGAAGAGGACTTGCCTTCTGATATGGAAGAATCTCCAACCGGAAGCCCTTGGCGTGAGCAAGCAAGAAACGATCTGACCGACGCTTTCGCCCAATTCAACCACCAGTCAATGTGGGGCAAGACTGCAAATCGCAGACACCTCTCCGAAGGCTCAGATGAAGGAATTCGACGGTACAATGAATCTTCTGATAGTGAAGATGGACGACCAACACCTTCTTCGTCTTCCGTTGCATCCATTCGTGCCAGTATACCCGCAATTGCCCAATACAACAATCATGACTGAGTCTGAAAACGCTACCTGCGGAGCATTGAATAATCTCAACCTCTCCAAATAAGCGAAGTGATCAATTCGTTTCATGTAATCTTTGTACATTACCAATGCAATGAGAGACACTGTTTCCCTGATGACATTCAACTTTCCAGTGATTTAGCGCATTTACGCGAAATTAACACCATGTCATGCACTGTTTGTGCACACTGCTAATATACGCGTATCCTCCGCTTCATATCTTCCAACCACACCACCACTTCATGACCGATAAGGTCTAGGGCTACATCATTTGTAGCTTTAGCCAATTCAAACGATGGCTACAACCACAAAAGTGTCTACAGGATCTTACCTGCAAATAGCTGTCGAGCCAGCCCAATCTTCATTCTTTGCTGGGGAAGATTTTGCATGTACAATCACATTCACCAATACGCGAATTCCAGTACCGCAAACGCAGCCTTTACCATCACGATCTACTTTTGAATCAACAGGTTTGGGAGTGGAGGAGAACAAACAGAGAAGTGTCTCATTCAATCCGGCACAGTTCAATGATTCATCATTATCGCGCCTATCCACTTCTGGCCTCAAAAATGGAAATGGAAACAGTACAGTTCTTTCACCTTTGTCTGCCTTGCCATCTTCTCGTCGGTTTCATCGAAAGTCACAAAGTGTTGATATAAGAACATTTGCACGTCGTAACCAACTTGAACGTGGAAATGCAGAAGAAGGAGAAGCAAGTGATGAAAGATATTATCGCAGCCTGATCCTAAACGATGGCGAAGAAGATGAGCTATCGCAAATGCATGCACAAGAATTCTTACAGGCTTTGCCCAGAAGGCAAGGTCTTATCGGAAAGAACTTCAGAAATCAATCTGCTTCCAACAGCCTACAATCCACGCCAAAGTTTCCCGACATCAGCACACCACCAATGAAACGTCATAACAAGGCTTTCTCTGTTGCTACACCTGGATCGCGGGAATACGCCGAGCATTTGGGAAAAGGGGTACCATCGATTCAAACGCAATTTGCTTCGCCTCGGATACCGTCACATCATGTGAACATCGAAGCATCAACACCTTCGCCTGCTGGGTCGCGTGCGGTTAGTTCTTCTTCAAGAAGAGTGAGCGATGTCATCAAACCAACACATCCTCACAGTCGAAAGAAGAGTGTTGCTCAGGTACAAGCCGAAGATCTGAGTGCCACATTCGAGCTAGATGGTACCAGTCCTGGCTCTAATACCCCCAATGGACCGTCTTCATTACTGAACACACCTAGACAATCACTTGATCTGCGCAACAATCGTCCAGGAGGAGAAGGCTTTTATGGACTTGGAGAAAATTCAACTATGGAAAGTGTTCTGAGGGAGGACTTTACGCAGTATTCCAAAATGGGACCAAATGGCACGCCAATCTCCCCTCATGCCTCTTCGAGCGGTCAATCGATGAATGGGAAAGGAAGCCAGCAGTCGGATCGAAATGAGAGAGCAGATATTGAGACTGTCCTTTGGACTTTTGCTCAATTCGGAGGACACTTTCAAGTTGATGAAAGTTTAGTCAAACCGGGGGAGTTTGAGCAGGTAAAGCAAAGGCTCGCCGGTTTGGGAGGAGCAGGAGGACTTTCGACGTCATCATTTGGAGCTATCGGACAACTAGGGCCAGCAGCTATTGGTGGAGGGGAATTAGGTGCCGCTGTTGACGCTCTAGAGGGTGAGGAGCGGAAAGCATCGGAAGGGTGGGGGTCGTATCTTCGAAACGTTCTCTCATCTGGTGGAGGAAGCAAAAATGCTACGATGGGAGCAGCACATCGCAGAAGTGGCTCCACACTTCTGGATACTCGACAGAAGACAATGGCAAGTCGATCAATCCCAGTTCTGTCCAACCCTCCAAGCATGGTTGCCGTCGACTTGGAATTGGCTCCAGGACAGTCACGTAGCTATACATTCCGTGTTCCATTACCGCCAGATCTGCCACCTTCGTATGTAGGCAAAGCAATTTCATTCAGCTATACGCTCACTCTTGGTACGAATCGCCTCGGCAGAAACAAGAGGGGGATGATGGAGCAAAAGAGCAGACTGGTGCGTATCCCTATGCGGGTATACAATCACGTCAACATTAGTGGAATGACAACATTTTACGATTTAACGAATCCAATCATAAACAAAAGAGATGAAGCGATTGTGAAATCAGAGGAGATGGATATCGACGATACAGCCCTATTCGACAGTCTTTCCAAGATTGAAGATCAGAAGGCGAGCACAGGAGAAGCACGCAGAAAGAGACGCTCCTCGCGAGCTGATGCGATCGCAGACAAAGCTTTGCTTTCGTATGCAGATGAGCTTCTAAGCACTTGCAAAGATGAAAATGAACCATCAGATGACGATGTTCCAACTGATGTAGAAGTTGCAACTTTGATGGCACAAAAGCAAAGGATGCATGATCTCGTACGCACTTCACCGAATTCAAGACGTGCTCGACTTGCCATGTCACCATCAGACACCTTCCCAATTCACAGCCATGCATCTAAACAACGTCATCGAGGCCACAGTGATGCTTCCCAGGCTGGCTTGGGTATTTTAGCCGAAGATGATGATCTTCCAAAAAACAGTTTGCAGGCAGTTGAATTGCTCAGCAGGAATTCACAGAAAGTCTCTTACGATATCTCAAAAGATGGTCGTGTTGCTGCGATTCTAACCTTGGTCAAGTCGAAGTATCGATTAGGTGATACCATCACCGGTGTTGTAACCATCAATGCTGCTGACAGTATAGCAAGAGTCGTTCGCATTGCTGCTTTCTTGGAAAGTCACGAGGAAATTGAGTCTACCTTGGCCACTTTACCATCAGGTCGCTCGCAGAAGATTACAAAGACTGTACACTCAAGCTTTCATGATTCTACGCTGGATGCCGGTCAAGCATGTTTCTCCTTGCCCATCCCTTCAGGTGCTACGCCCAATTTCGATACCAGCGCAGTTCGATTGGTATGGACTGTAAGGTTGGCATTCCTCACGTCTTCCAACGTACGAACATCAATTGCCGATTCTGATGGTAATGTCACCATCAGTGAACGATCAAAACCTGCACCACATCTTATACCCGGACCAGACGATGGCTATGCAGCATACCATCGTGCATTGCGAGCTGCCCCTTCATTAGCGGGACCGTTTGTTGGTGCCGCTCCATCTGACGATCAGTCTGCTGAAGCCAAATTGGAAGTGGTAGAATGTGCTGTTCCACTAACGGTCCTTCCACATTCTACTCGCTTCACCGTTGGTGAAGTAGGTTTCATGGCATGATCTTTTCTTCTACTCGATCTAAATAGGATGATAAATGTATTCATCTAGTTTGTACTCTAATGACATAGATACATAAAATGACTGCACCAATCACATGGTTACCCAACCACCTTGATCCATCACAGCTTCAATCTTTCTAGCAATCATATTTGCTATGCCATGTTGCAACCATTGTCTGCGTAATTCATCAAATCGAATCGTGTGAAGGAATTGAATTTTGCCTTTCTTCAATCCGATATCAATCTCACCATGTGCGTCCAAATAAGGTGAATAAGTGAAACATCCTTTCCCTTGGAATAACAGAACGATAATATTTGACTTGATCTTGAAGAACAGTCCGGTAGAGTGACCACATTCTTCCAGGTGCCTATTGCACTCACCGTGTCCGTCCGAACCGCCTTGACAACAGAAGCTTTGGAAGCACAAGATTTCACCGCATTCCAGACAAATTGCTGGCTCTGGAGGTGAATTACCACATCTTTTGCATTTCATCACTTGACATTGCATGAGCAAAGTAGTCAAATTGACGGGTAACTTGATCAATTCGTAGATATGCGGGTGCTCAAGCTGTAATGTCGGATGATGTGGATGATGGTGATGACCCGACTTGGATGAGACGGACAAAGGTGAAGGTTGAATAGGTAATGGCCTAAAGATGGATGCTAATTGAGGATAAGCATGTTTGATCCAGCCTTCAACTAAGCCGGCTAATGCGGTTTGTCTTGTAGCCGTCGCCGAAAGTGCTTCTCTTGGGAAAGGTATGTTGAGTAGTTTCATCAATCGGATAAATTCAGATTGACTGCTCAAATCTTCTTGATTCTTTTCTTGCAATGGTAACACGCCCATAGCACGTTGCAAAAGCGTTGCACGACGTAAGAAAGGTAAACAATAGGTGCAGATCATCTTCGCCAAACTTGCATCGTCCAAATTATCCACTCCAAGTGTGATGTTGCCGCGTGCATAGCCTACCAAGCCAATGATATTTGCTACAGTACCCCTCACATCGTCAAAGACTTGTGAAATCGCTTCATTGTCTGATTTGGCAAAAGGTGCATTTCCTTCTTCGCCAGGAGCAAAAGTATTTGAATTGGTACGTAAGCCCGGCATGCCACGAGCAGATCCACCAGGACCAGATTGAGGCCACAAGCTTGGTTGTGCAACTCCAAATACGACTTGGATCAACTGTACGTAAAACATCAAAATTGTCACTTGAGGTAAATTGCCGGGGATAACAGCAGCAGCTTCCACCAAGAGGGTCATCGGATCACGTAAAACGAGAGGCGAACGAACTGTATCATGACCTCCCCAATGTGGCAATAATCTCATCAAAAGACCATGTCTGAAAATAGCTTGATAATTTGGCTCTTCCAATTTGGCAAGATCACGTAGACAAGTGATAAAGGCGACGATCAGATCCATCGTTTGTTCCGTCATTCCATCGGAAACGTTTGGAGCGGAAACATGGTCTTTGGTAGGTTCTTTGACAGTTGGTGTTGTACCTCTTTGTGCGATCTCCAGCACATCGATCGTATAAGCAATCACTTCTTCCGGAATGTACATCTTTCTGCTTGGCGGTGCAAGAATCGTACGACTTTGATGGGCAACACGCATTGCACGACTCTTTGTGGAAAGAGGTCTCAAGACCCTGCACAAACGCTCAAGGAATTGTCTATTTGGATGTTCAGAAGATGAATTGCTCGCCGTGCCCATTCGGGAAATCCATGAGTCAAGAACAATCTGTGCATCTTCAGCGAACCATGGCACGAAACATCCTGTCCCATTCTCTGTTTCTTGCAAATCGGATCGTAATGAATTGGTCGAAGACTTCAAGATATCGATATTGATCTTCCTGATCCAATCTGAGATTGTCGTTTGATCGACAATGGGCACATATACCTTACTTGCTGCTTTTGGTACAGGCAGGATCACATTACCCAGACTCTTGCATAACGGGCATACGAATTCAGATCTTGCCAAATCTTCTGGGTGATTTCGGGCAATTTGCTGTGCATGTCTTTGCTCGATACTTCGACAATACACCTCAAAACATTCCAAATGCATCAAATGACCACACGTAGACGTATAGAATCCAAATCTACGCTCCTCCGAAGGGAAACCATCCCATTGGCGACGTGAGTGGCTGTGACTAGTCTTGTCCGGACTTTGAGGTAACGAATCTCCTCGGACTCTCTTTCCCTCCGCACCATTTCTGTCCAACGTCAAAGGTGTTTGCAAGCTCTGTTGCAAGCTATAAGAGTCATGACGAGGGGTGTTGCGCATTATCCTGCTGCTTTGAATATGTGCAAGGCTGCCAAAAGATTGATTACCGTTCAAATCTTCCTGACAAAAGATGCAGCTACCAAATGAAACTTGCCGTGTGTCACCATCTTCTCCCTCATCCATCAAATCTTTCTCGTCTTCGTCTAGTTGATCGTCAACTTCTTCATCTTCCAGGCTTTCCAAGAGACTCTTTTGTTGTGCTGAGAATGATTGCATGATTGCTGCTTGTCTTGCCTTGGCTGCAGCTTTGCGCTTATCCTCTGCACTTATTTGGCCAGCCGCACCATCTTTGCGTTCTTGACCATGCCAGAGAGCATCAACAATCCTTCCGCATCGATCAGAATCAAGTTTTGCAGCCCTGTTCAAGATCCATTCTAGCTTCGCTTTGAAGTTGCTAAACTTCTCCACCTTTCGAAGCGCCAAAAGCAATTCCATCATACTTTCGTAACCTGATCCTTCCGGTTCCGTTCGTCGTTCACAGAGGGCACTTGCAAATGGTGCTTCTTGCTCGACTAGACCCATCAATAATAATTGCAAGCAGCCATCCACCAATCCGTCTGGCATTTCTTCCTCACCTGCATTCACATTGACCAAGCATGAAAAGATAATTTGCATCAAAACTGGACTCAAAAGTGCATTTCTCAAAGTGTCCACAAATACTGCTTGACCGGGTGCCAATCGTTTGTGAGGAAGAATGACATACTTTTTAGCTTCTTCAGCGGATGTCTTTCGCTTTTGACGATCTTTCAGCACTTGCTCTGCCTTTTCTCTCTGATTGCGAGTGTAATGATAGAAGAATGGTTGAACTTCATCGTAGCATTCATCTTTCAATTCAAATATTCCAAGGTCATTCGTTCCATCAGGTGCACGGTAATTGCTCACAGATGCCAATACACGATCAAAGTTGGCATGATCCTTTAGTTTGTCACTGATATGACGTGTCAATTCGGAATACGTTCCTTGATTGAGGGCCAAAAAGTGTACAATCTCCCTTCGAACAAGGTCATCCATACTGCGATGCATCGCCGTAGAAGTTTCAGACAACAAAGTGACCAAGAGCAAGATCAGCTCCTCTGCCAAGAACAACAATTGACCCATCTCAAATCCTGTTTGATTACCGTGACCTTGCAACCATGAGATCAATGAGAACCGCTGTGCGAAAGTGACGAGCATTCGATCCGGCTTGACGAACACAAGACTGCATTGAAGCATGTACAAATCTTGATCGTACATCACATCACGCATGCTATTATCGCGATAATGATGTGCTTGCGAACGAATGCCAAATCCATTCCTGACCCAAAGACCGGCACGAATTTGTGCAAGCTTGACGACGACACGCAGCGGGAACTCGAAGAGAACAATCAATCCATTTTCACCCGTCTCTTCCGGTATCAAATCGGCGAGCTTCTCTTTTCGCATTTGATGAAGGAATTCGTAATCAAGTTTGTTGACTGATTTCAGCATTTCGGCCAACATCCAATGCATAGGATGATGGAAAGAAACGCCCATTGATTCTACGGTGAAATCGATAATATGATACGAAACACCAGCAAAGTTGATTCGATTGAAAGCAATCGTAGCGTGAGAATCAGGATCATTTTGATGGAGATGTGAGCAGCTGAGAAGCGTCTTTTCCATGGCTAGAAGTAAGCCTCTCAACAATTCTTGCCCAGTACCTTTTCCATAGCTTTCTCCAAATAACTTGATAGTCCTTGCCAGATGTGTTGCTACATTGAAGATTGGCACCCACACCTCCGATTCAAACTCGACATGTTCCGTTACTGCACGTCGATCTGGTGTGATGGCGTTGAACAACGACAAAAATTCGGCAAAGTATCCCAAATGCCTAGTGTCGGACACGATTTGCTTTTGCACACCTTCAGCACCCAAGAGATAACGTAAATCGTACAAGATATAATGACACCTCTGTTGACGGACGAGCATTGAAGATGGACTTGCTTGCATGCGAGGTGGCGCAGTAGGCGGTAGTGAAAGTGTGCCTAATGTCAATTGCCCGGTGAAGATGGCTTGAAGGATTTGAAGCATCTTGTGTAGAAGATCAAGATTGATGACCAACTCGGATGCAATAGAAGGAACACTGAACAATTGCACAGCAATAAATCGAATCGAGTGCTCCGGTTCTCGATCCTTCACAATAAAGATCTCCACCAATTTGGAGAACATGCATGCGAATCTATAGGCTAAAGCACGCTTCACCTCTCTTGGCCCGATGAGAGCCATATACAGAGATCTTGCATTTGCTCGCGCTCCCTTCCACATTTTATAGTCCATCAATAACATTCCATCCAGTTGCAAGAGTTCGCTATTATCGAAAAAGTCGGTCGTCATGTCGCCTTGTGTTACCGGTAATCGGTGTTCCCAATCATTCAAGAATGCCCTTCCCAACAATGCTCGCATGGCCACTGCACTTGGCACAAGGTTATCGAGAGGATGTGTGGAGGGCGGTGATTTCGATGAAGGGGACAAAGTCCCGAAAGAAGCATTTGATAAGTCGAGAAGAAGTTCCAAAACATGACCTGCGATCTCCTCTGCGTATACGTCGTAAGCTGGCCTGATTGTGACTGCAAGATCGATTTGACCCAGCTTATGGGCTAGTAGATACATCCTCCGCAAATCGCTTGATGTTTCGATTATTTCACGTCCATGTCGATCGACACGCTCTGCGATCCCTTTTGCTTCTGTTTCTGTTTTGTTGGTCACCTCGCAGATGATATCGATCACATCACGGAAACTGTGCTTTTCGTCATTCCACAGAACTACAGTGTACAATTTGTTTTGATTGGAATCGAAAGAGTATGCTCCCGGTCCTGGCATATAGTCCAAATCCTCATCTTCAGGCTCTGGAGGCTCAAGCGTCTTTTGTCTCTTGATGATCTCTATAGCATCAGGACCCTCTGGAAGCTTCATCTCCGCTGGTGCATGTTCCATTGTATCGAGAATGAAAGCGATCATAGAAGAAACTTGTCGCAGGAAGCCCGTCTTTGCGTCTTGCGGTACGTTTGTCAAAAGACTTTCAATCTGATCAATGTAGTCGGATGTGGTGCCTGACCTTCTCTCGGGGCCTTTTCCTTTGATATCATACGAGTCAGGATCTCTTTTGTTCTGCATTGAGAAGTCCTCGTCCATCATCGTATCATGGCTTGCTTCGTTCTCTTGACTTGGTCCTGCTTCATAATACTTTGAGGAGTGAGCCTCGCCTGCATCATGATAGCGACAGCAAATTCTCTTTGTCCAAGCTTCTTCATCTCCGCAATCACAACAGCCTCCACTAGAATTGCTCACGCTGAAGACGATATCGTGACCTTCATGATTCGAAGCGTTGAAGCAAGGCGCACATAAAACACACGTATCATCCAAAGCACAATCTCGGCATCGATAAATGGCTTCACCTTTCTTGAATACATGTCCACAAGGCATCCCTTTACGGTCTTCTCCGTATTCCGCTCCCATCACTTCTTCTGATGACAAACCCGGCGGTGGGGTGGCCGATCTGGGAGGAACAAATTTACCCTTTGCGCCGCCGGGAGTGATCAAAGGCGATGCATTAAGCGGTGAAGATGAATTATTTGTGTTTGAGCTCAAAGAAGAATTGGAGAATGAAGCTGAAGTTACGCCGCCTAAACGTTCTCTCCTTTGCTCGTTTATTTCTAATGAAGCACGTTTTTGTGCTGCACATAAATTCCAATTACACCTTTCCAAGAATACCATTGCATGCATCATCGTTGGTGCCACCTCTCTTGGCAATAGATGGGCAGGCGTAATGTTTGTAAATATTGCTGTCCATAGTGATCTGTACAATTGTGAAATTACACCTCCTGTTACAGCGTAGTTTGTCGATCGTGGATCAAGTTGTGCTTGTCTTAAAAAGTGTATAGTTGAAGGTAATGAATTTTGATCGTCCATGCCTACACTACCAAGAACGTCATCAATCCCATATCCTGCTTCCGACATATCTTCCAATACTGTGAGTAGAAATGTCGAATGATTGTTGTGATGATGGTGAACTACGTGAAAACCCTTTGAACTGATTTGTGTAACACAAGAAAAGGGACAGTGGAGCTTACACTACTACACACACGCTACTCTACCGCGCACACTTATTGATTGTTTAATAATTTATTCAATCTCTAAGCGGATAAGCGCGATACTCTGGCGTCTATACCCGTTTTCCGTTTCCATCATTGTGGGTTACAAAACATTGTGATAGTCAGAAAATTATTGATTCTATATCATGAAGGTCTCAATGGGTTATCAAGTAAAAGTATACATTAGTCACTATGAATGCCATTTGCAAAAGAAAGCATTACAGATATGGCGTCTACAAAATCAATCTTTCTTTTTGGCGTCCTTTTCATTGGCTAGGCGGAGAGTATGGTTCCACAAGGAATTTAGAGAAATTTTGAATCTTCTCCACTCCCCGCACTTCTTCTGTCAGCAAAGGACATCTTACGATATGGAAATCTTCTGCGTATAATTCCATCATTTCTCCTACATACTTGCTTTGCATAGCTTTTCGCACTCGGCAATGCTCGCAATTGGAATCTGGAAAGAAGAAGATTGTCAGTAACGGGCATCAGAGGGTACTTCTGGCTGCAGACTCACCTTTCTTAGGGAACAGTAGCTGATTGCATACGATGACATGAGTATCAATCTCGTACTGTGTCAATTCTTGAATAAGTCGTTCAGTCTCATAAAGAGACAAGAATTCCGCAATGCAGACACAAACGAATGTAGTCTTTTCGGGATCCTTGAATTGGGTATTAACTTCATTAATAACCTCACGCATCGATTCCAGCTTTGCAAACATGTCTTCTTGATTATTTTGACCTCCCATCATACTTGTCATCTGATTCAACATCGGTGCGAAACTTCTTCCTAGAGTGGAGAATTTCGCCAATGCTTTCTCCAACACAGTAGGGAAGCTCAAGAAACGTAAAGTGTGACCTGTAGGTGCTGTATCGAAGATGATGACGCTATACTGCATACTCTTGACATGCTTCATAATTTCTGCGAATCCCATTGCTTCATCTACACCAGGAATAGCGAAAGCCAAGTCTTGCATCATAGAAGACATTGCGTTTCCCCCACCTTGTGCATCGGATTGTTCAATCATTTCTTGTATACTACTCGTTGGATCGATTTCCATTGCACTTAGATTATCAAATCCGTTCACCTTTGTTGCCTCCTTTCCAAACTTTTGTCCAAATGCATCACTGAGATTGTGTGCAGGATCCGTACTAATCAACAGAACACTTTCACGTACTTTAGACATTTGAACGGCCAAAGAGCATGAAGTTGTGGTTTTACCGACACCACCTTTTCCACCGCAAAAGATCCATTTGAGTGTCTTTTGATCTAGAATGTTTTGCACTGTTGGTGGTAGTGCATCCTGTACTACGGCTGTAGACATTTTGAAACTGGCAATGAATGAAGGCGAGATGGTAGAGAAGAAATGGTGTCGTGTTTGAATGTTCTTCTCTAGCTGTCACAGTGCCAAACAGGCAGGCAGGCCGCATATTCAGTGCATGCGCCGCCAAAATGCTCAGCCCAGAAGCAATTTCACGCGTGTAAAAAGCCTCCACGCCGACACCTTTTTATAATTTTAGGTTTAAATCTTGCTTTTTCCCTATCATCATATTGTCAGGGATGGCATCCGTTCATCCTAGTAGATCAGGACTTGTTCCACAATCAGATTCATCCGATAGAGCAAACGATGATCGAGAAAAAGATTTGAGGCAGCGATTGTATGAATCAAGGGGGAATCAAGCTGGTGGCTCAAGACAGACTGATAGACAAGGTGACCGAAATGATCAAGGGCGTGCTTCTCCATCATATCAACCATTCGATTCGAATTTTAACAACGATGAAGAATACAGATCACATGGAAATCGACAAAGATATTACGAGGACCGACGATATGACAACAGCAACGATCGGAATGGGGCTCCTCCTCCAGGTGCTTGGGGAAGACGCGAACGTGGTCAATATCAAGATAGGGCAATGACAGGCGATAGCTTCTTACAAAGTCGACAAGAGCAAAGAAAGGCTTCTACAGTGTCCATTTGGCCTCCATCACCTACATCCCCATATCGTGAAAAAGAAGAGGAGGATGAGAAAAGCCGAAAGAAATCATCCTCAAGACACAAAGAATCATCTCATAAACATTCGAAAAGACGATCACATCATTCTTCGAGACATAGGGACGACTATTCAGATAGCGAAGAAGAGAGAGAAGGGCGCAGAAGGCATAAGAGAAAAGAATCAGAGCGCGATCGCAGTTCACGACATAGATCTTCCTCGCCTTCCGGACGTCGAAAGTACGATGACAATTCCGAAGATGAATACGAGAGACAGAGAAGAAGGCGGAAGGAGAAAGAACGCAGAAGAGAGCGAGATTATTCAGATGAAGATCGCCATAGAAGCCGCCATCACAGATCAGAAAGTAGGAGAACAGAAAAAGAACCTGCTCCTGAGGCACACGTTTCAGAAAAGGGCAAAAATCCAGCTTCTTCTGACGCAAATACAGCAAAAAGCACTGCTGAGCCTGATGCAGTTCAAAGCTCTAGTAGAAAGATTGGACCTCAACTACCACAAGCTGCGGAAGCAGATAATCCAAGTATCGAGACATTAAATGCAAGGGCTTATGGCGGAGCATTACTGCCGGGAGAAGGCTCAGCCATGGCGAATTTCGTACAAGAGGGCAAACGAATTCCACGTCGTGGTGAGATTGGCCTTTCAAGCGACCAAATTGAAGCATATGAGAAAGCAGGTTTCGTCATGAGCGGCAGCCGGCACAACCGTATGAACGCAGTTCGAATGCGTAAAGAGAATCAAGTCTATACGGCGGAAGAGCAAAGGAGCATGCTCAAATTAATCGCTGAGGAAAAGCAAAAGAAGGAAGCAGCACTTGTTGAACAATTCAAAGAGATGGTCGACTCGATCGGCGACGACTGATTGATCTCACACTGTATCATAATGACAAAAGAATTGAATGATAAATTGATATATGGTACAAATGAGGTATTGAACTTATGAGCAAAAAGTGACTAGATGATTCAAACGATTCCCATGGTAACGATGCATCTGAACGTTTGGGAAATTTGACTCCGAGCGGTGCCCAATTGACCGTCTTCCAGGTATACTGCTCCTAGCAAAGAGCTACTCTTCCATCCCCAGCTTTGACTCAAGGTAAAATTGTCTGGCCTTGAACTGAATTTTGTCAGACTTGAACCCATAGGGGAAGGACAATGAATAGAAAAGTAAGCTCGCAAGATCTTTCTTTGATCGAGATAGGGAACATCTGGCATTTGTACTTGTGCCTTGTTGATCGGACTTGAAGTCTCGACAACCCTGCCCGTTTCATCACCTAAGCCAGAAGGTGAGGGAGTCAGAGAATAAGCCCCTGCAATCGAAGATCGCAGATGCGAACGCGATTGCGTGGGCGTTCGAAGATGAGCGTTGCTATCTCCGTCAATATTGTGCAATGGATGATGCGAATCGTGGATATACGTTGAAGTGTCTTGCATGTCCGGATCATCGTGCGTAGGACTCAAGTCGATTACAGAAGTGACATTATTGCTATGAGCACTCCTCTCATACGTGATACCATCTCGTGCAGCTTGCAGCCCGCCCATCTCACTTCCATCTCTGCCGATCATTCTCGAAGTCGGCAGGGATCTCAATGGTCTACTTGGACTGGGCAATGTATCATTATTGTTTTGACGATGCAAATATATGCCAAGTTGAAGTCCTTTTGCTTTTTTGACCGTTTGAATGTACAAATTCCAAACGCTGCCTGCATAAAAGAAACTTGGACTGTACGATCTCTGTTTTTCGGTCAATCGATCAACGTCATAAAACTCTACGCCAACACGCATTGGTTCAAAGCCAGTCCAGCCGTGAGAGCTTTCTGTGGAAGGGCTTGTCTCAGCATGCGAGGCTTGCAAGTGTAATGACGTAGGACTGCTGATGCTTTCAGAGAACAATGTGGAATCCTTCATACCTTGTTTGCCCAAATCCTTTCCTAGTTGTACTGCATTGCACATGCCAAAGAACTGGGAAGATGTGTATGATTTGCTTTCGTTTGCAATCGACAACACATTTGGACTGACTGCTGCTGCTACACCTGTAGGGCCGTCAGAGCCACGATGCAACTGTGCTTGATGTTTGCTATCCCTCGAGGAAGCTGATTGATTCTGGCTAGCGGCAAGTGATGCCAGATTTTCTCCAACTCGAATCGTATCGTCCACAGGGATAGCAAAGAAGCGCTTACTGAGTAGACCATCGGCAGCAGAATTGATAGAAGATGGAGAAGGCATCAAAGGTTGCATGAGCGGTGTAACACCTCCCAATGTTATCGGCTTGCCCTCTTCACTCATATGTGCACGACTTGTACGACCACGCTTCGTTGAGGTAGAATATGCTTTTGCAAATTCATCTTCATGGCTGACCAGACCCAATTCTCGGTCGGAATCCGTTTCTTGTGCGCCTCTAGCGGTAGTAGAATAATTTTCTCTTGCCACTCGAATATCCTCTTCATCTTCGTCTTCTCTCGTGCGAAAATCAATCAGGTTTTGCTTTTCATTCTCTCCTGCCTTGCGTAAAATGATATTTTTGAGCTCAGATTGTGTCCAAAGTGCGCTTTGCAATACGCCAATTGGTGCATAAGACTGTCCAGTATACGGGCAAAGGTCGTTTGATATGCTTGATAAACGATTGAAGGACATATGCGTATAGTAGATGCCTTCGCCAAACAGTAATGTGTACTCCACCTCATCTGCTTCATCATCGACATCAACAGCACTGTGACTTTGGCTTACATCGGAGCTTTTACCTTTTCTGGAAGAACGTTGGGAGTTCCTCTTGTCCCCTTTCGTCTCGACTTCAGTTTCTCCAATGATTTTGATGTTGGCATCATCCTCATTGCTGTCATTACCTTCCTCTTCAATCTCCTCTTCTTCTTCCTCATCTGTAAAGGTAGACAAATCGCCACGGGAGAAAGCTCTTCGCATAGAGACCACACGTTTTGCAGCTTCATATCGTTCCCACTCTTCCCGAATCCAGAAGCTATCACTCGAAATAGTGGCACGAACCCAGTTGGCAGGCAATCCGCCGAGGAGTGGATGTCGCCATATAATAGGCTGAGGAGGATCGCAAGCCGACTGAACACGAGAATAAGAGTTGGCAGATCTTTCATAGAACAAATCGGGCATCCTTCCATTCGGCAAAAGCGGCACAGCATTCAAATGATCCATCCCTTTACTCTCGTCTTGCAGATTGAGTTGTTCTTCGGCAAGCATTGTGTCAGCACCCCATCTGAGGAGCCAGCAAGAGCATGCCTCTCCAATTTTGTCTGTTTCTATGCCGTATTGAAAGCCTGCCATAGCCGGTCTTGAAGTAGAATCGAATGAAGTATCTCCATAATCTACACTTTCTGAAATTTCCGTCTGAGCATCAGACATGGACATCTGAGCCATACTGAATGACAGGGTATTGGTTCCTTTATCCAGTTTATCTTCCTTTGCTATGCTTTCCATTCCCCAAACCGGTCCTTCAAGCTCCCAGTCCCATTCGCTGGCGTTCCCTTGACATCTTTGTTTCGCATCAAATGCTCCTGAAATACCATACCCGAGTGCGAATCGCAGATAGTGTGAGACTGTGAACGGTGTGATGGAGCACAAGATCAATGTGACTGATTGAGCGACGAGTGAATGTATACCGAGATAAGATGATGCTGCTAAAAGAGATAGCAGAAAGCGCGGATTGGCCGGATGATAGGCTTTTGTACTTTCGCCGTCTAGTTCGGTCGATCCATCTGTCTTGCCTTTTTGTGTATTTTCCTTGCCTTCCATAGATTGAAAGAGACGTTCAGGCTCAAAATGTTTCGTTAGTGGAAAAGCCGGGGAAGGAGTGGCCCAATCCGGCAAGACGAGCGTTGGTGCAGCTCCATACAATGTTGCAATGCAATACTCAAAAGCAGGTCTTGTGATGTTAGGATCGTCAAAGTGCAATTCCATCATATCATCTTCATTCTCGGTAACACTCTGCGATGCATCTTGTTGTGAATTTTGACCAACCAAACCAGCTGAGCCTTTTCTCCAAACACCCAAGCGTGATTTTGCCTCTGCAAATTCTCCATTTAAAAGTGTATCAAAGAATGGTGATTGTACTAGGATGACTCTGTGTAGCGAATAAGTACGACTGAAAGCACGAATTCGAATATCTGCGCATGTTCGATTGAACAATGATGATCGAAGATGATCATGCAATGCACGTAAGAATGGGGCGGGAATTGTATCTTCTTGTGTGTCTTGTTGTCCTTCTACTTTGTTGCCATTCTTATCTTGCTTTAATCCTCCATAAAGGGCATCAGCTGCCGTTCTACGAGGATTCATTGCATCCTCTTGCTGATGATTGTTAGAGAGAGAGAAGAGGTAATCAAGTGTTTGGTTCTCCCTTAGACCAACACACACACACAGAGAAGACTGTTCTAGTACCTGTTTCAGTGGCGTACAATGTAACAGGCGTGTTCATCTCTCCACGCCCTAAATTTCAATCGTGCATGTAATGTAACACTCTCTCACTTACACGCGCACTTCTACAGGCATGACATCTTTCTTCAACTTAGCGGTGGCCTCCAATGGTGTCTATCTTGTAATATTACGAATTCGTATGATTACGCAAGTATCATTCAACACAGCTTCATTGATGTGAGTTCGGCTATCTTGTTCTATGGTAAGGATAGCTCTTAATATAGTACAGCTCAGTGTAACGCTGTACAGATTTGCTATTCAACACTGCATTTCACGGCATTTCTCGAAACCGCTTTTGACTTACCGATCTTCACCGACATCAAGGAATTAGAATTTGTGTCCTTCATCACTTCAGCACAAGTTGCGTTTTTATGTAAACCATTACTCTATGCTGTGCTAGGGTTACTCCTCTTCATGAAAAGGCCATTATATTGTATACATCATTCTCTATGAAGCAATAAGCAATAATGTACATACATAAACTTGATTTGTCGTTTCTAAACATTCTTTGCCCTTTCACGATCGGCTTCATCTGCCATCTCCACCAACAGATCAAATTCGCCACTTCGTAAGCATAAATCTCTAAATGCACTTCCTGTAGTACGTAATAATTTGCTTGGCTTATCGAATTCGATCATCTTTCCGGCATCAAGAACCAAAACTTTATCAAACGAAACGATTCCGCGAATTCTATGTGCTACCACCAAAAGAGTTGCATCTTGCATTTCTTGTCGAATAGTACGTTGAACGGCGGCATCACTTGTTGCATCTAAACTTGCCGTACTTTCATCTAATAAAACGATATTGCTATTGCTCAATTTCAACAACCCGCGAGCTAGAGCTAATAATTGACGTTGTCCAGCTGAGAAGTTCTTTCCTCCTTGTTCCACCGGCATATCAAGAGAAGTGATGACATCATTCGTTTTATCGTTTGGATCATCATTAGGAGAGGAAGGCGATTCGTTATTGTTGGTATCATTTAGCTCCTCTGATGCAAAATTTAGAGCAGGTACTGTTGTCTCTGTTTCTTCATTTGTTCTTCCTTTGATTGGCGTACTTGATCCGCTGAATCGAGGTTTAGCCAACTTGCACCGTTTTAATGCATCCCATAAAGCTTCATCATCGAAATTGCCAAAAGGATCCAAATTAAAGCGAACGGTACCAGAGAACAATTGTGCTTCTTGCGGAATGATTGTTAATCTTTTACGAATTTCTTCCAAAGCCACATTGCTCAAATCTTTACCGTCCACGACGATTCGACCAGTTTCCGCTTCCAAGAATCGGAAAAGCGCCAAAGCCAGACTACTCTTTCCACTTCCAGTTCTTCCACAAATGCCCACTTTTTCGCCAGCTTCGATACGGAAAGAGACGTTCTTCAGAACAAGAGGTAGCTCGGATGAATAACGTACCGACAAGTCTTCCACTTCAATCGCTCCTTTTCTTGATGGCCAAGCCTCATCTGGTTTTTCACCTTGACCAAATCGTTCAGATTCAACGGCTAGGTATTCTCCAACTCTTTCGAGACTGTTCGCATTGATTTCCACTTGGGTATACATACGCATAACCCAGAGAACAGCATTGACCAATTGGATACTGAAAGAAAGTGTGAAACCGGCTAAAGGTGCATCAATTTCTTTGTCCAGCACCATAAAGATTGCAACCGAGAATGAAGTGATGAGCGCTAAAACGTCCATTCGGATCGATAACCATCGATTTTCACCCCACAAAAAGTAGAATGGCCTATTTGTCTTATCGATCAAACGTAAACAATGTCGGGTGAATCTACTTGCGTCTCCATAAGCACGAATGACGACTGCTCCCGTCAATACTTCTCCCACAAGGGTGAAGATTGGCGATCTTGTCACACTTTCCAACCGTTTCAGATCACGAGAAGAGGCAATATAAAGTGCACCAACGATCCAATAGAGGATGATGATCACCACTGCCAAGATGGTGAAGATTGGTAGTGAGAAGCAAGCGACGAGCAAAATTGCAATACTCTGCAAACAAACGTCAATGAAGAAGATTAATGACATCGTAATATCTTGATCAATCGTTTCGACATCTTTGCTCAATCTGTTCATAATACGACCTAAAGGTGTACGGTCGAACCACTGTGGCTTTGCATGAACGATCGTACGCAAGAGCTTCTCATAGATCAAACGTGAAGCCCGTAAAGAACCATACACTGCCACACCATCTCTTGCGATACTGCAAAATACGTACGTCATTGCCAAGATGGCGTAAATCGTGAGGAAGTAGCGTGTTCTCTCTTCTGATGAATCCATAGTGAAGAAGTTCTTGGCTGATTCTTCGTATGTTGATGCCCATTGACGCAGCCAATTAGCATTTACCACATCTGTAATTCGACTGGAAGCGAAAAAGAAGATGTAAATGATCCAAAAGAAGATCAATCCTGACATTGTCGTAGCAAAATTATAGACGTATAACTTGTATGCTTTGAATCCAACGCTCCCTTTACCGTATGTTTCGATATTGGCATGAAGCGCTTTCTTCTCTTGTTTGGCTTTCTTATCAGCTTCTTGTGATGCTCTAGCCTCTTCTGTGAGATCTTCAACAGTGAGCGTCTGTCCTTCCTCTGCCGCTTCTGCTGCTTCTTGCTTCGCTTGGGCTCCTGATGTGCTGCGTTGTGGTGTTTGAGTTCCTGATTTCCCGCCATCCTGATCAAAGACGCCTCTTAGCTGCATCTCTGCTCCTGTACCGGAAGCAAGTACTCTACCATCTTTCAAAGCAACAGCAAGAGCTGCTCCGGGTAGACAAAGGGCTACAGAGTGTGTCACCATGATGACCGTTCTACCCTTCATCAATGCACCTTTCAAGCAATGTCGATAAAGATGTTTGGCTGTATGATTATCCACTGCGCTCAAAACATCGTCCAACAAAACATAACGAGCAGGTGAATAGATTGCGCGGGCTAGAGCAACTCGAGCTTTTTGTCCACCGGATAAAGCTGTACCCTTTTCGCCTACTTCTGTCTCATCGTTGTACTCCAAAATCTCCAAGTCTGGTTCCAAAGCACATGCCTTGATCACTGATCTATACCTCCTTTCATCGTATGGTTGTCCAAACAAGATGTTTTCCTTGACTGTTGCACCCAGAAGCCAAGGACTTTGTGGGCAATAAGCAACCGTTTCTGAGAGACCAGTATTAGGATCGATGGGCACGAGTGTACGTGCGATCGCACAAGGCATAAAAGTACGACCGGACAAACGTCTCGTTTCACCTAAGAGACTGAGCAAGACAGTTGTCTTACCGCTTCCAACCGGTCCAGCAAGAATTGTCAATTCACCACGAGGAAAACGAATGTCTATGTCGCGAAGACAGAATGCGCTTCCGTCGGCAATTTTTTCATCTTCCTCGCTATATGTGAAGGTTGCCTTATAGAATCCGAGGGGGGCAGTTGGGTTTGTGACGAGAGCTGAGTCGTTGTTGCTTGGAAGCAGTTGATCGTATTTTGATGTTTCTTCTTCGCGCAAGAATTTGTCAATGCGCTTTAAGGAGACGACTGCTGAGAGAACATTGACCAACATATCGGGCAAAGCATCGAGCGGATTTCTCAAAGAATTGAACAAAGCCAAAGCAGTAAAGGCAGTTTCGGCAGGTAATGGACGCTTGAGAACCAAAGTGTGAACTGTAAAAGTGATCATTGTGACAACCGTAGGCAGAGATAGGTAGAGCAAATAACTCAGAAGTCCAGCAATAAAGCGTTCCCGCAGTGCTTTCAACTCCTTCTCTCGTGTTTCACCCATTCGCTTCTCAAATGGCTTTTCCCATGCAAAGAATTTGACTGTTTTGATGCAAGTCAACACCTCGTTTGCCAAATTCAAACGTTCATCAATTGCTTTCAACATCTTTGCTTGCTTTTTGGTGAAATACTTGGCGGCAGCGATTTGCAGAGGGATTGCAATGACGATGGCTGCAATTCCAACTAGAGCAGAAAGACCTAACAATTGAAGCAAGAAAGCTACGCAAAGAACGATTTGAATTGGAGACAAGGGAAAGATGAAATGGATATAAGCTCCAATTTCAGAAACCCGGAATACGTCAACCGCCACCAGATTTGTTACTTCACCATCTGAAGTTCTTTTGCTTTCATCATCTTCTTTCTCCTCTGCATCGGTACCCTTTGCTTTTCCATCGTCTTTCTTCTCATCCTTATCCTCCTTTGCTGCTCCTCCTCCTGTATCGCGTCTTCGTAAACTTTTGTTGACGATCTCAAATATAAGAATCGCACGAGCACGAATGCATAAACGACGACCAATGAAAAGACCTTGAGATGCTGAGACAGTCTCAATCAATCCTCCTATAAGCAAAAAGACTGCATACAAGACAGCCATATGGAGAGGCGTAGAATGTTTTCCATGCGACCTCTCTGCTATGTAGCTTAGGATTAATTTGATCGCCAAAGGCGCTGTTAAAGAGGCAAAGCCTTGTATTGCGGCCCAAACCATTTGAGCAGCTACCAATGGAGCAAAGTGACGCACGAGTCTGATCGTAAGAGATGCTCTAGAGTGAGGCAAGCCAGCCTGTCTTCCATCTTCGCTTGGTAGTAAAGGGGTATCTTCTTCTATGCTATCATCGCCTGTTTCATTTTCCCGTCCTGTACTCTGCTCCAAATTGCGTGCCTTTGTATCGTTTTGCGATCTATATGCAGCCACGACAGAAGCTGCGTGACTTCCAGGAGGAACATCAGGAACAGCATCGAGTGTGAATTGAACTTTGTAATGCTTCAACATTGCAGGCGTCAAGAATTCAAAGAATGCTTTTGATAAGAGCGATGCGCGAGATTCTGGTGCCGGAAGTAGAGGTTGGATCTCTTTGGCTTGATCTGCATTTGCTTGTTCTAAAGCGGCTTGAAGACCTCCTATCGATTCTCTCGGAGAGCCACCACGACGTGGCGTTGGAATTGCTGTTCTTGCCTCAGCAATGAGAGGATCTGCTTGTGTTGTTTCTTGAATAGCACGCAATTGCAAAGGTAAACGTGCTTGAACTGGAAATGTCAATGATGGAATCAAAGCGAATCCGCATGCAGCTGTGTAGACCGCTGATAGTATGATGTCTAATCGTCTTGCATTGTGATTGATCAAAGATGAACGAAGCTCCCATGCTGCGATAATGAACGCAACAGAGAAGAGGAAAACCTTGTGTTTGAACAATGAATTACGACGAACCACAGTGAACAAGCTCAACAAGCTCAAGAAAGTCCACAAAATGATCCAACTTGCACGCTCTTTCGTGAGCACGAAGCTTGCAATAGCAACAGCCAAAGCAGCCAGAGACCCTAAAAGCTCCCAAGATCTCTTAAACTTTTCAATAGCTTCGCTTGAGAGCAGGTTTCGACCTGTATTCTCACGTAAATTTTGACGCAAGACACGATGAACTTCATTGAAGATTACTGCATTCTCTGTGCGGAAGACTTGTGTAGATGCTGTCGAATTAGGATCACCAGGTCGTTCTGTATTTGTTGAGGAACCGGCAGGTTCAGTATACCGATTTAAGCCAGTCGTTCGTCTTTTTGGACGTGAGACTCCTTGTATCCTATCAGCCAATCTTGATCCATTTAAAGGCATTATTGTAGTCAAGATTTTGGACAGAGTGCTACGTCCTGCCGATCTTGATTCATTACTGGACTGCACATCGTCAAGTCGTATATTTGACGCTTCTGGATTCAATTGAGCGATTCGCCTAGCAGAAGAAGCTTTCCTCCTCCTTCTTGATGTCCAATGTGCGACTAGAATCAGAGTAGATATCGTTATTGCCAATAGTGGAATCAATTTATTCAAATACACTTCTCGAAAGCATTCTGATAGATCTTCACCTTGCCATATTGGTCCATGGCATGCACGTATTTCTAGCCAGCTGAATGCCGGAAAGAACGCAAACATGACTTGCACACTACCCTCTTTGCCGATAACGACCACTTGTGATGCAATCGATTGGAAGTGGTGTGGATAGTCGATTGGGGTATATGGTGATGGTGATTTTCTTAAATAAACCTTTTCTTCCCTTCGAGTCACAGAAGTCAATAACCTTCTTTACCATATGGTCGACCCTATTGTACATTCAGCATATTTGCACACACCCTCAGGGTGCAGGTGATTATTGGCGCTAAAAGTTTACGCCGCACTTTCTCTCACGGACAAGAAGTGTTGCAGCAATACAGCGCAGCGCAACGCGAGACTTGGCCGGTCGTGCTTCCAGAAAATCCGCGGTCTTACGGCAAAGTGCATAAGTGTGAGTCAGCTGTGACACATCAAGTCAGAAATTGCAAAACATTCACGTGCTCTCAGATAAAATGCTTCTCATGGCGATGACATACCAGCCTTCAGCTCAACATACGTAAGCAAATCAGATATGTGCTGAAATGATGAAGAAAGTTGTTAAGCTCGTCATCATCTATAAATACTCAAATATACCTGTCAAGCTCGTGGCTTTACAGATAATAGACCGATCACGGTACCAAGGGGTAAACAAGGTAAAATAATATTTTCGATACATTTGTAGTCATATAGCCATTTCTTTTTTATCAAAATTAGCATTGTGTTATGAGGATACTGTTAATCAATTCGATCCGCAGAAAACAGCTTTTGTGACAAAGTACTGGGAAGTCCATTCCCTTTTATCGAAAAAGAGCAGTTACATTAATGGCTAAAAAATACTCCAATTTTTAATTTTTGAGAAATACGCTGAGTATAAAATTGAGGTATTTGCTCATTCCATTTCGGCAACGGAAGCATTGGCAATACTTATACCATCAGCAATGGACTCGTCCGTTTTTGTCAATCAAATTTACCGGTTCAGATCTTTCCGGATTTAGATTTTGTTCCTGCATTCGATTACAATTCAATACCTGCCAAGATTAAGGTGTATAATCCGATCAGAGTACGAGGTAGACTGTCAAAGTTCTGTAAACGGAATTATTCGTCTTTATTTTAATAAAAGCAAAGCGTAGTCGATCACGGCAGCGAATCAATTGTCAGGAACGTGGCTTTAGAGGGGGCTTTGTCGAATTATTTCTTATGATTGGTTGTTGGGGATTCCCACTCAAATGCCGTTGAGGTCGGAGACAGACAAATTAATTGAAACTAATATGATCGGGCCACTTGCATGTTGTTCTTAGTTCAACGGCTTCTTTTCATTGTGATCGAGGAACAATACCGGTGTTCTATGTGTAGTAGATCATCACTGTGTAAACCGTTGAGTGCACTTTCCCACGCGTCCTTCTATCTTTTGCTTCCCGCCACAGATTCAAACTCCGCCGCTCTACCCCGCACTTTTTATTCATCCAACTGCATAAATCCAGTATAATCACCGGCTCATGTAGGTTCCTGTGCATGAATGATAGACATCTACCCCGGACTTGTAAATATACAGTCCTACTTTGCCTTTCCGTGATCTATTCGGAGACAATGAATTGAAAACAATGCAATTTAGCTGCTATCTATCTACGGAGCCGTTCCTGAAAAGATAAAAAAATACGATTGCGAGAGATTGGATTTAAAAAGGTTGCAATGATGAAAACATCGTCACCCATTCAACCTTAAATCTCCCTCTACTCAATTCTATAACACCATTTCAACAATGTCAGAAGATCGTCCTCGCTACTCCGCCGAAAAGCATGATGTCGAAAGCAATCCAGAAAAAGGCGAAAACAATTTAAGCGATCATAATGTCGTTCAACAAGAAGAAGAAATACACGCTTCCGACGTTCCATGGACGTTTACACGTGTGATTGCAATCATTTCACTTTGTATCGTTTATGTTGGCGCTCAAGCAATTTTGTACATGACCGGTGGAACGCTCACATATATCGGACGTAGCATTCATTCAGACTTTGCCAATTGGCTACTCACTGCAAACACATTGGCAGTAACGGCAATCGTACCATTTGTAGGCTATATCACGGATCTTTTGGGTAGACGTTATATTGCTTGTGCCGGTAGTGTATTCTTAATCATCGCAAGTATCGTTCAAGCAACTTCAACATCACTTGGATCATCCGTAGTTGCACAAGCGATAGGTGGAATGGGTGCAGGTATTTGCGAATTGACAGCTTTAGCAGGGTGAGTAGAAGATATTTCACACAGAAGTACCAGTCACTAATGCGTTTAACACCCCCCACAGTGTCGCTGAAATCACACCTGTCAGATGGCGTGGAGTAAGTTTGGCCGTCGTAACATTTTCGATTTTACCGTTCATCCCTTATATTCTTTATATAGGTGAATTGGTTGCCCATTCTACTTGGCGTTGGGCTTTGGGCATTGCAGCAATCTGGAACGGTGTAGGTACGATTGGTATCTTTTTAGCCTATCATCCTCCACCACGTCATAATGTTGACGGTCTTACGCGAAGTGAAATTTTCAAAAGGATCGATTATGGTGGCGCTTTCCTTTCGATTGCCGGTGTTACCTTGTTCTTGACAGGCTTGCAATATGGTGGTTATCAAGTCCCATGGGTGAGCGCAACTGCTCTCGTTCCACTTATCCTTGGTGCAATTTTAATCGTGGCATTTGTCATTTATGAAATTACCGTTCCAAAATATCCAATGGTACCTTCAGAAATTTTTAAAGGTCAACGTGTCGTTGCGATCGCATACATTGTCGTCTTTTTGGCAGGAATGGAATTTTATTCGGTTTTAGGATTTTTCCCTTTGATGTTAACTTCCCTTTGGCCTGCTTCTCCTGAATTAACAGGCGCTCGTGGAGTTGGTTATCCACTTGCAATCTTGGTGGGAGCATGTGTTGTTAGTGCAGCACTTTCTTATTCTCGCGGTCATGTTCGAGCTCTATTTGTCGTTTCGGCCGCTCTTATGACCGCATTCGCAGGTGCTTTGGCTTCTTCAACTCCATTCAATCCTACTCGTTCAACAGTCTTTGCTACTTTGGCATCACTCGGAATCGGAGGTGTCATTGTGCCAGCATTGACTGTTGCATTGTATGCCTGCCCTGATGCTTATATTGGAACAACGGCCGCTCTTTCACTTGCCGTGAGATTTTTGGGAGGCTCAGTAGGAACAACTATTTACTACAACATCTTCAACACAAATTTCAAGACAAAATTCCCCGAATACGTTGGAACAGCTGCCGTTCAAGCCGGCTTACCGGCTGCCGACGTACCTGCATTTGCACAAGCACTTGCAAGTGATTCAACAGGCGCAGCAGCCTTGAAAGTTCCCGGTGTAAACCTTCAAATCCTTCAAGCTGGTGGCTTAGCCGCTCAATGGGCTTTGAATGATTCTCTCAAAGGTGTTTGGTATGCAAGTGTTGCCGTTGGTGGTTTATGCGTAATTGCTGCTGCATTTTTGCCAAACATTCGTAAATATATGTCTGATCGTGTAGCCGTGGATCTTCATTGATTGTATTCAATACAAATTGTATATATGCTGTCTTTCTTCTTCTGTCAATGCATTCTATCTCTCTGGCTTTCATGAAAACGTGATTGACATTGCGATCGTAACAATGATGGTATCGTATGAATAATCTGAAGCAAAACAAAACAAGAGACCTGTGGGACACTACACATTCTCTCCCTTTACGAATGATCGGCTGCCGTATTTTCACTTGGGGCTGCAGTGCCTTCACTTTCAGTTTGATCAGCTTTTTGTGGTTGTGTTGATGCATTTGCGTCTCCGTTTGTCTTTGTTGTTGAGGTTGTTTGTACTTTTTCTCCGCTTTTTTCAGATCTTTTCTTATTACGTAAATCAACTGTTACACCCTTTACTGCATTATCGCACATGCTTCTCGTCATCCATTCCATCGCTCTGACACCCCATGCATGCGGTCCCCAAGGTACGATCACAGGTGCAGGTCGTTTTGAGAAGAATCCGGGAGCAACGGACGATAATGCCTTGGCTACCCACTTTTCTGCTAATGGCATCTGAGAGAATAAAATGATGGGAAATACGATTAGCAAACACATCAATACCAGTCCCCTTCCTCCGCGAGCCTACTCACCATCGTTGTTGGAGGACCTTCGTTCATTCCGCTTACGACTTGTCCGGGAGCAAGACAAACGATGTCAACTTGTTGCTTTTCGCATGCCATCTCGTTGTATAGTGCTCTGGAGAAGTACATGTTGTATGCTTTTGCTCCACTGTAAGGTGATAGGCTGTTTTTTTGGAGAAGAATGTATAAATCAGTTTCATGTTCCTTTTTTTGCATTTTTTACCATTATACTCACTAAGGTGCAGGAGCCCATGATCCCAAACTGGACATATTGATCATCAATGAAGGCTGTCTCTGTTTGAGGTGCGGTAGAGCCACAGAAGCCAACAAGGTAGGGAATACGTTGTTCGTTGTTAATTGAGCCAAGATTTCCTGTTCGGTCTCTTCTTCCAATAGAGGATAATTTTGAGAAACGATTCCGACATTATTGATCAGAACGGTGATGTTCAATTCTTCAAATAAAGCTTTAAATTCTGATACCTTTGGAGGTAATTGTGATGCATCTACTGCGATTGTACGAACTTGTATTCCCGAATGCTTAGATTCGATTGCAGATTTGACAGATGTCAACTTTGTTTCATTACGTCCATGTACGATGACATTGAAACCTAATCCGGCTAATTGATGTGCAAATTCTTCACCCATTCCATTTGTTGCTCCTGTTACCAATGCCCAATTTTCACCTTTTGCATAATGTGCATATCTGCGAAGTGGATTGGAAGGCATATTTGTCGATCTATTTCTATGATGAGCAGTAGGAGTGAAGCAAGTTGTTTGAGAGATGATGATGGTGACAAAACAAGAAAGAATGATTAAACTCAATCATGATTGCATTTTTTCACAAAACAAAGGATTAATAACATTTAACAGACAGACCTTGCTTGTCATTGGAAGCTAAATAAAATACAAAAAGTTACCGAATGGGAACGAGTATGCATACGCCGGCAGTTTCACTTTTACGCTATCGAGTAAAGATTATGCTGATGTTGTGCCCCTTTTTGCATTTATACGCTAGTCGATCATATCTGGCCTGATTTTTGGACTTTTAAGGGTGCGCCACCAGTTGAAATGCAATTTGTATATTACTACAAGTGTGTATTGCTTCTAAAATGGGGGGGGGGGAAGAGGCAAAGAGCGGATCGTTGAAAGTTGTTCTTTTGATGTGCATCTCTGCTGTTGTGCATGCAGAATAAAAAAGTCATACGAGATTCAAAGTAGACACTCAGGGTGGATGCATTCAATGCAATCAAACCAGTGCTTGTTTGTTCCAAAATCACTCTCAATGCCGCCCGCTTGTCATAAATCAATTGCCGTGCAGGGTGCCCCTTTTGTCAAGATTATCCGCTCTTTTTTTTCGACTATGGAAACATGCAATTCTTACGACTGATAAGTACTGGAAGCTATTGATATAGACCTTGCCTGACTATCAGCTTTGTATAAAATAACAACTCTAAATGATGGCATCAAAAGAGTCTCTCTAACAGAAGACAAGCGCAATAGTTTGCATGCGTAGAGCTCTCTGTTTTTCAACGTTAGATTATATTGTGTTCAAAGTTTGGGCTCTACAAGAAGCGGTCTGGTGGTGTAGTTGGGAGTCACATTCGATTGAAGTGTGTAATATCTTCTGATATTGCAGGTTCTCGAAAGGTCACCGGTTCGATCCCGGTTCAGACCACTTCCTTTTTTATTTTATTTTTGCCCTGCGCATCAAGACATCTGTCCGAAGCTAGGTTGACAGCTGCAGCTTCTTTTTGAGTTGAAAATACGTGACGACGATCTATCTCTATACTTCAGTAATCATATTTGTCCCAATGGTCAGCATCACCTGTACAGCCATCGCCATATCAATTCTTGTTAAGATATGGATGTCGACCACAGACGCGTTGGGGGTAAAAGAAGAAGTTGTCCCTAGGGTTGTACTGCCTCCACTCCTTTTTCTTGATGGGATGCTGTCTGATGTACAGGCTTAAATGCATGTATAAATGCGTATGAGGCTTGTCAAACAGAAATGCAGATCGGGAGGCAGTTGAGCAGTATAAAGCTTGCATCCTTTTTAGCATTTCGCTGCTCAGCTTTGAAAAGAAAAAGGTGGTGTACAGATCGAGAACTGGGGGAAAAAGGTACAATTCTAAAAAGAGCCCTGAAAAGGTGTTCTCGATCATACCACCATCTCTTAAAACTCGAAAACAAATCAACTCTCAAGCATCTTCACGCAAAATGGCTCATTGGAAGGATAACCTCTTGCTCAAAGTGATCAACATCGTCACTTTCTTGCTCTTCACAGGTGCAAACAGTTATGGAGCTTTACCTCCTTTCTTTGAACCACAACATTACACCTACTTATCACCTGAGCCATGGATTTATGGTACTTGGGGTATCATCCATACGCTTTTGATCGGTTTATTGTTCTATCAATTCACCGAGATTGGTTATCATACCATCATCGAAGGCGTTGGATGGCGTTTCCCTTTGTTGGCAATCTTGACGGCAGTTTATGGTGGTCTTTCAAACTCAAGCAGCAATGATCACACATTCAGCTTCGTCTTGAGCATCTTGGCATTCGTTACTATCTTATTTGTTGGTGCAACTGTGAGCCACATTTACCGATCAATCAAGATTCATCACCCACCAAAGACTTTGTTGGATACAGTCTTTGTTCATATCCCTTTCAGCTTGTTCCATGGATTCTCTGTGGTACTCATTTTCGTTGCAGGATTTGCCGCTTTTGGCGTTGATGCAAGCTCTCACCCGGCTGGTTTATTCACAAAAGCATTCGTCTTTATCGCTTTACTCTTGCTCGAAGGTACAGCAGCAGCTTACGTTTTCGCAGGTCGTGGTGACGTTGTCGGTGCTGCAGTGATCAGTTTGTCACTTTTGGCAATCTTCCAACGTCAATCAATCGGACGTTCAGGCCATTTCATTCACTACTCTGCTTTGGCATTCTTTATCATCTCTTTGATCGCCGTCTTACGTGCAACGATTGCCGCATTGTCTGGCTCTTCTCGTATCACCGGCGCTCGTGCAACAGACGAAGAACGTGCTCCTTTGGTCGGTTAAAACAAAGGCTTCTTTTTCAAATGCATCACTGCTTCGCCACATGCCCCTTTTCCCCCTCATATCAAAGTTTATAAATCATGTAAAATTCCTTATTCAGACTGACCTACGATTTTGCAGAAATTATGAGCGAAAGTATAATGTTACATGTGTAAAATCCTAATCTCGATGATGCAAATGAGAATCTGAACGTAAAGTAGACAAAGTAAGACTTTCCATACTTCCTTCTGATTCCCATGTTCTGCGTTTGCATGCTTCCCATTCTATACGCAAATAAGACCAACCCCATCTACGTAAAATTTCCAATGCTTCAAGGTAAAAAGCAGTCGATTCAAGTTCGATGATATGATGTAAATGACTTGAAAGTTTTAATGACCATGCAAATCGCAAAATCAAATCACTCGTAACGGCTAATTGATAAACGATTGGCGGAAAAAGCATCACGTACTCTGGAGGACGCAAAAAGTAACTCTTTTTGCGTGAATGAGATGTGTAATTTGATGCTGAATCTCCCGGTCGCAAGGTATCATTTGAATGAGAATGTTGTGACATCCTTTCATGTGCTCCATTCGGTATTCCATTTCCAGTCTCATTCACCACAGTTGTTGACGATGTATCGGAAGCTCGTCTGTTTCGTGCTGTTGATAGATAGGCAGGCATAGCAGACGTATTTCTTCGATGGATCGAATGAACACCACGCAAGACTAGCGAAGGTGTGTTGGCCCACGTTTCCCATTTTAGCATTTCCAATCCCCAATCGTTTGTCACATCCCACCAAAACGAATAAAAGCTATTGATAAACACTGATCCAATCCATAGATAGAAGAACATATTCACTCTTGAGAAATGTCCATCACCGGGTATATTTGCACCTTGCAAAACACTCAACCAAATAACAGGGAAAGCACTTGCGTATTTGGCAGCGTTCAGCAGAGGTTTCAAAGGTCTCTTTCCATCTTTCGTCGATGGCGTGGAAACGTTGTATTCACTCAAACATTGACGAAATCGAATAAAGTAAGGCAAGCTTACCAATAGAGGTACAGCCACACTTCCTTTTCCATTCCACCATGCCGGTGTATCTGTCTTTGGCCATAAGAAACACATCGTCAACCACAATTCTCCAAACACTCTTGCATAGGAAGTCAAGATATCCGCCAGAACAACATTTGAGAAGTGAATGCGTTGTACAAACGAAGGCTTGCAAATGCTTAAGATCTGCTTACCAAAGGCTTTACGCATCGGTCTGTACATCACATCTCCTGGCCAAAATGCAACAGCTAGAACACCCAAAACTGCAATACCTTGAATAGCTTGAGCATGTCGTCCACGTGCGTTCGAGATACCATTTATTTGATCACCACCATAGAAAATCGTCTTGAATGCATACACCCGATAAGTCACCCAACATATTGAAGCCCAAACGAAACATGAAAGACCTAAATGAAATGCAGCAGCTTCTTGTGGACCTGGATGTCGAAAAAAGACGGCTAATTCCGAATCTGCTGAACCTACCAAAGCAGCCGAACTTGCATTTGATCGAGACATTTCCCTAGCAGGTACGTTGGCATGAGCACGATACAATTGTTCTCCATGATCTCGATGATGAGGCAGAACACGTACTTTCGTTTCAGAAGACATCATACTTTCAGCATCCAGTCCAAGTCTTCTCAATCCTCGTAGATTTGCCGACCAACAGAGTAAACCCAAAGCGATTAGAAACACTATCCGAAATGGCGGTGGTAGAAATACTGAAAACGGCTCTCGTACCGGTAAACCATTATCGGCTGCTAAGCCTCCCAAAGCCGCTGTTCCGATCGATAAAGAAACGTCCATCAAATCAGAACTTTGTATATGTGCTTGTGGACCAATCCCTCCATCTCTGCTGACAATTTTCATCGCTTGATCTACCGAAGCAGGCGCAGGCGATCGGGCAAGGAGTGTATCTTTTGCCCTTTTGCTCAATCTTGAATCGTATTCTGCCGATGGATTGAATGACCATTGAGGTGCCAGACTTTTCCGCCTGCCCATCCTTCGTGTCGAATCATGAACGCTTTCGGGTGCGTTTGGTGCTTCTCCAACGGATCTCACACGAGAGAGAAGTGCTTCGATCAAATGGTTCGCTATTCTCTCATCCTGTTCGTCATCCATTCCACGTATTTGCATTTCTGGAGCCCCTCTAGATCTTCCCTGCATCTGACCTTCTTCTTTTTCCTCCATGCTATCTTTGCGTTGAAACGAGAATAGCTTTCTCTTCCTTTGCTTATTCTCTTTTAGGCCTGCCTGACTTTGATCGGAAGATAAAGAAGAAGAGCCTATACTGACATCCCACGAGTAATTGGGAGCGATTAAATCGTCAAATTGTTGTGCATATCGATTATTGTCTCTATCAGCTCTATTTTTTAGGAGAAAGTTTTCATTCATATCTCCAATGATGATCGAAAAAGGTCAAAGTTGACGAAAAAAGACAAACGTCAAAATCTTTTCCAGTGGCTTTGACGATGAACGGTTGTGATTCGTACCTTGTTTCTAGTAAGCGATACGAGAGAGAGAACCAAAAGGCGTCAAAAGTTGGCACGCCTTTTCTTGGCAGATGATAGAGTGTATTGGCAGTTGTGTTCGTAGTCGATCAGGTACGATGAATGCAAGATTTGTTGGCAACCCTAACCAATAATTTTTCTTTTTTGAGAGCTAAATGTAAGCAGCAGGCGAATTAAAAATTGTTGCCAAAAAAGAGATGACGCCGCAACTCAGAAGAATTTGCTTTATAGCGATACGGCGTGAGCAGATGGAAGGAGAAATACCCAACCGATTGTTGCGAGACAATCTTGCGTGAAAATAGTTGGCGTAAGGAACGTTTGCTTGAGGAAATGAAAATAACCCGCAATGAAAGGCGTAAATGTGTATGGTTTTATCTACGCCGATACTTTGTCCAGTGTAGAGAGAGTATGTTGATGCGTGAATAAGAGAAAGAAAGAAGAGAAGGAAGTAGAGGTAAGACGAGAAGATGAATGGTGAAAGGCAGTTGGAAGAGATCCGTTCATGAAGTTAAAATTCATTTCTGGATTGTTATAGTTCCGATTATTCTATGCAGCAATAAAGTCTTCTAAGTGAAACAACCCCCGCGTAGAATCAAATACAAGGCACACACTCACACTCACTAGCGCAGTGCCGCGCTTCTAAAAGAAAAGTATAATTTTAGCTCAAGATTATCCTGTACTGGAATGATTATATAAACTGGAATATGGTAGTCCATTCGTCAAGAGAGTTGTATGATTTGGTTGATTCTTCTATTTGATAGTTTCTATCACAGAATAGAGTTGATGTCATTTAAGTTGGGGTCACAGTTTTAGGACCTCTCGCGAGAGATGTAGAAGAAGATGAGGACCTTCCAAGACTCTATCCGACTTGGAATGAATAACTCGTAACTTGGTACAATCGAAAGATATTGTAGAAGAATGAACAAGGAAGATATTAGGTCGAAACAGTCCTCGAGATTAATGTTTGCATCGTCCCCGCAAAGCATCGTGCATTCAGTCAGCATATTCTGCAGTAGTGTATGCCTTAGAGACACACTATCAAGACATTCGCAATATAACATAGCTGATATAATCTCGGCCGGATACAGACCAAGACCCGTTCATGATTCTTTATTGTTAACGATTCTTGAGAGAGGATAATAGAAGTTGAGAAGAATGCCCCGCATATACAGTGTGCACTCTTCTTGTTGTGCTTTCAGCCAGCCATGATTCGGCGCGCGTGAAAAGAAACGGGAGAGTAGTGGAGAAGTGAGACTGGCAAAGAGAGACTGAGACTGTGTATGGCTCAAGTGCCAATTGCTTTCATTCTTTTTTTGGACTGGCTTACGCGGCTCTGTTAAAGTGCCTTTTGCCCGGTATCGGCGACCCACATGTTCCGCAAACCGTAAAAAGGAGGGGGAGGGAACATTGATTATTTTAGTCCTTCTCATTAATACTGTTTTTACCTTTCTACCATCACCACTACATTCTAGTGAAGTACACAATTAAAACACAAAATGGTTCAAAAAGGAAAACAAGCTATCTTGGGCAAGCATGACGATGATGGTGAGTAGTGCAATTTATATAAATATAGCCATTACTAGGATTACTGACCGTATTCAACCTCCTCCCCCACACTACTTGCAGTCGTCATCATCTCTGCTTTGCGTACACCCGTCACAAAAGCCAAAAAGGGTGGCTTGGCTGAAGCATGCCCTGAAGATATGTTGGCTGCCGTCTTCAAAGGTGTTATCGCAGAATCAAAGATTGACCCCAAATTGATCGAAGATGTTGCTGTCGGTAACGTTTTGCCACCAGGTGGTGGTGCAACAGTTGCACGTATGGCTGCACTTTACTCTGGCATCCCAAACACTGCCGCTGTAAACACCTTGAACCGTCAATGCTCTTCCGGTTTGGCATCTGTCAACCAAATCGCAATGGAAATTCAATCCGGTCAAATTGATGTCGGTATTGGTGCAGGTGTTGAAAGCATGACCCAAAACTACGGTGCAGGTGTTATGCCTGAACGCTTCTCTGATGCCGTCATGGAGAACGAAGAAGCTGCCGATTGTTTGGCACCAATGGGTATCACTTCAGAAAATGTTGCTGAAGAATACGGTGTTACCCGTGCAAAGCAAGACGCATTCGCTGCTCAATCTTACCAACGTGCTTTCAAGGCTCAATCTGAAGGCAAATTCAAGAGCGAAATCGTCACAGTCAAATACAACGACACTGACGGAAACGAACGTACCGTTGACAAGGATGACGGTATCCGTGATGGTGTTACAGCTGAATCATTGGCTAAATTGAAGCCGGCATTCAAGAAAGACGGTACCACACATGCCGGTAACGCATCTCAAGTTAGTGATGGTGCTGCTGCCGTGCTTCTCGCTCGCCGTAGCGTTGCCAAGAAGTTGGGCTTGCCAATCAAGGGTAAATTTGTCACAGCTGCCGTTGTTGGTGTCCCACCCAAAGTTATGGGTATCGGACCAGCATACGCTATCCCCAAGGTTTTGGACATCTCTGGTCTTTCAACCAATGATGTTGATGTTTGGGAAATTAATGAAGCATTTGCCTCTCAAGCATTATATTCCGTTGAGAAGCTCGGTTTAGATCAAGCAAAGGTTAACCCATCCGGTGGTGCAATCGCAATCGGACATCCATTGGGTGCAACTGGATCACGTCAAATTGCCACAATTTTGCCTGAATTGAAACGTCAAGGCAAGCAAATTGGTGCAACAAGTATGTGCGTTGGAAGTGGTATGGGTATGGCCAGTATCATTGTTTCTGAGCAATAAATGAATGACATAAGGGTGTTGTTCTTTTCTCTTATTTTCATATGCTTTCGATTTAATCTAGAAATAGTATCATATTCACATCTGTATTTCCTTGTGTCTGGGAGTGGGTTTGATCTTATGAGAAGTGACAGCATGCTTGATTGAATCATAGAAGAGAAAGAGTCTCTAGCCTACCAACTGCCCTCTCAATGGTTCACTTGCGCTTGGAGCTTTAAGATGCGTCATGGCCTAAGCGTCGGCGCGGAGTTGCACTGCCATTTCGCCTTGCAATCGAGAATCAGAAGAAAGTTGGAATATCGGGTTCAGATCTATTCTCCGCTCCATCACACCATTTGCCCAACAAAACAATGCTCGAAAAACGTGCAAGACCAGCTCCAACAAGCATTCCTGATGCATCTTCACTACGAATCGGAATCGTACATGCACGTTGGAATAAAGAATGTATTGATGCATTGGTTTCAGGATGCGTTTCAAATTTAACGAAATCAGGTGTAAAAGAAGAAAATATAATAATCGAAAGTGTTCCGGGAAGTTGGGAATTACCTATTGCAACTTCAAGATTCATTAGTGCTTCTCAAGTTCAAGAATCTTCTTCTGGTTCTACTGATTTGATGGGTGGCTTGACGGATTTGGCTTCCAATCTTACCACGAAAGATGGTGCTGGTTCAAGCAATACTGCGAGCAAGAAAGCTTTTGATGCTGTCATCTCGATTGGTGTCCTCATCAAAGGATCAACGATGCACTTTGAATATATCTCCGAATCATGCTGTCATGGCTTGATGCGTGTGGGATTGGATACAGGTGTTCCAGTCATCCTTGGTGTTCTAACCGCTCTTACCGAAGAACAAGCTTTAGAGAGGTGTGGTTTGGGCAATAGTGCAAAGAAGCACAACCATGGAGAAGATTGGGCGTCTGCTGCAGTAGAGTGAGTACGAGGGTGTGACAGTGTGTGTGTGCTTT
This sequence comes from Meira miltonrushii, assembly GCF_003144205.1. Classification (NCBI taxonomy): domain Eukaryota; kingdom Fungi; phylum Basidiomycota; class Exobasidiomycetes; order Exobasidiales; family Brachybasidiaceae; genus Meira; species Meira miltonrushii. The sequence goes on along the minus strand of NW_020289943.1, from coordinate 1,600,367 downwards.
GACAATTTACTAACATTTCTTACTCCACCCAAACAGGATGGCATCAAAGACGAGTGCTTGGAGTAAAGGACATTTGGAAGCATAATTGATTGATCGGAATGGTATACTATAATACAAATGTATCTATAAAATCCATCTCAAGCAAATATTTGTGGAGTGGCTAGTGATTTCCTTGGGATTTGGTTGGCGAGACCCGAGCATGCCATTGAGAGCCGTATCTTTGTGCTATTGATTCTACATTCGCGTCTACATCCTCTTTACTGAGAGTATCTTCCCCGTTCTGCCATATCCTCTTCCTTCCTACGAATGCCCAGTTCTTCGTGCTTGGGATGCGAAGAGCCTCCTTTTCCAATTGCCAACCTGCTTGTAGATGCAGATGGGATATATAACGCAAATAAGCGATATTTCGCGAAGTTGTGTCTGCTTCTGCAAAAGGTCCTCTTTGAATTTCTTGCATTGTTTTGGTAAGATTCTGTTTACCTACAATCGCCTCTATCTCCTTCTCATCGATTGGGTATTTTGATCGACTTGAAATTGTACCGTCCAAATCAAATCGACAGCAAGGTATATTGACCAAACCAGAACAATTTGGTGTGCAATGAGCCATCAACGGTAACCAACTCGTAAGTTCGTCTGCATGATTGCCAATCAAAAAGCTGCCTTCAGGGAAAAGATTACTTGAAGTTGTTCCCGAACACATGGCCGGAGGGTCAATTGATTCTACACGCAAGTCAACCTCGCTACAACAATTGCGATACTGATCCCAGCTCTTCCTAGCTTGTACATCCACGCCGAATCCCGTAAAGCCCTCTTTTGCGAGGAGATAGACCAGCAAACCATTCCCGCATCCTACATCGACAAAATTAGGTGGTCTACCATTTGTTTGCGGAAAAATTGTTCGCCACAAAAGAATAATAAATGTAACGATTCCCAAATCTTCAAAGACATGTTTTCCAGGATCAGTAGACTCACACCATGTTTCCATCAAAAATGATGCATGTCTATCACGTAATTGCATGTATAACTCTTGATAGTCTTTTCGATCCACAATCAGATCGTGTTCCACTCGTTTTTTGTACCCGTTCTCAACCCCAAATGCAAGGCGTGATTGTAGATCCAGCAGTAGTAATGCTGTTCGAGAGAGTCTAGATTGAGGTGATGTGATAGCATTAAATGCTTGCTCCTCTTCAAAAGGAACGATATAGAATCTTGAAGGAACGATATAGAATCTTGTGATAGCCGACTCATCGTTATCTTTGCAAAAATGAAATGCCAGTGAGCGTACTTTTGGATGATAATAGGGAACTTCATCCGCATTATCACTTGGTAGAATCGGTGTGAGTGTAGCTATTCCTTCGCTTCCTTGACGATTCATGTATACCTCACAGACTTGCTCCAAATTCTTATCCAGATTTGGCCTCCGAGGAAGAATGTTGCGAACGAGCCTTCTCTTACATCTTAGGTGGCCTATAGATGAATCTACTCCCTCTTCATCCGACAAGATATCCGCTCTCAATATAGTCGAAGAAGATTGCTCTGGATGATAGATCAGTTGCTCTATTGCTTTTGACCATGCATGTATGCTATGATTTGCCGTGCTTTGTGCTAGTGGTATCCATTGATCCTGAAATGTTCCATTTTGTACCTCATTCAAGATAGCAACGATTGCTCGACTATTCTCATCGTCTGCAGATATGAGCTTGGCCTTGTCTCTTTGTTTATTTGCCTTTGCATTGCCCTTTTCGTTCATCAATGTGATTGAATGAGGGATGATGAGTTCAGAAGGAAGAAAATTCAAATCTTATCTCCGAAAGTCTAAATTTTAACGCGGGGGAACTTTATTGCACGCGTACTGTCATACTTCATTCTCTGACATCGACAACCATCCTTCTGGAATCTGCAGATCTCGCCACTAGGTTCATAATCGACAAGATGGCATCTGTTGTGCCAATCACACCCGATCAGGCCGCTCAGGCAATGGCACCTGCCACAACGAGAGCGGCACAAGCGGTGTATAACGATTATCATCATAACAACCTTGCATTTGAATCATACTTGGCCAATACAGCAACTGCTACGCATTCCCAATTCAGTTCTCTTAAGCTTACAAGTGACGCTCAGCTATGTCCAAGACATGTGGAATACTTAAAGAACCGTAACGAAAATCAACCCTGTCCACTTGGGAACAGATGCCCTTTCAGACATGAACAACCAGGTCCGCAAAACTTCTTGGCGCCCGATCAAAAGAGAGATTTAGGGAAAAGAACGATCTGTAAGCATTGGCTTAGGGGATTGTGCAAAAGAGGAGATCAATGCGACTATTTACATGAATACGATATGAGAAGGATGCCGGAATGCAGATTTTTCGCTACTTTTGGTTATTGCAATAGCGGTGATGAATGCTTATACCTGCATGTGGACGCAAAAGCAAAGATACGTGAATGCGAGAATTACAAACGTGGATTTTGTCCAAAAGGTCCAGCTTGTCATAAAAAGCATGTCAGAAGGCCGGCTTGTCCGTTGTACATTGCAGGATTCTGTCCAAGAGGACCGGATTGTCGGATGGGTCACATCAAAGCAACCCCGCCGTCTGCTGCTTCTCGCTCGAATTCACCTGTATTGACTCATAAACCTCTCACCGCTGAAGAAGCCTTTGGTCAAAGGAATATGGCAGGTCAAGCAGGAGGGCAAGAAGGTGGCTACTCACGTCCACAAAGACAGGATTACACACAGAATCAATCATCTGGAGGCTATCAAGCTAATACCGTCGGAAATATGGGAGGAGGTAATATGCAACGCAACAATCAGGATGGAAATGCTCCTCGACGTTTGCGTGATTTAAGTACGGTGACATGCTACAAGTGCGGAGAAGTAGGACATTTTGCAAACATGTGCCCTAATCCAAATATGCCAGGTCATCGAGGAGGCACGGAACGAGGATCGGGTGGAAGGGATAGAGGAGGTGGCGGTGGTGGTCACCAACAAAGTCGTGATTATAACAGACAATATTAACAATGTATCAATACTTTATCATCCTGTACTCTAGACAATATATCAAAAATGCATAATGGAAAGTGCTTTGCGAGTGATTACATGTGTGATTTAAGATGAGCCTCATTCTGATGGAGGATGAACCTTGCGCCAATGTTGAGCGATCTCTTCACGGGTAGCTACCCAAACGTCTCCAGCTTGTTCACGCTCTTTGACATAATTTACAAACTCTTGCAAACCCTTAAATCTTCCTGGCCTTCCGATTATACGACAATGCAATCCGATTGACATCATCTTTGGTTGACCTCTTTGACCTTCTTCGATTAAAACGTCTAAAGCATCACGACAATACGAGCTAAATTGTTCAGCAGTGCAAAAGCCTGGCGTAATACCGAATTTCATGTCGTTATTGTCCAGAGTGTATGGCACCACTAGGAGAGGTGGAGATGGTTGCGAAGAGCTTGGCGAGGGGGATTTAATGTAATATGGAAGATCCTCATCGTACGCATCAGAATCGTACAATTGATCCAATAAGCCCAATTCCCTGTATGTCTCATACACGATTCTACGTGTACGCTGACTTTGTCTTCCTGTATACCATCCAATCGGAGGTTTCGCGTTTGGAGATGCTTTCTTAATCGTTTCGATTGCTTTACGGACATGCTCTCTTTCTTCCTCTTCTGAGAGGCTATCGTAATCTATCCATCTCCATGAATGGCTTGCAACTTCACAGCCTGCCTCCTCCATTTGTCCTACTACTTGTGGATTCAGCTCCACTGCACGCCCGATAGACCAAGATGTGAATCGTAGTTTTGACCGTTTGAACAAATCCAAGATTCTATGAAATCCACGATGACTACCAAATTCATAAGCACTTTCCAATCCGATATTTCTTCCATATCTTTGAGCGCCTGGAACTGTTGCTGCTGCACCTGATTCCGTCAAGAACATCTCTGCATGTTCATCGCCATTTAAGGTGGAAGTGCTTGCGTCTGACTTTCCCTTGTGATTATCTACCACATGTTCACCTCCTTCTTCGTAATTCAACACAAATGAAACGCATACTTTTGCTCCATTTGGCCATTGTGGATTTGGAGGTTTAGCCCCATACCCAGGCAGTTCTCTACGAGAATGATCGATTCCTTGATCGAATACTTGTACCATTCTTTCTATTGTGATGATGGAAGGTAGTATTCATTAGCATACATTCGTTATCATCTTGAGCTCGAGCCATGTCAAGAAGAAGCTGCAATGTGCGGGGGGCACGTGAGACGGGCATTGCTTTGTCTTGCATTCTCGCTTAGCTTTGACATGGCTTGGCAGCTGTGTTTTCTATTGCAAAAGCCTTTACGCGTTTTAATCGGCTTATGGCGGACCTAAAAGTTGTTCTGCAGTCTACGGCCTGAATGAATTTTCTTCTTTTTCAGATACAAGGAAGGAGTCACACACACACGCACAGTTGCTACACAGTATAAAGCTGTAGTGCGGCTGCTAAACGATTCTTCTCAAACAGCGGCAGCACTTTATCGGAGTGCATTATCGACATTTTTATCAAAAGGAGAAAAAAAGCGCAGACAAGCAACCGAAAAGGTAAAATTGCGTTTAAATAGCATTCATTCTTCTTCTCATCACCATCATTCATCATGTCCTTCCCAGTCGTATCTCGTAACGCTTTACGCTCTGCTGTTCGTGCTTCAAGCCGTTCAGCAGTCGCACCTGCACCTGCTGCTCGTTCTCTGTCCATGTTGGCAAAAGCTGTCACTCCTCGTGCTGCAACTGCTCCTGTCGCTCGTTTGGCCGTTCAACAACAACGTGGACTAAAAACTCTCGACTTTGCTGGAACCAAAGAAAAGGTCTACGAACGTGCTGATTGGCCTCTAGAGAAATTGCAAGATTACTTCAAAAATGACACAATCGCCTTGTTGGGTTACGGTTCTCAAGGACACGGTCAAGGTTTGAACTTGCGTGATAACGGTTTGAACGTTATCGTCGGTGTCCGTAAAGATGGTCACTCCTGGAAAGAAGCCATCCAAGATGGTTGGGTTCCAGGAAAGAACTTGTTCACAATCGAAGAGGCTGCCGAAAAAGGTACAATTTGCATGTACTTGCTTTCCGATGCCGCTCAAAGTGAACAATGGGAACACTTGAAGCCATACTTCACAAAGGGCAAGACTCTTTACTTCTCCCACGGTTTCTCAGTCGTTTACAAAGATCAAACAAAGGTCATTCCTCCATCGGATATCGACGTCATCTTGTGTGCTCCAAAGGGAAGTGGTCGTACCGTCCGTACTCAATTCTTAAAGGGAACAGGTATCAACTCTTCCGTTGCCGTTCACCAAGACGTTACCGGTAAGGCTTTGGAGAAATCCGTTGCTTTGGGTATCGCCGTCGGATCAGGATACTTGTACGAAACTACATTTGAAAAGGAAGTATACTCTGACTTATACGGAGAACGTGGTTGCTTGATGGGTGGTATTCAAGGTATGTTCAAGGCACAATACGACGTCTTGCGTGCCAACGGTCACTCTCCATCAGAAGCATTCAACGAGACTTGCGAAGAAGCTTTGATGTCTTTGTTCCCCTTGGTCGGTGAACACGGTATGGACTACATGTACAAGGCTTGCTCTACTACCGCTCGTCGTGGTGCTTTGGACTGGGCTCCTGAATTCGAAAAGGCATGCAAGCCAGTCTTTGAACGTTTGTACGCAAGCGTTCGTGACGGTAGCGAAACCAGAAGAACTTTGGAATTCGCAAGTCGCCCAACATACCGTGAAGATTACGACAAAGAAACTGATGCCATCGCTGCTCAAGAAATGTGGCGCGCTGGTCACACCGTCCGTGCTTTGCGCCCTGGTCGTGATGGTGGTAAGCTCTAAGTATTCCGATGAGCTTCAAATGTTTCATTGCTAGTGCAAACTAGCAACCTTTAAAAGCCCAAAAAAGCATTCTTCTATTGTGTTTTGTATCTATTCTACATCTCAATGTGCTTCTCTCATATCTTGTCGATTAACAAGAACGATTTCATTTGACCACGAAACGTGTGTGCGTGAAAAGGGTATAATTGATAAATACAGTAGTGATATCGTACATCGATCTATGACCGCTTTCGTTTCCCACCTGCACCTCTACCAGATGAGGTTGGTTTGTTTATCCTGGCAACTTCTTCCTTTGAGAGTTTCAGTGTACCACCGGCAAATCTGCCCACTCCCATCGATAGACCCTTATCTCGGGTTCGTGCTTTATGATCTTTCTTTTTCGTTCCCAGAACCAAATCCGAACCATCTGCACCTTTGCCAATTAAACCTTTAATGGATTGATGGTATATTCCAAGCTCTTTGGCCTTCTCCAATTGATCTGCTTGTTTCTGTAATTCAGCTTTTCGTAAGCCATGTCTCATTGAAGCAGGCATCTTTCCCATCTCTTTGGCTTTGAACATGGACGATCCCAATCCTCTCCCGACAGATTTGGCTTGGTCGGTCAACGTTGGCTTACTTAATTCCATTAGCCGAGAGAGTGTTGAATTCGAGGAGAGATTTGGTTTTCCGTTTGCTTTTTTGATCCCCTCTGATTGAGGTGCAAATAATGTTGTAGAGAGCAAGTCCGATAATGCTCTATCGTTTGTCATCATCTCTTTTTCCTTTTCTGCATCTTCTTCATCCCCTGCTCCATCCCCCGAGCTGGACTTGTTCTTCTTCTTCTGTTTCTCGGCTGCTGCCTTGTTTGCCTCTTCTTCCAACTTGTCCTTCCGTGTTTCTACCTTGGAAGACATGAACTTTCTCCATCCTCCTTGATTTGGAATTGAAGTTCCGCTTGATGATTCTCCAAATACGACTGTTTCAGGTGGAGGCCTAGTCGATTGTGGCTTAGTCTTGGATGCTTTCACCGGCTTCAGCTCATTCTCAGCTTTTGCTTTGCCTTTGTTCAAATGGCTACCATCAAATCCAAGCTCACGTTCTAGTAGATCATCTTTTGTCTTTGCCTTGACGACCTTCTCCACTTCTGCTTTCTTGTCGGTCTTACTCTTATTCACCTTTGGAGTTGAATTGATAGGTTTGATTGGAGCTGAATCAAATGAAGATGCGAAATGAGCATGCAAAGCAGCCAATGCATCATCTTCCTTTGCCATCTCTGGTTTGACAAACAGTGATGGTAATTACCATAAATGCACTTTCTCAGTATCATGCATTGGTGTTGCATTCATTCAACTCAGTTCAACTTTTTTCTTCCTAAACCAGCACGTGTGTATGAGTACAGTGAATGTCTCTTGCAACCCAAGCTTTATCTGCCAACACGTGTAATTCTCTGCTTTGGCTCGCAGGAAATAAGCGGAAGAAAGCCTGGCTCGGCAAAGAAGAAATTGACCGGTCCACTAAATAAGCATCTCCGCTTAAGATCAAATTGGACGTGTTCGCCTGGCTATAGGCTCGGGCAACTCAACTCGCTTTAACTTTTCACTCAATAGCCGTATATACACACTCGGCTTGAGCACCGAGCGGAAATCAGACCGTTTGTCGCGTACGTTTAGGCCCCAACTTAGAAATGAATCTCTCTCTCCACAGCCTGCATGCAAGTAACACTCATTTAATGCCAACAAGAAGAAGAAATGTCCCGGTGAAAGATGCGAGAAGTTATGTTTGGCACTTTTTGGCATGTGAGAGAGACAATCTTCTTATTTGAACCAAACCCCCTTCTTGATCAGATCGTGACTTCCAACAGAACCATCATCTGATCCTCCCCCTTCTTTATCCTCATCAATAGTATAGGATGGTGGCTAGCTTGACCGCTGTTCGTGCATCTGCTCTTTCATCTAGCTTGAGAAGCACTTCTTCTTCTTCTTCCGTTCGTGCATTTTCATCTTTCAACGTTGCAAAAACTGTTCAACGTTCATTAAAACCTTCAGGAATTGCATCAACGCAATCCGCTCGTTCTCTCATCAACAATAACACTCAACTTCGTACATTTTCCGTTTCAGCTCGCGCAATGGGTGGTGGCAGTGGTGAATCAAACGAACGTCCTCCTTACGATCAAGTATTGCAAGATATTGCCGATTACGTTCACGATTATGAAATCAAATCAGACACTGCTTTCAACACTGCAAGATTGTGTCTTTTAGACTCAATCGGTTGTGGTATGGAAGCTTTGCGTTTCCCTGGCGCTCGTGCTGCTTTGGGTCCAGTCGTTCCTGGAACTGTTGTTCCAAATGGTGCTAAAGTGTTTGGTACACCTTATCAACTTGACCCAATCCGTGCTGCATTCAACAACGGTGCTTTGATCCGTTGGTTGGATTTCAATGATACTTGGTTGGCTGCCGAATGGGGTCACCCTTCCGATAACTTGGGTTCCATCTTGGCCGTTGCTGATTGGTTGTCCCGTACAAATGCTGCTGAAGGAAAGAAGGCTTTGACTGTTCAAGATGTCTTGGAAGCTTCTATCAAAGCACACGAAATTCAAGGTATCATCGCTATCCAAAACAGTTTCAACCGTGTTGGTTTGGATCACGTCGTTTTGGTCAAGGTTGCCAGTGCTGCCGTTGTTTCCAAGATGATCGGTAACACTCGCGATCAAACTGTTGACGTTATCTCTCAAGCTTTCGTTGATGGTCAATCTTTGCGTACATACCGTCATGCTCCTAACGCTGGTTCCCGTAAATCGTGGGCTGCCGGTGATGCTTGCTCTCGTGCAGTCAACTTGGCTCTTTTGGTTCAAAAGGGTGAAATGGGTTACCCAAGTGTTCTGACTGCAAAGACATGGGGTTTCTATGATGTCTTGTTCAAGGGCAAGCCATTCGAATTCGACCGTAAATACGGCAGTTACGTTATGGAGAACGTCTTGTTCAAATTGGTCCCAGCTGAATTCCACTCTCAAACTGCCGTTGAATCTGCTGTGATCCTACACAAACAAATGAAGGAAGCCGGAAAGTCAACAGATGACATCAAGAAGATCGTCTTGAAGACACAAGAAGCAGCTATCCGTATTATCTGCAAGCGTGGTCCATTGACAAACTACGCTGCTCGTGATCACGAAATCGGTTACATGGTTGCCGTTCCATTGATCCACGGTAAATTGGAACCACAAATGTACAACGATGAATTCGCCGCTGATCCAAGAATCGACGCCTTGCGTGATATCACCGAATACGTTGAAGAACCACGTTACACCAAGGAATACTTGGAAGCCGATAAACGTGCAATCGGTAACACTGTCAGAATCGAATTCAACGATGGTACATCCCTCGAACATGGAATGGATTACCCAGTCGGACATGCCCGTCGTCGTGAAGAGGCAATCCCATTAATTCAAGCCAAATTGGCCAAACATTTGGACCCTCACTTTGACGATGCCAAGAAACAACAATTGCTCGAATTGACCACAGACCATGCCAAATTGACCTCAATGCCCGTTCATGAATTCATTGACTTGTGGGTCAAGGACAAGGCTGAACCTGAAAAATAAATATTACTAGATCCCACTTTTGAGAGATGATTTTCATGCTTAATACTATTCTATTTCCGTTGAGAAGAGGTGTGCATGTGTGTGTGATATACAGGGATAAAGTACATGTGCTAGGCTTTCTTAAAATTCAAATGCACTCTTGCACAATTTGTCTACATCAAATCGGTCTGGATCGCCATGGAAAGCGTCTAATAGCTCTTGTCTCTCTTGTGCGCCAGGTTGAGGTCCGGCATTCGAACTGACGGGCATATAAAAGCGTTGAAGCATAACTGTTAACAATTGAGCATCTTGTTGTGATAATTTGCCTTGACTTTGAAGGGGTGCTTTGAGTCTGTCCAACTTTTCGCTTGACGTTTCACCTGCTTGTGAAGCTGCAATTGCAGCTGCCATGCCGGTTGGAGCAGATTGTGCATCTTGACCTTCAGTCACCTCTCCACGCAAAAGAACAATACCTTTCGATAATGCCAAATCGGTATAATGCGTAACGATCAGAACGGGTTGTGCGAATTCTTGTCGAAGTTTGTACTCTGCCAATGGTGTAAACAAAACTGTTGTCGGAGAAGCTTTTTCAATCACTTCTTTATCTTCGTTCGAATGATCTACCGATTGTTCGACTTTTGCTGTGATCTCTTCTAGATCTGGTTTAGGTAGGAATCCCCATTCCATATATTGCATCTCATATCCATTCTTGCGTTCTCCAGGTGCAACATTTGCTGTTTTGTTCACATCGTCCGATCCAACAATTGTGCGTGGCAATGGCAAGAGGAATTGAGGGTACTGTTTTGCTTTTGAAACCATCTCGGCGTATTGACGTGCTGGTATGACTGCAGAGAGCTTATTCTTAAGAGAGTGATATTGCGTCCAAAGTTGAGAAATAGTCTCTGGTGAATCAGAACGTACCTTTTCCAAATCGATGATATCACCCAACGTCTTTAGTGCACTCGGTCCTGAACTGAAATTACCCGATTTGATCTTCCTTTCAGCTTCCGCTTCTACACGTTTCAAGATATCTGATGCTAGCTTTGCATCTTTTTCGCTCAAACCAGAATGACCCGAAGATCCTTTCGCTGCGGCATTAGCTGCTTCTGATGCATCTTTTGCTGCTTTTCGCTCTTTCTCCTTTGCAACCATTTGCTCCACAGATGAGAATCCTTCCCGTTTTGCTTTCTCCTGCAACAAGGCTTGATATTGTTGCAACTTCTTTTCTCTTTTCTGATCGAAAGCTTCTCTTGACAAATGTTCAGGCTTTGTTAGCGGCTTCTTTTCTTCCTCAGCTCCTCCTTCAACCCCAGCGTTAGGGGTTGTAGGTGGCTTTGACACACCTACGCCTGCGTTGGTCACAGAAGCATAGGCTCTTTGAATGCTTGATAGGTTCGGGACTCTTGTCTTTGTGCCAGCCAGCCGTCCCGAGCCGCCGCTGATGGTCTTGACAGAATATCGGAACATCTTGACACTTTTTTCCTTCTTGTCGGAGGTTAGAAGGAAAGGTGCACACATTCGAATTGCTGCTACCTTCTTAACGACTAGATTTATTACCCGTTTTCCGATTTTACGCACTAAGGGGAGCTTGTACTTAAGCGCGGGTTTAACGCCTGCGCCAAAAGTACTTTCCTTGCCACGAAGATCATCTGGCTTGAATGCAAGATGGCGTTGGGCGTTGAATGTCCTCGTTAAGATCTTGAATGCCTTTTGGTCATGGACATGCTGGTTGGAATCGATTACGCCTTTTCAGCCTCATCCATATACATCTTTCAACAACGACTTTCTGTTCTTGGCAACCGTAATCATCAGGGGCTTATCAAGATGATCTCCAAATTGGTTGGATCGAGGAACACAATGGCGCATGAATGATTATTAAATCAATTTCGGATTGGACTTTGAGTTTATCTCTGTTGTGAACGATGGTCTTTGGCACAGCTATGCGTAAGAAAAGCATTGTCACAAGTAAGCCCCTCCAGGGCGCATATATGCTCGATGGGCTTTCTGTTACTTTGCAATTGATTGGCCCTAATCTTACCATACATTCTGGAGCGAACAAAGGGTATAAGTATTGCCAAGATTATTCAGATCAACATTTTCATGCCCTCATCGAGCTATCAAAAGCTAGATTTAATATTACGACTTTCTGCTAGGATTTAAGCAAATATGAAGCTGGCCTTCGCAAATCTTCTTGCTTTCGTTACCGTTTCCATGGTGCTGGTCACCTTTGGCTCGCAACAAGTTTCAGCCTTAGAGGTGAGTAAAATGAGATACGGCTATACACGAAAAGCACCGATATTGACATTCTTGTTTCTTGATGGCTACAGGATGGAGAGATGTACGTCAAACGTAATTTTGACCGCCCTGGTAAACCAGCGAATTCTGGTATTCCAGCAGGACCTAGAAATAAAGGTGCAGGGGGTGCAGTAGGAGCTGGAGCTGGCAGCAGACGTCCCGCAACAGCAGCTGGGGGAGCAGGTGGAGCTAAGCCTCGTACTCAGACACCCGGTGCTGGTGCTGGTGCTGGTTCAGGCAAAGGAAAGGGCGCCGGTGGGATTGCTGGTGGCGGTGGTGCAAGAACGGGTCGTGGTGCAGGTGCAGGTGCAGGTGTAGGCGGTAAACGTAGAAGAATGGCCAAACGTCAATTGAAAATGGATAGTGGCTATGAAAAACGTTATTTGAACGCAGAAATCGATGATCAAAATCAATTGGAAAAACGTGATCCTAAAAATCCAAACGGCATGCATCCTATCAAGCGCGATAATATTCATACAGTAAATTTAGTCAAAAGTGAGCCTCGCGGTCCACCACGACGACCAGCTAGAAACGGAATGGTAAAGCGCAAAATTGGACTGGAAGGAAGATCATTCTTGGTCAAACGTAATCACGGGATGCCTCATGGAATGGCCGGTCCTCACGCAATGGCTGGCCATCCTGCAATGCATGCACCCGCCGGAGGTGTTGGAATGGAGAAGCGTGAAGTAAATTTGCGAACAAGTCAAAACGATCTCATCAAACGCTCTCCTGAGCCAAACAAAGGACCTCGCGCTCCTGGTGGTCGTAAACCAGGTGCGGGTCCAAAAGGAATGGGTA